>NC_044000.1:24348673-24712346 GCF_902150065.1 Myripristis murdjan
GGCAATACTGCGTCACAGATGCTGATTAGAAACCAGTTACATAGATATGGATACTGTGAAAATACCAACGCAAATAACTCCCACTGTGAATGTGATGAAGGAGGTAGTTTCCCTCCTGACCTACATATTCCCCCATCTGTGGGACTAACCTGCAGAGTTGGGGTTTGGCTTGAACGTGCCTGAGACCATTTCTCCAAGACTGGAAGAGGAATTCCCGCTGGATTTACTGCTACAATCAAAACGAAGACCAGAGAACAGCGTTTAAGCAAAAACACAGGCGGATATCATCAATCAAACACCAATCTCCTGGGAAAATAGGTCCCTACTGCTGGCTTCATCCCCATGCTGATTGTGATATATTTAGATAACACAGAACATAATAAACAGCAGTGTATAGTATCTCCTTGATGTAAAAGAAGCACTCATTATATGGCAATAAGCACCATCATTAACATAAGAAATAAACCACATGGAAAATCTGGACATGCTGCCTGCTTCATGATCACGTTCATCATACTGAAACTGTCCTCCATATGGCATTGCCTGAAACAACACAGCCAGTTTAATTTCACTCCAATATTATTGAAGCCAAGGCTGCAGACAGAAATGCTCTTTTGAACAGACAGCAAAGAGCAGAGCCGCACGACTCAAGGTGGCAAATCGATAGTTAGAAAAAGACCGCATTGTTTCTGCCGCCATAGTCAATGAAGAAGAATACATGGCATCTCTGATTGCATTAGTGGCTGAGAGACATCACCCCATCTGATGGAAAATTCTGCAGTGGCCGGGATCCAGACACACCTAGGGAGAGATTGGACCACAAGACACAACTTGGCTTTCGCCCAGCTCACCTCCTCGCCAGCCACGGGTTCATCTAGGCCCCATTCACTTCCAATACAGCTCGCTTCAGCTGCCAAAATCTGCTCACCCCTCCCATTAGTCTCCCTTCAACACCTAGAGCCCTCGAACCCTTTGTCCTCATCTGTCAAATTTGATGCATGTGCCCTAACTTACATTTCTGTGGATCATCCCTCCGCCCTCCCTCCCATCACACCTCATCCATCCCTCCTCTCCTCACCCATGGAAGCGTCCTCTCTTCTGCTCCTGCTGGAGTCGGATGTTTTCCAGCTTCAGAGGGCTGGGGATGAAGCCGATGTCACAGCCTTCCTTCACCAGACGGCCGATCCACCAGTCGTTGTTGTATTTCTACAGATCAGATTAAAAAATAATAATAATAATAATGAGAAACTCACTGTTTGAATGAAGATAGATTTGAAAATATTAGATAGCATTTAAATAAAATTTGAAAAACTCAGTGAAGCAGCTTTTTGTGCAACATACAAATGCATGCATGCAAAATTGATGAATTTTGCATGCATGCATTCCTGAATTTCCTGCGGGATCAATAAAGTATCTATCTATCTAATTAAATAGATAGCGGTAGCCAGTAAACTCTTATTTCACCAATTATCCCCGAATTAACATATAAAACAAAGCATAGCTGCACGAGGGAAGATTTTTATGCTGCAACAGAAAAGAGCATCCCATTCCCACTAAGAGAGACTTCATGCATTTCCCCTATTTGTCCAAATTAATTTCAGATGTCAGATATGGTCACTGGTGGGACATTTCCTCAGCAAAGAGGAAGCGATGAGTTGAAACTAAAGAGCAAAATCCAGAGCTGTCTCCCAAACAACAATGGACAGGTGCTTTATGGCTGAGCCTACTGCCAAATCTTTTCTTTTTTTTTCTTTTTTCTTTTTTTTTTTTTTTTACCAGCTCCAGCCCTAAAAGCCACTAAGAAGTAAAAATTCAGGTTAGAGAAAAGTACAGTTCACTGATTTTTTGGGTTACCAATTCCTTCAAACTTCAAAGGATCTCTCACGGTCACTTTGTGCCACAAAAGTACATAGTTGCTTATTAACGCACTGTTAGGTATTATATGATACTTGTAATGTGCATTGTATATGTTTTCATTAAAAAGGGTAGATTATTCACATAGTAAAACTATCACTACACTCTATTAGATGTATATTGGCAAATACTTAAATGCAACACAACATACATATGCCAAAATGTCCATTTCTAAACACAGAGAACAGAGCTGCCCTGGTGATTGGAAACCAAAGCAACAAGTCCACCAAATTCAATCAGTCCATGCAGTGCTGTGGGTTTAGTGGCCCTGAACAGCTTGAATTGTACCTCTTTGATGTGGAGGAAGTCCCTGGCATCAAAAGAGATGGCAGTGCCCGCCACAGGTACGTCTTCATCGAGCGCGCCACAGTAGCTGACATTCGTCTTCACCGCGAAGGCCACTGCTTTAGTCTGGGAGACAGAGCAGAATGGGAAATGTGTTGTTGTACAAGCAATATAACATTTTGCCCAAATGAATGATGTTCTTGCAAAGATAAATGGCTGGCGGGACTCTGACCAGAAGTGTCCAGTAACACATAAAGGCAAAAAATAAATCCTTGAATACCACTTCACTGTTATATAACTGGTGTGAATTCCTTTTTGTAACCACTTTCCAATTTCCTCGTTTGACTAGTTTGGTGATGTTTTCCACAGTTACACACCTCAGCACCAGAAAACATGCCTGAACTTGTTGCTTTCAATCAAAAGTGGCTGTGTGGTTATATAAATAAAGCGAGTTTGATTAGTTTGGGAACATCGAGGTGTGACTATGCTGGTGGCAATGTGCTTTACTCAAAACACAACATGTTTTATGGCTGCACTGCACTCTGGGATGCTCAGGCCATCTCTGCTTCTTCTATGGTGGATTTCTTTCTGTGTGTCGAATGTTTGGGCAAAATAGTGAGTCTTGAAAAAAGTCCTTGTACTTTGATTCTCAGGGTCTGACACAAATCCATTTGTCTTTTTCCCAGCTGAAAATCATATTTTACACCATTGCAACAACACTAACAGTATCTTCTTGAAGAAAACAAAATGACCAAAAAACAAAATGGAACCATCAATAGCTGTGTCTTAGTAGTTTTAACCCATTCAAATTAAGATTTTCCATTAAATTTCCCCCAACATAGCATCAGTGTTAAAAAATTATATTTTTCAACAATATACAATAACATTGCATGGCTATTCTGTTTCGGCTGCTTGAAACGCTTCATGGAAACTATATCACACATACACTGAGTGTGCATCATTTTATACACACTATAATTGCTGCCTATAATTCAGCAGGACATATCTCCACTAAAATTTAAAATAAAGTTATGTGAGTTTGCACGCCGTACAGCGATGATAAACCCACCAATGGAACCAGCAGGGTTGGAGCTTTAGGGTGGATTTTTCCTTGAAGGAAGGTTTCAGTCTTCCTTATATGTGAATCTCAGTGTTAACATGAACAGTCAGTAGAGCTCATTCATACGTTTGTTTCATGTGTGTTTCACGTGGGGTGCAGTGTGTCGCTCTTCTCAGCTGTACATTGTTCCCAGTGAATCTCGGAGCCACTGGACTGACTGACCTTGGCCCTCTCCAGCTGGACAGTGGCCTGCTGCTCCCTCTCCTGCCGGCCACCCTCCTTCTCCTCTTCCAGGGACACATCCGAGTCCGACGGTCGGCTTGTGTAGGAATCAGCTGAACCCTGCAGAGAAAGAGCGCACAGTACCGCTGATATGACTGCAGGGCAACAGCAAGTTTCTCTACGTGACAGAGATTAAACCTGACATCAAGGGGCTTTCTCCTCAGAGAAACGATAAACCATTATAATACGTGAAACTATCAATTACCATGGCAGGCTGGAGTGATTCTAGTAATTTTGTCATTTTGTTCATCCTATTCAAAACTAAATACATTTAAATGCAAAGTAGTGCTAATAGATGCAGGGCATTATAAGAGGCTGTGTTTCTTAAAAGAGTAGACACTGACTAAGCGAGTGGGTGGTTGTAAATGTCCAGGTGTGTGTGTGTGTGTGTGTGTGTGTGTGTGTATCCAAGAGGGGCTGCTGTGTCACATGATCACTGTATTCCTCTCCATACAGGATCAAAGACAGTCTGATTAAAGTTGACCGGCGGGGCTGCACCGCCGTGCTCAGAAAGACAGTATTTTCGCTCTTTTTTTTTTTCTCTTTCTCCAAAACAAGGGAAGCCCTTCAAAAATGATCACATTGGAAACCGACAAGGATAAAGGATGTAAGCAGGAATGGTCCCGGATCTATATGTTGATGACTCATTTCAGTGAATTACATAAAGGCGAACAAGGACATTTCTGTCACCTTAGCCTTAGTGAGGTAGTAATGTCAATTTTGCTGCTCTCTGTTGCTTACTGATGTAACACAACAGCATTTCAATGTAAAGCCACCTCTTGAAAGCTTTGACAATTTCTGCTCTAGGTCTTTCTCTGGTAAATCCAGTGGACCTCTGGGAAGCTCAAAAACATCATAGCAATGACTGCCTTGCACCAAATCCATTACCAAAATAATAATAATAATAATAAAAAAGCAGGGATCTTGCAGATTCATTGAGGTCTGTTTGACGTCTGTTTTGAGCAAGCGAATGTCTTAGGCTTTAGATTGCATTCAGTGATTCAAAAGAACACGGCGACAAAAGAGCGACTAACAATCAGACATATTGTTGGTGTCCTGAAAAATATTGTGCTAAAAAAAGCCAACTTTTCCAGACTTTCAGAGAGACTGATTATCATTCTGACGCACACTGCAATTTAGTCTTTTTACCCTCAGCCCAAAGACGTGAATATTTTCTTCACATGGCAGACGGTGTCACCAACCAAATACAGCAGGGGAAAAAATGAAGAATAGAGATTTTGCAAGGAGCCATACCATACTTAGATCATACAAACATAATGCAAGATAGCAGCCTTTCCCCCAGGCCTGTGCTGCATGGCTCTTCCTCCTTGAAATCATGGCATTTCTCCCACGAGAGGGCTGAGTGAAATGATGACCTGCGTCGTAATGGAAATAAACCTTAGTGCCAATAAGAGAGCAATTAGCTCAGAGTGGGCAGCACAAAGCGAGGGAATCATCTCTCTAGTAAGACGGGTTAGACATTTTCACATGGAGATGGCCCTCGCAGTGTATTCCACTTTGAGGCACCACGAGATAAGCCCCAACCCCTGGCAAACACAACAAACATTATCTTCAGTGAGAGGTCAGATAATAGCGGTAGTGGACATTACACACTGCCACGGTCAGAAAACAATGAAAATCTATATTTATGACGATGACAGCTCAACATTACACAGTTCCGGTGCTATTCCTTATCATATAGTGCCACAGTAATACTTGGAGGGTTATAAATAACAGTAGGCCTAAAGTGGCATTGAGTAATAGCTTCAACTACAGCTGACAGAATGAGTTTTATGTATTACTCGGCCCTCAGATCGGGACTGCACAACTGACAAAACAGCAACAAGCTAATGCACTTAAAATCGGAGTGTTAAAATAGACAGCTTTGTGTCAGGGTTGACAAAAGCCACAGTGAACATGTCGCTGTGTGTGTGCGTGTGTGTGTGTGTGTGTGTTCCCCAGGGACTCAGTGGGTGACTTGCTCCCCCCCAGTTGGCCTCCAGCTGAATCAGTCTCATACCATCACTATCAGAGGAGCTGCCTCCCTCCTCCCTCCTCCACTCCTTCACCCCTCGCTCCTTATTAGCAACGAGTCAGTGGCTGCCGGGTGTGAGCAGCAGTAAAAACATCCACCCTTTACTCAAGGAAGGCATAGACAGAGACAGATCAGGACTGTTTTGCAGGACAGACACCATCCAACACAAACAGCAGCAACAGTGGACACGGCTAGAGAGCCAGTTTCCCCATCACTGCCGCAGCAACGTGCTCCTCAAGCTCCAGCATCACATGCATCACACGCATGCCTGCTGTGAGGGGGTGGACGCTGAAGGGGGGGCTATGGAAGGGGGGGGTAGACACTATTTCAGGCCTCCTGACGAAGGTGGCTGCAAGACATCAGCGGTGATGATCACACCCCATCGCAGCGTGCAACAGGGGCTCAGGCGAGCTCTCAGTCCGAGGCCACCAAGCCAGAGGAGAGCTGCTTTGTGCTGTCCACTGGGAGCAAGGTGAACGTGTAAGAAACTCAGCGTGATGTAACATGCTCCTGAGGATGAGATGACAAGTGCACAAATTACACACTGGGCTTGTCAAGTGGATTCCTGGCTGGTAGCCCTGCACTCTGTACTTCAGTCTATGAGATGATATAGCTCCATGTACATATGCCAGCCTCTTCCGATAATATACACCATTCATACGCTCACATTTTCCACATGCACACACAACTGTGACGCATCTTTAACAGGGCTGCGGCGCAGTCTTGGCTCTGAGGGATTCACCTTTGGCTGACCAGAGCTGTAGCTGCTTGGTTTCCCATGTGGGAGATCTGGCTTCGGTTCCAATCTGTGTGTTTAAGCGCTGTGGAAAAACTGTTAAGCGTGGTGGCTGTACATGTTTGTGAAGACTGGTGACTTTGAAGCTTCTTTGATTCATCAAAATGCCTCATGAAATTAAATAAATGTGCCATTTGGTGGATGCTTTCATCTACAGGGCCTGAAAGTACCACATGGGAACGGAAACCCTAACCCTGTTGGCCCAGTGTGTAGCATTGGAGCACATTAGACATTAGACTGCAGACATTAGAGTATAGAGCGCTTTCATGTGATGTAACATATCCTTTGTTTGTTTGTTTTTATTTAATTTCATCCCATTTTTTGATTACCCTTTTAAGTCTTTGTTGTTTTTCTATTTATTTAGAGTTTTGTTGGTATTCAGGAGCACTGTATGTTCAATCACAAGAATGATAGGCCATGTAGACACAGAAAGTTGTCCCTATGCTGAAATACAATCAATCTTATAAATATAGTGTTACTGTTTTATTGTTGTTGTTTTTTTTAAAGTGTGCTCTATTCTGTTTAAACATATTGCATTCCATTTGATTTTATGGTTTGACACTGAATAGACAGTTTTGTGCTGGCTTTGACTAAGAGGATTTTGCCACTGACACTTCAGCGATCTGGTCTTTAAAAAATTTGGTGGAAACAAATCTATCATTACAGGATATTCACTTTTATTTAAAACTTTGTTGAAGTGACCTGCAGCCATACCACAGCACTGTTTTCCAGGTTGCTCCTCTGCCTGGTTATTACATGTTCAGGCATTATTCATGCACTGCCAGCTCTCCACTCGACCTCCATGGTGCTGCCAGATGTGGTTCATATAGGAGATATATGATGCAAAGCCCCTATACTCTCACTGGTTGGTTGTTTACTTTATAATATGGCTGAGTTAATACAAGGCTACATTAACATAAACACTGGATGTTTGCCCCCTGGAAAAGGGAACATGGAGAGCATTTTCATGTTCCCAGGGCTTTATGCTCCTTCAGTTTTTTTCATACACAATTTTGGTTTGAGGGGACATGGGGCTGTTTTCAGTTTTTTTTTAAAAAAAAAAGGACATTGAGGGAACCTAGGAACATAGGGAGGATGATAGCTAATGCTCATCATTGCTCTTCAGTACAGGTATAGGGAGGATAAAGCAAAGTGTGTGTACAGAGCACACAGTCGCCTGCAGCCTCCTGTACATACTGGCCCCTCCAATGGTCTGACCAGGCCCTGTCACATGACCAGTGTTACATAAGGGGCGAGGCTGAATGATGAGAGCCACCATGGCTACAGCTACTACTGTTACCACTACTGACATCAATATCCTTTATGATTCATTGGCCTCGCGTTGCCTATTACCCTCCTGTCTACAGTCATCTATAACCCTCTCTTTATCTGTCGGCCTGTCTGTCTTTATCTGCCGTTTGATTTAAACATGTCTGTCTCCCTGTCTTCCTGCTTTTCCTTCAATTCCTTATGTACATGCAAGATTCTGATATGTTTAGGAGATGATAAACAACATTTTAAAGCAAAGCAGAAGGCATGTTTTTTTAGTATATATTCTTTCTGCTTGTTTAAAATATCCCATTAGGCACTGATTTTGCTCTACTTGCTCACTCAAAATAAAGTTTAAGACAATATTAGCCATATCTGCCGCCTTGGATTGCTGCCCCATATAACAAGCAGTGAGAGAAGATTATCTAACTTTTAAAGAGCACGTTTATATGTAATCGCGTCACATAAGCAAATGCAGAGGAAACTATAACATAATAATTCTGTCTTGACACTAAGCAACGTGATGCAAGGCCCTCCCTGTGGTATTTACTGAGTACTACTGAGAGCCGGGAGGTATCGTGTTGCTTTGTGTGTAACAACAATTCATTTTCTATGTAAATTCACAGGCTCTGACAGCGGCCTCCCACAGCAGATAAAACAATATATTCCCACTGCTTTCTTTCAGCTTTTCTCTCACTATAAGCCCCGTTTTGACATTATAAAATCAATAGGGCACTTTACAGCTGACTGCTCTCAAACAACAGCTGTTGCCGCCTGAATATAGTGTGATGAATCACAAGTTCTGATATTGTAACCCGAGTTCTCTTGGCACAGACGGAGCCCTCTAGAGGACTCAACGGGAACAACCTCTCTCTGTGTAAATGACCCTGCTCCCTGAACATTTGCATGTATGAGCTTGACCGTTCACATGTGTGCCTTAACATAAACGCGAGCTTTCTGAAGAACGAGAGGACTCCACCTGTGCTAATAGAACCAGGGTTACACTAAAGTAACCTCGGTTCCCCCTCCGCAGACTCTGTGGGCTAAGGTGGCAGAGCCTGATGCCTGGATGGTGGGGTCGCTGATACGATAAAAGAGAGGTTAGTCTTCTGGAAAGCGTTCCCAGATAAAGCATTTCATCACGTGGCCTGAAAAAAGTGACATTTGGAATAATGTGCCAGGTCTATTATGGGCTGGAGCAACAATGTTATACTTAATACACTGTACATCAACATGTAGATTGTGCTCTAGGTGGTGATTTCAAACTTTAGCCACTCCCATTGATGCTTCAAGTCACTATGTTATCAGGAACATGCAGCGATCATGTTTATACACCATCACAGTGTTGACAAAACAATATGAGCCATGCAACTGAGGTAAAAAAAAAAAAAAAAAAAAAAAATGAAAATCAGCCTTATCAGCCAAGTCCTTATTGGTGAGTTATTCAGTGATTCACTGCAAAACATATACATCTTAACAAGTTATTTGATCCAGCATTGACCACTGCCAGTCCTCCTGACAGTCCTGACAGTATATGATGTATAGAACTGACAGCACTGATAAAAATATGTATGTATGTATATATAGTAAAGATAGTACTGATTATTTTTCATGCTTATAAATGAAAACAATGTTGAGATTAAGCACTTTCACTTTTTCTTGGTGTGTTTTCACCTGTCTCAAGAATTATCTTGAAAGAAGGTAAAATATCTTGAAAACAGCAGATCAGTCCTAGTAGTGTCACGAATTCAAGCCAGTTGTTGAAATGGATTCATTTGAATTGGAAACAAATAAAAGTAGCATTTTTTCAGTTTTAGGAATATTATTTTACAACAATACCACAATAAAATGGTTAATAAAATGGTGTGTTTTAAGAGGTGCACCTGCCATATGTGCTCATCAGTCTAAATGTGAAATAACTAGAATCAACTCTGCACATTCTTCTTTATTATGAATTCCTGCGCTCAGTAACTCATCCATGGAATGATTCACAGTGCTTGTGGTTCAAATTGAGATGTGAGGTGGTTTAAGTTTCAGTCCATGGTGTTTCATCAGATAGAGAGGAGAAGCTACTTCAACTCGTTCAATCACACCATCTCATATACCGCTTGTCAGGCCGGGTGGATCCACCCTCCATTTCGCCGGGCAGCCAGCTGGTCTACGTTCTCAGTCCTGCAGACTCAGCCATACGGGGTGAAAAACTGGGCCTCAGCACAAATGTTTACCTAACAGATGATGGCACAGTCTGTTGCCCCCATGGACGCTGCCAGATACTCTACTCAACACACACCATTAACACCATCCATCCATACAGGGCAGGGAGATAAATTAAAACCAGGAACGGCATGCGAGAGGTGGGACTTTACTAGCTCTCACAAGAGAATCCATCTGCAAATTTTATAGCGGTTGGCAGAGGTCGGATTTTGTAAAATAGAAAATATTTTTGAAACCTGCGAATCCTTCACGGGAGATGTGATGTAACAAACCGCAGGCGTTTTGCATGTTCCTGAAAAAGGTTCAAACAAATTCAGTCTTACACGAGAAAAAGACGCATAATCATGATTAATGGTGACTTTGATGATGGCGATGGTCGTGGTGATGATGATGATGTATAAATGTGTAAATGTATGATTGTTTATTGTTTATTGTTGATCCCCATTAGTCACTGCCTCAGTAGTGACTATTCTTCCTGGGGTCAAATAAAAAATACAATACAATTAAAAGATTTACATGCAAAACCTGATAAAAAACAAAACAAATTAAAGAACATGTAACATATACAGTCACACATATAACAAAGGAAAAGAAGTAAATGAAAATAGAACATATATCCATATAGTAATGATAATTTTGATATGTACATTTGTGAATGCACCAATATGCGTCTGTTGGTCTTTTTCTGATACCCCCCCTCTGTAACACCACATATGGTAATTAAATGGGTATTTTGAGTACACATGCACATAAACACACACACAGGCACACACACACAACATTTACTGTGCTTATACCTGTATTATAGCCAACATTACAAACTCACACGCACACACTCACGTGCACACACTCTCACACACACATGGACAAATGGGGTAAAGCTCATGGGAATAAGAAACGTGCTTACAAAGGGCTGCTTGACATGAGGACTAAGGCATGATGTATTGCCTCAAATTCTACCCTATTCACCAGTTTCTTCTCCTGGAATAGCGCCTCCCTTTGCACAACCATCTCATCCAATTACCATCCCGAGCCACTTTCACACAAGAACGGATGGTTTGCATTGTTGCATTCCCTCTTGCGATCGGCTCTCTAGATACCACAAGGAACGCCTAGACGGGGGGGGGGGCAGCTGATTGGCAGGTTTGTATTTGTGGAGTTTTCTTTTCAATCCACGTGGACATGACGAGCAAAGACAAAGAAAATATGCGCACCGTGTTATCTCCATTAGTGGCCAAATGGCTGATAGATAGATAGATAGATAGATATACTTTATTGATCCCAACCAGGGAAATTCTGGTGTTCCAGCAGCAACAGTAGAAACATATAATAAAGTTAAATAAAATAGAATAAAGGCTAAATATTTACAATAAAGACCATAAAGACTAAAAACTAAACATATACAATAAGGGCTAACCTAAGAAAAAGAGATATGAGATGTGAAATATACAGATGGTAATGAATATGAAATGAAATATACAGATGGAATTGAAATTGCTGCTCTTATTCTGCAACACCACTTTGAATTCCAGTGTCCTATAAACACCTGAACAAGTGACTGAATGTGGAGCGCTGAAATATCATGGAAACCCCACAACATGGCCCCCGAATGGAAAAAAAAAAATATACGAGAAATGCATATCAATAATTTCATTAAAATGAATGGCAAAACGTGCAACCGAAGATGCGAACAGCAGTAAGTCTTTGAAATCAACCTGCCAAGCTGTAAGGTGAGGATTAATGCTTTTGTCCGGGGTTTCAAGGCGCCTGTGCTAACGATCCATTCAGAGCCATGGGACTCTTTCCTTTGATACAAATAACTGTTATTTACTGCCTCATTACAAATGAAATCTATAACTGGGGGACCGGAGAGAAAGCCAAATGAGGGCACCACAGCTTGGGCCGTCAGAGAACAGCACTCACTTTATGTTTCATTATTCAAAATAATGAATAAGCTCTCCTGATATGGAAGTTTAAATGCAATTTTTCTGTGAGTTTCGGTATTGTAGCGCCGCGTTTTCTTGCGCTGAGAGGGGGCCGAGACGGATCCTGTGGAGTATTTCGACGGAGGCAAAAAGTGAACTAAATGACAAATTTGGTCATTTGATCGCTGCCACTTCATTTCCTACTTGAAATTCCTGAAGATGTTGAGATGCAAGCAAACAAAGCTGGCGTCGCTCAGCACCTCTTCTCTTACAGGAAGCAAAAGAGAGGAATTCAGAGCACGAGCCACTTTAAATCATTCCCAAAATTACACAGGCAACAGCCCTGCCACTTGGCCTCTCTCTCTCTCTTTCTCTCCTTCTGTCTCTCTTTCTCATGCATGCACACACAATTATGCACACACACATACACACAGGGTTGTTAGTGAGGCTATTATCTAGGAGTGTCAAGTGGCCAGACTTCAGTCCATCGTGCCACACTCAAGCCTTATCTCTCCAGACGCCAGCCCTCGCTCTGGTCCCCCATCTTCATCCTACTCCTTTCTCTCCTGACCTTCGCCCCTATTTGATCCTAAAAGCATTCACACCCCGCTCCGTCCAGCAGTCACACCACCCAGCCAGCAGCAGCCCGCACAAGGTGAGAGAAGCATGCTCGTCAGATGGACTGGAAAAACAGCAGTTATGGCTCTCTCCTGTGCTTCGGCAACTAATTCCACGGGGCTCTTGAGCAAGGCACATCAAGGGATAGTTTTGTATTTCTAACATAAGGTTGTATGAGCTACTGACCAGCAGAGATATGCTACCTGAGTATAACCACAGGCAGTGAGTTTGCTCTTTGCAGATTTTTCCCTGTTTTACTTATTTTTGGGGGAGGATGTTTTTTCTTGCCCGCGATGAGGAGTACTGTTTTGTCTGTTGTAAACTTGTAAACAGTGACATCGGGTTTAAATAAACTTGAATTTGAACTTGCGATCTGCTAACCAACTGCCGTCAAAAAGTAAACTCCAACATACTGACATAAAAGCATCATATTTTGTGCATTTTTGCTGATTTATTGTGCTCTCAGGCCACGCCTTATGCTGGAACTAGGGCTAACAAAACGGTCAAAATCAAATATCACAATATCTTTGACCACGACATGAATATTTGATGATATTATAGGGATATCTGTCTTCGCTTTCTGTCTTTGCAGTCATGAATAATGTGGATGTGACAATGCAGGGAGAGGGAAATAAAAGAGCAATAAGTTCAGAAAATTGCATCTCTTTACTGTAACCAACCTTTAATAAAACCAGGAAAGCAACACATATACCATATTTCAATATGATACCCAAAATCCCAAATGACATCTAGTCTCATTTCATGATATGGACACCATGATATCACCAAATACTGATGTATTGTCCAGACTTAGTTGGAACTTTTTGTTGTTGAAGCCTGTTCTCATATCAGTATTAAAAAACAAAATAGTTCCAACATAAGTGGGATTCTTATGTATTATACTGTAGATACTGACACCATTTTTATTTATTTTCTTTGGTGTGTTTGTTGAGGTTGTATTTTTTGTCCATTTTAAGTTGGGGCTGGCTGCGAGATCTCAGCCAGAGGACTCACTGAAAGAGGTTTTGTTCATATGACACCATCACTACTAGTCAGTTACAACATACAACAACAAATCAAATCAAAAATCAAAAATTCTGAACTATCCCTTTAACCTCCAGTTGCCTACAGTGGAAGAGTGTGTTTGCTCTGGTCAGCGTGCAGGTATGAACGTGTGCCGGTATGAATGTGAGGTAAGATGTTTCCATTGGCTTTCCCTGGGTAACTAAAGGCTAACGTGTAAAAAAAAAAAAAAAAAAAAAAATCCACAATCTGTTTTACACTTGGGGTGCCCCCTCTCCAGCAGGAAGGAGGTGAAAATACACAAGTTGCACCTAGATTCATGGACGCGGTGCCAACAATCCCCCCTGTGCCGCCTGTGGCACCTTCACGGGACATCAACTGGAAATGAGTCACACAAGAGTCTAAGATGGCACGCAGGTCATCCGGCTGCAGATTTCAAAGAAACACACTCCGGATGCCTCACTCTCCCTTGCCCTTAGAAGTCCCTGGATAAAGTCTCACTTCCTAAAAAGCCAGACACTGGAAGGTTAATGACAAGCGCTGATAACAAACCACACAGCCAGCAGAAGCCCTGCAGATGCCCTCTTGTGCGTTTGTATTCACCGGCAGCTCAAAAACATTTCAACCACATTCAGAGAGTGGGGGTCAACTCTGATTCATGAAATCTAAAATTTGAACGCAAGCTTCATTACCAAATGAAATCTGCAGTCCATTTGCGATGAAAGAGAAAGAACGCTATTTCGTAACAGGTTGGACCAGACCGCCACCTCATGCCAAAAAAAAAATTCAATAGCACAAATTTCACTTCCTGAGTAGACCGGCTGGAAAGTGAATAGTGTGAATAGCACCCGGCTTCATCAATTATTTAAACTCATACTCATGGAATAATACCACATGATAACCACAATGGCTGGAAAGACAGGAAACCAGATGCTGATTTTAGACGGGCTGCAGTTTCCTTGAATTGCAGTACTGGATGTGCATTTCGGTCTCTTGCTGACAATCACGGAGATAAACCAGCCGACAAAATGCCAAATCTTTTGATTCAACAGGATTAGAGAGAGAGCAGGGAACTGGCAGATCTCAGAGACAAGAGGAATTAAAGACTCTTGCTTTTTTTTTTTTAATGTCACAACAGAACCGACTGTACGTTCTCTGATGCTGTGATTTTTTTGTCATAAGGCCTCCTCCGACTTGTTTTTAATGACTTTTTCATTTCATCGTTGCGTTACCTTTTACATTTCACTTCCCTTTGGACTGCCGTTCGCCGTGTTATCCTCGTTTTCACTTGCAAAGCACTCGGTCACACTGCTTTTGAAAACTGCTATTCAAATAAAGCTCATTACCACTATGTGTGAATCATTCCCCCGGATCTCTCATCTTTAGAAATCAGCCAGGAAGTCAAATGGAGTTGGACAGGGAGCACTTGACAGATCCTGTATCAGTAGGAATCCTCTCCATCGCTCTCTCTCCCCTCCCTCCTCCTCCCAGCAGCTCCTACATTTTATTGCCTTTGTAAGCATTTTTCTGCCGCTCCAACACAGATTTCTCCCGCTGATGCCCATTGCATGTCAATATAAATCCAGATCAGTGGCTATCGCATGCACATCTGCATGCGTGTGTGTGTGAGGGATGTGTGTACAAGCCCTTGTGCGTGTGCGTGTGTCAGTAGGTAAGAATCCACACAGAATAATGGGGGGAATTAGACAGATTTCTCTCCACTTCACACACTCTCGTCTTGCGTGTAAGTGACACTTGGATGCAATGGCGCAACAGAGTGTACTACGGCTATTCAAAGTGTATGTGCATCAGCTGCTGTTGATCTCAGCGACGTAAACGAGGACTTATGAAGGGAGAATGAAGAGTAGAAGTGAGGAAAATCAAGCCGCGAAGATGAATGATCGTCCGTTTTTTGCATGGAAGAGCTGAGGAGGCATCATGCGTCCGGCTAAGAATCGCTCCAGCTGCTGAACACATACAGCAGACACATTAATGCATGAGTACACACACACACACACACACACACAGTTTTAATACATGCATGCTGGCTAATCAGTCGTATACGGCGAGATGGCAGAGCAACCCTGTCCAGCTCAGCGGATGCTCAGTGAGATGGAAGGAGAGACGCTTCCTCTGGCTTGTTTTCCCCTCAGTGGCATCAATGAGAAAACTGGATGATAGAGGAGCAGTTAACGATGCACTGAGACGCACAAGAGATTTGACGCTCCCTGTGTGTCTCTGTCTCTCAAAGAAGACACACACACACACACACACATACACACACCCTTCCCCCAGCCGCTTTGAACTCTCCACAAAAAAGAGCAACAATGTGCACGCTCAGCCCACTCAAGCCTCAGCGCATATTTGCGTAAGGGTCTGTGAGTGTGAGAGCGCGTACACACACTCAAGCCTGATGTATATGCAGGCACCTCACACTCATCAACACAATAGCAAAGCATGGCTTACAAGTGTTTCACACCCCGCCGCTCTCACAGCGAAAAGCCCCTCCACTCACCGCCTCCGAGTCTTCAAATCCATGCAGGTACAAATTATCGTACATGGAGGAGTGAAATTCCAGAAAGCACCTCTTGAGCACAAAATGGACAAAAATAGAAATGATCAGCGATCAGCCCGCGCCGAAGAGGATGGACAGTGAGGAGGAGAGGGGGAGTGACAGCCCAGTCCCCTTCTCCACATGAAGGTGGAGACCACACCGGAGCAGCAGATGGAGAAAAAGAAAAAAGGTGGAGCCCTCTTATTTTTCCTGACAGTGACTTGGAGATGATTGCCCCCGAGCCTAGCGAGCGTTGGTTCCCATTATAAGGCAGCCTGGTTGTCCCCAGAGGCAGAGCAGACCTGGCATTTTATCTGCCTTCCAAGCACAGAGCACAGGAGCCAATCCCTTCCTCCAGCAGCGGTTGATGACAGCGTTGGGATGCAGCCTGCTGATTGGCTGGTGGCTGCTCCAGTCAGCTTGGCCGGCTGTGAATAAGGAAGAGGAGAGGAAGCAGAGGCAGCAGCAGAGAAGAGGGTCTGCAGATGGAGAGCCGTGTAAACCAGCCCTCTCTTCTCTGTGGCCCCCGGATTTATCTTTGTTTTCCTGTGGAGCTGGATGTCTACAGCTCTGTGTGTGTGTGCATGTGTGTGTGTGTGTGTTCGTGACTCATAATTCACACACGCACACCATCCCGGCAAAGGTGAGCAACTGAGTGATGATACATAAAACGAGAGCTTGACCTGACATTATTGAACCACGCCGCTCCCCCGCTCTGTAACAACAAGCAGGGTTTGTGTCATTACAGCTTCATGAACACACCGGGGCCATAAAACAACCATCAGTCTGCAGGTTGTCCGCCACGGGGGAGCTGATCGTGTATACCAAGTGACCACCGAGTCAAGAGGAGAAGCACCGCGATTTGATGGAGATTAAGGATTTCATGAGCGGTGTCACTGTGAAGTCACAAGCACAGAGAAATGGAGAAATCATGGCACTATTTCCTGCCGTCCTATTCCAATCAGTATGTAACATCTGTGAAATGAAAAACACTGTTGCAGCAAAGAAATGTGGCAGTGAACCAAGGTTTTTTTTTTTCCCCTACCCTTGAAATTACAGCAATCAAATTTAATTTCATAGCGCAGAGATGGATTTGCCTTGAATTCAACATCTTAAGATAAACTACAGTTTAGATGTTACTGGAACACAGGGGAAGAAAATGAAAAAGAAATGAGTAAAGAATAAATGTAGCTCACATACAAAAAGCAGCTGAATTACTTGAGTAAGAAATAAAATGCACAGCAGGAAATGGCTACTCAAAAACAACATGGAAAAATGTAAAGCAAATATAGTAAGATTAATAAAAAAAAAAAATATGATATGCATGTCATCACTAATAATATCCAAGTGAAACTACATCAGAACAATGTTTTGCCGTCTTCAGGTCTCTTTTTATGGCAGAGCAGTGCAATGCCGCCCTCTACTGTCGAGCAGTGGAACAGCAGGCAAACCTGGCATCTTCATTAGCCCTGACACCCTTTTCTTTTTTCTTCCTCTTAACAAGCACCTCTCAGGAAACCTTACGGCTTCATTAACATCAGTCAGATGTTCTGCTGGAGGAACAGAGATTACATATCAAAGAGATGGATACGTCTTCTTCAAACATGAAGAGCGAGATCTGACCGCTCTCCTGAGGGGCCGAAGCTTCTCCTCATGTCCAGATCGCAGCAACTCCCAACCCCCTCAGGGTATGAAAATAAGCTCTCTGCATGTGTGTGTGTGTGTGTGTGTGTGTGAGTGAGTGTGTGTGTGTGTGTGTGTGTGTGTGTGTGTGTGTGTGTGTGTGTGTGTGGTTAAGGGTTTGAGTTTGGGATGCAGTTTCTGTGCCCTGCATGTTTGGTGGGGAGGTGGAGCTCAAGTTGTTGTTCTGATCTCCTTTTTTTAATTTAATCAGTATTTAGCAAGTTAAAGTTGAAAAAAATGCTTTTAAAAAGCCAACCTGACCTGACCCAACAGGTCAAGCTAAAGCTCCTTATTGAATTTATTTATTTATTGAATGTTCCAAAATGATTTTAAAGTGACAAAGAGACGCCAGCTCTTATAGATTCAAATCTTAGAGAACATGAAAAGCCATCATTCAGCTCCGACCACAGGGAGAGACAGCAAAACAGACTTTCAAAGAGCAATTTGACAAACAATGGGACAAAAAGAAAGAAAGAAAGAAAGAAAGAAAGAAAGAAAGAAAGAAAGAAAGAAAGAAAGAACAAAGAAAGAAAGAAAGAAAGAAAGAAAGAGAGAGAGACAGCAGTGATAAAATGGTACATGATGTGTTTCCAGGCAGCAGAGAGCAGCAGAGGTCTGACAGTCTTCCTTCCCATTTGGTTTGAGCAGGTGAGGAACTCAACATTATTTACAGCTGCTCTACCTCTGACGGTCAGTAAAACACGCCATCTAGTGGACGCTTTTATCCAAAGTGCCTTACACCACAATATGTGTGTATAAATCTTCACTATGAGTGGCCCCAGTGGGGGAATCAAACCTCTAACTCTGGCAGTGTTACTGCCATGCTGGACTCACCGAGCAACAAAAACCTCTCGACTGCACTCTCACACAAAACTGACTCCAGACGCCTCCCTGACCTGAGAGCAGCACATTTATGTACTTCAGTCAAATTTAAAGTCATAATATAAAACAGTTTTTGCTTCTCTGTATTGCTGAATGATTTCATTAGGCAGTGTTTCAGCCTATATCCACTTCAAGCTTTTACAGTTGCCATTTCAAACACGACTTCACAAAGTCCTTAGTGGTAAAATCCCCTTGTGCACAGGAAGTGATGGGTTTCATGTTCCCGGCAGCAGCAGCAGCGGCGGCTTGTTTCGTATAAAGAGAAAAAAAATTAGTGTGTTAACATGAACAGCAATCACCACCATGGCTGAACAGACAAAGACAAGAGTGCCACCTGCAGAGACCGAAAACTTCATCAACAGAAAATCCAAGAAAAAAGGAAAAAAGGAAAAGTAAAAAACACTAGTATATAAAAAATAAGATTAAAAAAAACCTTGTATATTACCACTTTAATGATGACTAATCATTTGGACTGAACATCCGCTTCTCATTTGCACGCTGAGGTTGGTCATGGGACGAGGAGAAACTTTTCACACCAATGAGCCAAAGGTGAGAATGAGTTCTCGCTACAACACCTCCAAACAGATTTAGCTTTGGATTTACAGCATCCAACTCTGTGCGCTCATCAGCAGACATAGGAACGGAAAACCCTCTGCTACTGGCTCAGTCAAACAACATGTGAGCAACAACATGTGAGCACTTCCCAAAACATTGGCACAGGGGTTGAGAAACATGTCGACTGAACAAATGCAGCACTGATTGGCTACGTGGTGTTGTGATGGTCAGATAACATGCTTAACATCAGCTGGAGTTTAAACAGTCATATCTGTTATCCCGTTCAGGCACAGACACGGAAACGTGTGCATCTCCTGATATGAAACGATTTGGCTGGATGGAGCAAATGATCAACTTTTGGTAAAAATCCAACATGTGGATCTGGCATATGTTGACGCAGGTGGAACGCACCGGCAGATGGATGTTCTCCACTGAGTGCCAGGTTATTGTAGCTTCTTGTTGCATGTGTCATCTTTCAATTTCCCCCATTCGTGAGGTGTCATGTTTCCTGCAGCATTATGACGTTGAAGAAGAAAAGCCTATTAGTCCAGTAATTTTAGGCCAAAATTGGGGTCAACCTAGGACAAATTGCAAGAGAAGCAAACTCAACTGATTTTGTATCCTCAGTTTGTCCTGAGTGAGGGGGAAAAAAGTCCCAAGAAATCCCATTGGTGGAAAGTTTTGAAAATCACCTATATATGACCATATAATACCAAAAAAACACCCTTTTTAACACACAGGGGAAAGGGGTTCAAATTTTTACTTTGAGATATTACTATAAAAATTCACAAGTTGATTACACACACAAAGACAAAAAAAAGTCAATTACAAGTTCTTTGAATTATTCTGTTTACACATGCATATCACACATTATCTGATTTGATATGCGCTAATAAGGGATATAAGGAATAAATGCCAGAACAGATATTTAAACAATGAATTAAAAGATTACTATATATATAGTAACCTTGAATTAAAAGGTTACTATATAACAGTGAATTAAAAGAAAAAATTTTGAACCCCCTTTGTAGATTTTTTCATAAAATGACTGGACTATATTGTGCACGAGGTCTTCAGAGGCTGGGGTTTACCCGTGAGGGAGTGGCGGGGTGCCGCGTGGTGACGACACGAGGTACAGCATGAGCGCCTGCTGAGAGAGCAGTGGCCAGGCCCCATCAAGCGACTCGCGAATTAAAGGCCGCTGAGTTGAGCCACGCGGCCTACATAAGAGGGATTAGCAGCATAAAGGAGCCCCTTCCTTATCACTTCATGAGCTGGAAAGTGAAAAAAAAAAAGAGGTTAAATGGATGCCTTTGTTTAACGCATTATGATTCAGAAGTGCAATTAAATTTCTGGAAGGAAGCCGTGGCATCTTAAGCCTTGCCATCCCAAAATGAGATTGTATTAAAGCCTCTAAGGCCTTAAAGTTATGCTTACAGATCAGATTTGATTTTCAGGCAGGAGGGAATTTCACCCCGGTGACCCAGGAAGTGAATACAGGATAAGATTTCAGTTCGGTATTCTTAAAGGAGGCAGTGATGAGGTCATTTTCAGGCCAGCTTTTTTTTTTTCCTAGCAGACAGATACATGTAAACGCATCCTAATGTTTAAAATCAATTTTCCGGACAAGACTCCATAATGAGAATTTCATTTCTCATTGATTTCTAACTCATCTTTGGTCAGTTTAATTAAGCTGTCAGTGCCATTTAAAGGTCGCAGCGGTGGATTATTCTTGGCGGCAAACATCTGGCAGGTTCCAGCATCCTCACGGAGCTCAGATGTTGGGTCAGAGGGCATTTCTGTACGTTCAGGCGCCCAATCACCCGGCGAGCAGTGAAACATCTGTCCAGGGAGGAGACGTGCATATATGGTCCAACTCGCCATCTGGGAAACTCTCTATTAGTACACCTATTATTTGACAGAATCATCCTCTCTGCTCGGTCTTACACCGTTTGAAACATATTTACTTGCTCTTCCCCTTTCTTACTTGTTATTTCTCTGCAGAATGATGTGCTGTTTCAAATGAGTCACTGCATTTAATTCTCTCTTCAATCTCTTCTCTCTGTCCTTACTTGTCCGTTGAATTATTTCGCTCCTCCCTATAGGACGACGCGACGCTGAAACCTTGCCGTTTGTTCATGCTCTTCAATAATCTAACTCCACTTGAGGTGAGATGGCGCTTGAGGTCAGCGATTAAAGCTGCAGAATCACCGGCATCCGCTCTGCATTCAACCCGCCTCTCCCTTAACATCCCGACAGAAACTTGTACCATGAACTCCTGCCTCCTCTCTTCCTCGCACACAGCCCTTTTTACTTCCTTTTTCTCTGGAACAGACAGATCTACACGATGTGAAGTCATCCAAGAGACGCAGACTGTGACTGTTTGCAATGCTCATCCTCCCCTAACCCTAATACTCAGTCTGAGTCAATCTGCAGTAAATCCACCCACCGGAAACAATTCATTCTGCACTCCCTAAGCGTTTGACTTGAAGCCTCATTTTGCTCTGAGAGACAAAGATCCGGGAGTTTAACACATGAATGACGCTTGCCATTTATCACAGGGTCTACAAAAGGTTTCAGAGCACAGCAGGTATGAGAATCTACCATGGAGATAAATAGCATGCTTATCTTTTACCAAATACCTCAATATCAGAGTTCTAGGAATGACTATTGGTGTTTTAATGAGAAATTTACACATAACATTTTTGATAAATAATCATTACTAATGTGGACATGGTGACCAAGCAGATAGAAGCAATAACAGAGCCACTAGAATTCACAAAATTGCATCCCTTTACTGAAATGCAGCCTTTAAAACCATGAAAAGACAACACTTATGCCATACAGCAATATCCAAAATCCCAGACGATGTCAAATCTCATGCACAACACTGATGTAAAATCGATGCATCTTCCTACACGCTTCCATGACTCAAGTGTTTTTGAGGCGCTGGGCAGCAGCTGAGACCGGACTTGGATTTTATTCAAACAGTCTGAGGAAGAGGAAAAGGCGCATCAATGGAGGCTGAGTTTCTCTGTGAAAGCTGCGGTGTCCTCAGTTTTCTCTGCCGCTCCTTCATGAGAGGAAATACAGTAGAAACAGAAGAACTGACCCCTGTTGTTGAAGGGTGGCTGTTACTATGGATACGTGAGGGAATCAAAGAGAGCCCGCTGCTCCGCTTCTCACCTGATGACGAGCTCACCGGCAATGGCACAAACCACAGTGGGCGTATTTGCAAGAGGCTTGTTAGAGACAGAGAGCAAGAAATCTGCATTTGTGAGCATGAGTGATAAAGACAGAAAGAGCGCACAAGAGCCTGTATGTGTGCATGTGTGCATGTACGCGCTCATTTCTTCCTTTCGAGGATGTCTTAATGAGACTTCCTTGATGCATATTTCTTCCACACGACACTGCAAGCCATGTAATTATTCCATACTGATTCCCCGCAGTTGGCCCTCTATAATTAATGAGCGATGTCAACAGGCTGCAGCGCCGTGTCACAGGCATGTTGGCAGTTTCAGAGAAAAGCCATCAGCCCTACATCGCTCTACTATTCATCACACTCCTTCATTAGATGGTGTTAAGTTGGAGGTGGGTGAAGTTGAATGGACTGTGTTTGTGTGCGGTACACGCTGAATTGTCAAAGGGCGTGCGTGACCTGAAACACAGCAGCGCTCGCACGACAACTCACACAAGAAATTCCCTCATGTGCACACTGACCTACATGTGATGGAAAGTGGAATGCCCTTGCAGCAAAACTCAGCGGTCAAACATGCCAGATGATATAATCAATCCAGGGATGCAACTAATGATTATTTTATGTACAAAAAAAAAAAGAATATATTGATTTTTTTTATTGATCAAACATTTTGTCTATCAAATGACAAAAATAATGCAGCATGCTCCTTACAAGTTACCAGAGCCCAAAGTGGTGTCTTCAATTTGCACTGCAAAAAATGTCAGTCTAGGCAAGTTGTTTAGTCTCATATTCAGCCTTAAAATCTTGTTTTTCTCAAAACAACAGAAAAAATCTGCCAGTAGCATGAGAACATCACACTTGTTTCAAATACACTTTAACCTGTTTGAGGATATTTTTCTAGGAACAAGCATAAAAATGTTAAAACATGGAAGAATAAGGCAGATCAGCCCACTAGTGTCAAGAAAATGACAACTGATGCAAGAAAATTATGGAAAAAAAGTTGATTAGCACCTGAAACAAGTGGGATTATTTCATTGCCGTGGCAGATTTTTCACTTGTTTCAAGAAAAAAAAAACAAGGTTTTAGGAATGAAATGACTTGTTAAGATGGAGATTTTTTTTTGCAGAGTGCAAGACTCATCAGTGTGAAAAAAGAAAAACAGCAAAATATATATTATAGTGACATGACCGGGAAAAAGCAAGAAAACCTTAGCCTCTGTGAAATGTTGGGTATTTTTTCTTGCAAAATGACTACAATGACTAATCAGTTATGAAGCCTATAATTAATTTTCTGTCGGTGGATTGATTATTCCACTGACTGTTTCTGCACTAAATCATCTGCAGATTGAACCTCTTTCTCACACAGTGACTCGACTAAACACATCTGAACAGCCGCCATGTGGTTTGTCGGTACGTCCACATCAAAAAAGCCCCTCTGACCTGGTGTGTTTTGTTTTGATGTGCTCACCTACAGTAGAGGCACGTGGTGCTAGTGGGCCGGCATGTGATGGAGAGGAGGTGAGGGGAGGTGTGCAGAGGGATACAAAGAGAGAGGAAGAGCGAGGGTGGAACAAAGAGCAGCCAATGACAAAGTGTCCTTGTGATGCTGAATGGCCCACGCGGCTTCAGTTCCCTCGGTAACTTGTTAGCTGCGATGTCAAAGTCCAGGGCAATTCCCTTGAACACTCGCCGAACGCAGGAAACACATTTGAGGTTGTTTTACAGTGGCGTACATGCGAGGGGACAGTAACGAGCGCATTCAGACAGCCCCGCCTCGCCCCTCAGATATGAATTATACATGGCTGGCAGGGGCGTCAGAAGCAGCTGAGCGCGCTGAATTCCCCGGCTGATACAAATCAAGGCCATTGATTTCCCCAAACAGCAGCAGCAGCAGCGGCCAAAGTGCTCCTTCCCTGCCAATGGCTACTTTCACGGCGCTCCAGTTCATTTTTCATTCGAGCCCCAACTTCACCATGTGTCAGAAAACTGTGTCGAACTCCATCACAGTTTCAGTTTATGTGAAGAGGCACGAAAAACGCACAAAAATGATTGTTGTCCTGGTGCAGGAGGACAGTGACTTTCTCAAGCCTGTGATTACGAATCTAAAACCGATCAGGAGTAAATTAGAGGTAAATTGGACGTAAATTGGGGGTAAGTAAGGAGTCTTTGTTTCATAGCATGACAAAAGCGCACCTCTGCTCATAGGCCTCTTGGTCAACGTGTCATTATTGGCTTTCAAGGCACCGAGTCAATACCAAAATTTTGAAAACAATACCAATACTGGTGTATTATCAATAGTATCGATTCAATTTGATCCCCATTCTGTAACTCGGTGATTCTAAGGTAGCCTCAGCCTGCATGGTTAAATAGCGAAACACTTAAAAGTTTCAATCGTAATAGCACATAATCATAGCGTTATATTTGTTTTTACAGCATGACATTTCATGCAGTTCTTCTAATTGAAAGAAGTGGTTTGTCGGGCTGCTGTGTTCTCTACCTGAAGGCCCTACAGGCCGATGCTGCACGTGTATCTCAGTGTTCTTGCTCTAATGAAAGTTAAATGTCTAAATACTTAAAACGTGACATTTCTGTTTAGTTGTTAATATTCAGACAGCGTTCTGGAATGAAGGAGTGTTTGCTGAATGCGATTTCATTTTTGCTGTAGTATTGGCTGATCATGAACCGTGGAATTTCACTGGTTTGGTTCCAAACTTTTGCGACCGTGTCACCTCTGCTTTACTGGGGCCAAGGCGAATACATGGATTTGACCGAATGTTTTGAATGGGACGGTCCTACCTGTCTGAGGATGAAGCTGGTGGAGGTGGTGCTGCCGTCTGACCTCTTCAACCGGCTGCGTCTGGAGTAGGTCCCTCTGTTGGCCTGGTACACACACACACACACACACACACACACACACACACACAAAAAAACACCCAACAGGAATTAGATCCTCTCTTTGATTTTCTGTCTATGACACTCTCTCTCTCTCTATTTCACCTCCTCTATATTTATCCCTCTCATTTTGACTCTCTTTCACACCACCTCTCAAGCACACACACACACACACACACATGCATACCCACACAAATACAAATACACACACGCTCACCACAAAGCAATTGCTGTGCATCAAGGGCACCTTCCCTCCAGCAACCCCTTTAAAGCGAGCATTGAGGCCCCTTGGGTTGACAAGGCAGTGGCTCTCCTCAGCAGCCTCCTGTCCTCTGTGATGACCTCATTATATGAAGTCAGTGTGCTACGGTATTATCAGACCATCAGAGTGAAGCACTTCAGGTGCTTCTGCATGACCGATGCTCAAACGCATTTATACAGATTCGCTTTCTCTGACATCTATTTACCTGAACAGTTTGAAAACAGGATGAGTGGGGAAGAATGAGCGCATAGACACGGCTCTCTGCCTTTCTAACCCTGCACGACTGTTACATCTCGTCCTCTTGTGACAGCGGAGAGGGCATCTGGGGTTGGTCTGGGTGCTTTCCATAATCTGCCCTGCAATCTGGTCTCAGGTCTGAGACAACTGCCTGTAGATAATGCTCCTTCTCCAGGGATAAAAACTTTTAACTGCAACTTAAACAACAAGAGCTGCAAACGGCAGTATGGTACTGGAGCAAGCATCTTTACTGTAAAAGTGTCAACTATGGGAAAAAGAGTTTTTTGTATGCACTGCATGCAAAAAAGCCCGGGTACACTCTGAACTATGCAGCAATGTAGAGACCAGTTTCTTCTCCAGAGAAGTGGCTTGGAGTACGTCATCCAGGCTCCATTTAAATCAAGTTCCATCTAAAAATGATAAATAATTAAACACCCTATTTCATTTCTATTTAAATAAATCAAATTCTCACCATACTGCAGACCCTGCGCCCCTGTTTGATTAATGACACCTTATGGGATCATTAGGGAGGATGAAAAATGTAGAGGACGCTTCAGCTGGACTGAGCAGTGCATTTGCTCAGTGATTTCTCATAGAAAATATCATTGCTGGAAATGAACTCACTAAACAAGAACAAACACTATTTCAGTTGGAAACACAAAGGTAGAGAAACAGTTTGGGCTTTTAAGTAGATAGTCCTGTTATGTACTGCAAGGAAGAGAAGAGAAGAGAAGAGAAGAGAAGAGAAGAGAAGAGAAGAGAAGAGAAGAGAAGAGAAGAGAAGAGGATGACAAAAAAAATCCCTATATAAACATTTAAGATATGGAAACTGTATTATGGGACTCAATTGTCAGTTTATAGAGACATTTTTATGAAATTCCCATGATAATATTCCTTATAGTCCTCTGGGGACTTACAATGTCACTGTGATATTTGGGTAGTGGGATGCCCTTAAATTTGAGTAAAAGGGTTATTACACGCCTAATTCTTTTAAATAGGAGGAGAAGAGACTTGGTGTTTCCGTGTTTCATGTGATGCAGATTTATTACCTGGAAGACGGGCTTCTGGAGCCCCTCGCCTATCCCGTGTCGGGTGTAGATGTGCCGGGACATCTCGGCCAGTTCATCGGTCCAGGGGGGCGGCTGCCGCTCCGTGCCGCTCCACTGGAACTGCTGCTGCTCCGCTGGAGGACAGTGCACCGCGGACTCCAGCTTGGCTCCGGTTGCTTGATGCCAACTTCACGGGGAAAAAAAGGCTGTCAGGTCGAGATGCTGCCGGCCGCTGAGGATGAGCGTCCGACTCTCCGCACCGAGGCAGTCGGTCTGTGTCCGTCCGCGCAGGAGTGATGCCTTCAGGGGCTGACGGAAATTTAGAAACTCCAGCAAAGAGCCCGCCTGCATGAAAGCGTGCAAAGTGCAGCGTCCATGCAGCTCCGTCACTGTTTGGCTGCGGTTACTTCACATGCAGGCAAACAAATGTGGTAATCACAGTTGCAGCCGCAATACTGGGATAAATATTGCTCATTGCATAAATTCTTTTGTTGAAATCACAGTCACAGTAGACGATGAGTTTAACATGGTCATTACCCAGTTAGTTAGTTAATAAGCTGATGCAAATTGGGCTAGACTTATGTGCGTAAATAATTTGTAGGCCTGTTGATGACGGTGTCTATTTTAATTCCACAGCTTTTCAAGCATTCTCTGTTTTTAGTAACTTAACTTGCACATGCTTAAGCTGCTGCTGCATCAAGGCTTGCACTGCTTTTATCATCTCTGATTAAAAGCACTTGGACGCATGCGATAAGCGTGCATTTGTACGAGGGGCACCTGAAGGCATCTCTCTCTCTCTCTCTCTCTCTCTCTCTCTCAGTGCTCAGTTTTATTGATGGAGCTCTTTCTACCTCACTGCACCAGCATCCCCCTCTGATGTGCTGTTAGACCTTTTTAGGCATTTGCTTCAGTTCACAACCAATTGATTGATATCTTATGCTATTTCCCCATTCAAAAAGAATCTCAGTAATCCTGTAACAAATTTCACAAGAATAGCCTACCATAAAAAATACCACTTAAAATGTCATGCATAGGCTATTCCATAGAAACTCCTCTTAACACCGCAGATGGTAACAAAGTAGTTTACTATGAATCTTATATTCTACAGACACTTTATGTCCATGTAAGAATATTGAACTCATTTAGTGTCTTTCATGAAGTTTTTTTTTTTTTTATAGAGGTGAGAGTTGCAACTTCATGACCATTAAATGACCAACAGCTGAGGGTAAACAGCTGTGAAGCCCTGTGCGTTCTGCTAATTAACTGGGCCTGTGTTTCTCACTTAAAAATAAAACAGGCCAGCTTTATCTGAGCAGCTTTGCCAAGCTAAGTAACCGCTGATAAAAATCTCCTCCTTTATCAGATCGTTCCTGGTGAAAGCATCCCCCAGGGAATCCCACAGATCGGTTTGCGGGAAAGCCTTTAAGCCATGTACCCTGATCGCATCCTGGATTGAAGCTTTAATTAATGTTTAATGAGCAGTACCTGAGCGCTGGTATTAGATCCCCAGTGCAGCTCCTCAAAAAGTCAAGAGCAGGAACTATGAAAAGGCCATGCAGGCTCACTGAATAAATCATTGGCATGTCTCCTGGGTAATGAACACATTAAGGTGGCTGACTAACCAGGCACAGCTAGTGACAACTGGTCAGCAGGGGAGAGGAGAGGCCTCAACAGCCACTATTAGAAGGTGTTGACAGGATCAAATGGCCTGAACAGGTTCCCCCCTCTGTAATTGACCCATGCTGTCTCCTTCACTGAGGATCACACTCACTGCTCACCAATCACAAGTGATGTGATATGAATTCTTCTGTTCCATCTCGCTTTTAATATTACACCAAGACCCCCTGGAGAGCCACTGTCTTTGTGAAACATTGAGCAACAATATTAGAAATCTGCACACACATGCGGGCGTTCATGCGCACCCACCTTTCCAGTTTCTATCTGATGTTTTCTGCTTGACGAGACCTTCCTTCACCATCTGCTTTGTAGCTGCACAGTGATAATTACTCTACAGGAGTCTGAGGGTTATCTAGAGGAAAGAAGCTCGGTGCAAGAGACCATTTTGAACACAGGTCTGTTTTTATTTCAAAGAATATTATGAGCTTGCTGTGTTACAAAAGGATATTTTTTTAAAATGCTGGATACAGGAACGTTCCCTGGAATATTTTAAATACACAGAATTCTTGATATACAGCAACTTCTGGGACAGAAGTCCACCTCCAAAGCTGTTTCCATGTCATATTGATTTCTACAGAAAACAAGGCATCCAGTGGTACATAAATGTTTACAAAGTTAAGGTGCAATGCCAACATTGACAAAACCAGATATCTTACATCTAATATACAGTGCCTTTAATATGAGGCGAGTAAAGAAAATAAAGTGTAGACAGTTCCTGCTAGAATCATATTTTAATCTATCAAGCTACTGTAAGTACAAGACTGCAGAGTCCAAGAAATCTCCCTAATTTTAACCCACAGATTCAAGAGACCTATTTGGTTTCTAACTTCAGAACCTCTAACTTCACTTGCTTTGTCTTGATCACAAGTACACATTTCTGGAGATTTGGGGAATTCTGTTCTGTTTGCATTTTTTTTTTCCTGGATATTTATAGTAAAAACAAAGCTGAGGATAATTACTATACATTCTCAAAGCATGAAAATCTATAATGTGCCAAATAATATACAAATTACAGGTGGTGTCATGTACAATTTTGCACTTGCATAACAAAATAATGTAAATTATGGAATCTTAAACTGAAATATTCAAGTGTCACTTAAAATAAATGACACTCCTCTCTACATAAAGATAAACAAAAATGTATTGATGTAGTCATTATAAATATGTGTAGCATTTTCATCGGATGAGTGATTGAAAGGACAGGAAGATGCAAAAACACAAACCACCTCGCAGTTAACCCATACAATCAGATGCATAGGCTCCTATTACATTACATAGGCCCTGTGGAAATCAGACACTTGACAATGATAAAGACAACATATGGAAAAGCATTCAAACACAGACACATAAACGACACAAAACACCTGCACACACAAAGAAATTACTTGTCTTAAATATCTCATAAGCACCCACAGAATGTATTACAAGGCAGTGAATTCATGGGAAAATAAATTGTGAACCATTTACACAAATATAAATGTTGATCCATATGCATATTTGAAAATAAAGCAGTACTTCAGAATCAAACACCCGGACCAAAAAAAAAAAAGAGATCAGCTAAAGTGATGGATGCTGGTGAAGAAAATGGTGATCAGCCTTTCAAATTGTCTATAATTTGCCCTGAAGCGAGCACTTTTGCCCTCTAACAGATTTAAAAAGCACTGGCTGGGTGTACACGCTGGGCTACGCCAGTTTTTACACCGATCCAGTGTGTTTAAATTCTTTTTCCTAAAGGCAGACGAGGAGAAAAAAGGCTGGCAAAGTGCACCAAAGGAACAGGAAAGAGGAAACAGGGTCAACTGCGCCCTCCTTCAGATGAATTCACTTAAAGACAGACTTAAAAACAAGAGGGTGATTAAAAACAAACAATGAACAAAACGTATAAGCAAAGATGAGGGACACTACCCCTGTCTTTGCTCCCCCTCTTGAATATGACATGTCGCAGGATTTTCTGAAAAGGGGAGTCAGAAATACGTAGTAGTACAGCACTGTACTTTTGAACTGTTCATCTCTTTAAAGTCAAGCAACAATCAATCTTTGCATGGTCTTCTGCCAGTGGGCGACCTCGGCTCTTCCTCTGTGGTGACGTGTGACCTTTGTGAAGACCGTAACCACTTTCATTGTCAACCCGGAAAATGGAAGAGAGGGCGGGAGCACGCTCACGCCTGGATGCAGCTATGTTTTGCCTCAGAGGGCTGGGGATATGCACAAAGACACAGTCCTGACTCGGATGGACAGCAGACCTGCGGTGCATACACACCTCAACTACTTCAGTTTGTCGGGGTGCGCTTGATTCACTTCGACAGGCACAAAAAATGACCAGACGAACGGTCCTAAAGCGATAATCCCACAGACATGGTGAGCTAAACTGAAGCCACCGGTACAAACTGAAATATCTTGAGTTCTGTATTCACAGGTCTGCTGTCGATCAGAGTTTTACAAGAGAGGTTGTTGATAATATGCCGCCTGCTGTGGTGCTGGGTGAGAGGGAGCAGCCATTGGATAGGAGACAGGAGGCATGTTGGAGTTGACACTCTGATAGGCTGACATGTCCATGGCCACGCCCATCTGAGGCGGGTAATGGGTTCCAGCAGCTTGGTTCATGTATTGAGCATTCATGCCACTGCTGTGAAGAAAACAGAGAATTGATTCTTACAAAACAAGTAGCTGGTCTAAATCTATATCAAACTAAATTATATACACAGGGATGGATCAGATCAAGATAATCACAATACCTGTGCTTGATTAGTGTGTTTTTAAAGTCATTTTTTTTGCACTACATAGTGTCTAGCATCAACCAGTCAATTGTTATTTTCCTTTGTCCTACTTGCTAATAGCTAAATGTAAACAGACATTTTCAGTTCATACTGCCTACTCTTGTACACACACACGCTCACTTTTATGTGTCGTGTGTCTGCAGGCTTCGCTCACCCATTACACATGATGACATGTTAGCTTGTTAGCTAAACTGGCACAAAAGTTTTTAATCATCCACCTAATATGTTTTCTTCATTTAAATCCAGTCGGCATTGAACTGGTGGTGAACATGTTCCAAATGTTGAAACACTACTGGTATGTGTTCTCAGGATGACCTGTCTTTATTTACATAAATTTTGCATGCTTGTGTTGTATATTTCATATGGCATTGGTCATGTTATCTGAATGCAAACAGCTCAAAGTGCTGATAATTTAAGCAGTAATTTTCAATATAAAACATGTTGGAATGATTTCAATGCGGATTAGTAATTATTTAACATTTATACTGTGGTTTTAACAAAAAACTTGCTCATTCCAGTCATGATAATCGTGGCTGAATTTTCATATCAACCCATCTGTAACAATGGAAACAAGAGCTACATGATCACTGTGGGATTCTACTAGGACAACCCTGTATATGCAAATGGAGAGGATAACATTTTCTTACCCCATGTAAGGAGGCTGTGCCGCTTGGCTGGATGGGGCTGAGACGTTGGGGGCCAGTGACTGGAGCGGTGCAGGCTGGTCACTGGGGAGGTTGTAGGGCTGGGCGGGTGGCACCTGGGGCATTGCTGGAGGCAGGTAGGAGCCAGCAGTCTGGCCCGGGTAGCCCTGAGAGGACCGGGGAAGGGGGACAGGTGATGTTTAATAAGTGATGACAAGATGTTTGTATTTTGTCTGTATTTTATTTGTAATTTTATTTAGTTATGTGTGCTGAGGAAACACCTTGTCACTGCAATGCAAGCACAACCATGTGTGTGTTGCTGTGACACCATACATTTTGCAGTGCTGTGCAAAAGGGGAAAAAAAACAACAACAACAACAACAGCAAAGTAGTATGAAGGGCAAATAAAATAGAACAGTGCAGGCCTGCCCAATGAGGCAGCCATTTTTCTAAATCTCTGGGGAGGGACAGGGACATCAATCACCATAGAGAAAACAGCTCTAACAACAAAACCCAGGCAGCCATGACTCTGGGAAAAAAAAAAAAAAAAAAAGAGAAACACGGTACAAGGGGAACCCGCCTGAATGTCAAGATATCAAGACAATTCTCAGAGGTATAGGCATGCTACACCTCATAAGGCAAGTGTCAAAGTCTCGTTCTGAATGGGTTTCCCCTCTATTAGGCCTCTATTGTCTAAATGAAAACATAATGAAACATGCAAACAAAAAAGGATTCAATCAATAAAGAGCTCAATGGATCAATGGGTGAGAGTGAGTTTGTATCCGGTGTCAACGTTTACTTGTCCACAGCACACAGTTGGGGGGGTTGGGGGTGCTGGTAATTAACACACAGCTTGTCAAATGAGCACCTCCCCCTCACCACAGAACACCTCCAGCCTCGATGTTCTGCACCGAGACTGAACCTCTGTTCTAATGCATCCCTCAATTATGTCTGAAAAATTGAGTCATCACTCTTTATAGGCCAGAGAAAAACACTGGCTCCTCTTCAATGATGTGGTCTTGTATTAAGAAATCAAATCTAATATTTAGATAATTTCATGTGTTCAGTGGTTTTGCCGCTTGCAAACTTAAGTAAGTCAGTTTTCATCTTTGAAAGAGGATGTGACATACGATTAAATTACTTAAGATGGATATTTGGTAGAGCAGCGTAGAGCATAATGTTAGTGCATTCATCTAACCTGCATGGCTACAGCAGAGCCAGACGGTGCGTAGTGCTGCGGCTGCATCTTGGAGTAGGCAGAGTAGTATGGAGCCTCGTTCATCAGCTTGTTGTACAGCTCCAGAGCCTCCAGGACCTTCACATTCAATTCTGACAGCTCTGAGTGCTTCCTGACACAGACAGAGACAAAACACGCTGGATAAAGACGTTTTGGAGAGGCGGAAGTGTCTAAGAGGCCTGTAGATTTTGCCACCTGATCCGATCAATGTCAGTCCTGATCTTAAACTTCAGAGTAGCAAGGAGAGCCCTGAACTGAGGATCTGAGGCTGCGCGCGATACTAAATACTGGGAATACACAATTTCTCAAATCCTACCAGATTATGAAAAGACAGGGTATATCACACTCCCCAACTGATTTTTACATCCACATTTCTAAATACCAAACATGTCTGATGTGATTGCAGCAGCTCCAATTCACTTCAAGTTAGATTGAAAGGAAAGAGAGTGGGGTCTGTGCCTCTTGTACACTTTCTGATTTTCAGCACAAACTATCTCCTCTGACTGCCCCAAAAATCTGCAGACATTTGCAAATGTACCCAGACGTGCCCTGTTTGTGAATCCTAAAATCGAGGCAATAGCTGTCAAGGGTAAACAAAGCTTAGGAGTTAAACAATCTGATTCAACAGTGAGCCAGACCTTGTCGGGCTTTAAAAGCAGGTAGAAGCTATGATTCCCATTATCAAAAGCAGTTTGCCTTTATTTATAGCATATTTACCTGTCAATCTCTTCTAGCTTCTCATCAATCATTGGGTTCATCTGCTCACATGCACCTGTTTAAATCAGAGACATTTACAGTTGAGGAGGGAGACAGACACAGACTTAAGAGTGAAACGGTGCTGCTCAGACTGACTGCAGCTCCAGCAGATTTACACCAGCAGTAAAGTTTATACCCTCCAGTTGGACCAGCTCCGGGGAGTCAGGAGCTGCGTCGGCAGGGTCTGCGTTCTGCAGCAGTGCCAGCGTTTTGTCCATCTTCCCCTGCAGAAACAAAGTGGAGGGAGTTTGGGTGAGTGGGTGGGTGGATCGAACAGGGATTTGGGTTTGCTCATTAGCATACAGAGCAGGCTTCATTATATAGGCAGCACAGCAATCTTTGTATAGTTCAGGATAACGAGGGCAGTTATGATCAGCAGCCACAAAGTGAGACCACTGGACAGTGACTGGATCTCTTAGCGCAGCAGCAGCAAACACATAAGACAAAAGAAAAACTCATTATCTTCCAATACAGATACTGGCCTGATATTGAGGCTAAAGTGCAATCATTTACAGTTTTAGCAGACAATTATCCTGGGGTTTACACTCAGGGCTATGTGTACGCAGTACCTCATCAATGAAGACAGGCTCGGGCTCCACTTTAGATTCAAGACTCGTCTCTTCGGAGCTGGCTGCCTTTTCAATATAAGCCACTGTGGAAGGAAAGGCTCACTTAAATCAGCAGCTCTGAAACTAATTTGCCCCAGTTTAAGTCTATGGGCAGAAAGAACATTGCAGAGCTGGCATGGTTTCTTAAGTCAACAAGGATCAAATTGGCTGGGAAAGCCACAATGTAAGCATCTACATTTTCTCTCTGATTCGATAAAAGACCCACCAGCCTCTGGCTCGGCATTCAGGTTGGTTGTAACAAAGTTGGAGGGGAAGAGTCCCACTCCTCTGTGGTTCTCTCCTTTCCACCAGTTTGGGTCACTGTACACAAGACACAATATTAAACCTAGGTAAACCTACCTAAACCCCATTTATTTAATTCATAGTACAACTGAGGCAAACAGTACAAAACTTAAGTTATATGACAAGGCAACAAAACCATAAAGTAATGCTTTGCTAAAAACTCATACAACTATGAATAAGCTACTTATTTACCTACATCTCTGAACTGATCAGTGGACTGGACATAATGAACAAAAAGATGTGATGCAGAAATATTAAAATTTAAATGTCCTTTAAAAATGTCTTCCTTTCAAGTTGTTAATGAATAGTATAATGCAATTTAATGCATGTACATGTATGTTTTGCATGTGTGTACAAGTGAGTTTGTGGGAGAGTGAATAAAAACTGCTGATGCTTCATCTGATCATGTCGCTGCTTTGAGCGACTCAATGCTGGCAAGGCTGCACAACACCACAGAGTCACTTGAAATCATCACGCTGAGGCAGCAACAGTTCTGGTTCACACAGGTGCAGTGCGACACGTTACCTGTCATCCAAAACCAGAATAAGTTCTCCGGCTTTGAAAGTCAGCTCATTATCCTCGGCCGCTTCAAAGTCGTAGAGCGCGCGCACTTTCTGGACCTCCTTAGCCACGCCGCCGTTGGTGGAGTTGCTGAAGTCGGAGGTCATGGCGAGGGGCCGGGTCTCTACCTGCTGCTTCTGCTCCTGTAAGGACAGCTCAATGGCTTTGAAGAGGGTGGGAGTGGAAAATGGACATGAGGAGGAGGAGGTGTGGATGGGCAGGGAACAAGGACAAGAGAGGAGATGGAAGGGAGGAAGGAAAAACAGGAAGAAGAGAGACAGCAAAGAAGAGCGTCAAAATAAGAGAGGAAGATGTTTTTCTAGGTGTCAAACATGTATTTGCAAAATAGGTGCAATAGAGAGTGATACAAGAAGGATGGGGCAGATCAATGATTATAAACAAATAACAGTGTGGCAGCATGCTGCATGATGCCATCTCACCCTACCTTTGGCCAGGTCATCTTCATCAGTCGCTTTGCTCGTGGCAGGAGTGTTGGTCTTTGCGCTGGACCCCTGAGAGCAAAACAGAAAGATAAGGTTGTTTCTGTGTGTGTGTGGGTACATGAAGAAAGAGAGACAGACAGTGAGTGAGAGTGCAGCAGAAAAGACTGGAGTTGATAATGTGGTAATTGTGACTGCTGTGTCACCTGTGGTTTATATCAGGCACTATACCTTGAGGTAATACAATTAATAGCACTCTAATCTAGGAAATGCCGATGGTAGAAAACTGTAAACAAGATGTGTTATAGCAGTTTTACATTATCTAAGAAAAAAAAAAAAATAACACACCATGCAAAATCATGAGGACAGCCATGCTCAATCTCCAGGTGCTCCAGATTTTAACTTTTTGTTGTCTTACTCTATTTGAATACTATAAAACGTAAATTAAAAGACAAGTCAATCATATCAAAACAGTTATGCATCAGGCTATTTAACTTAACTATTTTAACCTCTTCTAGTTGAAAGATTTATCAGCCTCTGACACTGTTTACAGAGTTTTTCTCGACCAAGGGCTGGCTGCTGCATCTGAGTACACCCGCTGTGAGGAGGCCACTTTCCCATCATGTCTTGCTCGCTGCCCCAGGGCAGCGGTGGCACTCTGGCCGAGTTAGCAGTATGCTGTTTGTTAAAACTGTTCACAGCAGGCATTCAAGATAGATACTTTATTCCCCCCAAACACTGATCAGGGCTTGCACCTGTTACAACTTGCAATTTGTACTGTTTTGCCATCTGTGCCTTTTGTTAGATGGTTTATTAAACTTAGTGCAGGCCTCCACAATGTGCATCGCGACCCCTGACAATGCACATCACCACTTTTTTGCATCAGGAAATATCATGCCATGGTGCATTGTTACACCCTTAAGAGACTAAATTAGTTTCTTTTTCACTTCCAAGGTGATGAATAGTAATTGTAGTAATACTAATAAAACTGTTACAAAGTTAGAATGCATGCAACAAATTGATCACACGTGCAGTTTCATGAAACCACAACTGCAACCACTACTATTTGTACATTTTCGTCATTTTTGTTAATTTCTTTTTACGTTGTGGCCAAAATGCAGGAAATGTTTATTTTTTGTGTTATATTAATTTAAATTAAAAATAAATAAATAAATAAAAAATAAGTGTCAACCAGACACCATTTACAACCTGCAGAGAAAAAACTGAGCGGAGGGAAGCTGTGACGACAGATGTAGGTCAGTTGCTGTTATTTAACCTGAGCAAAGTCCATACCAGCACTTGACATACATAAGACACCATTACATAACACATTAGAGTGTAAAGTTATCAAACAGAGAATAGAGAGCAACTAGGAAACTGCTCTCTTCAGTACAACAATGTCATAGGTCCTGATCCTTTTATATACACAGACATGTCCAGAGAATTACATGAAATATGCGACAGGAAATTCCATTGTTAGCTCTCCCCTTACAAAATACAGACATACGAGCTCCACCCAGCCTCGACCTTTATGTTGGGAAAACATGGCTGGTGTGCAATAAAATCGCAACCATAATGCTAGCCTGGGGCTCAGCCAGAGCATACACACATGCTTATTTGGTTACTGTGGGCTGGAGCCGTGACCAGAGCAAAGCAAACATCAGGAAAAGGGAGTGTGAAAGAGAGGAGAGAAATGGCAGAGCTGCAGCACTGATAACAGTCAACCAAACAGATTAGATTTGAAGGATATTACCACACATTAAGTAAAAGGATGCAATAACAGAGAATGCAAAATGTTAGGTTGTGGCAAAGCTTAACACCAGCAACAAGCAAAATGCTGCTTCATTTGTGGCTTGCAACTTTGTCTGCGCTACCAGACACTTTGGCAGGCGACCAGCCATCATTTGAGTTCCTATTCCATTATAAAACAAGGGCGTGCAGTGTCACAGACGTGAAAAAAGCCTATACAGTGCAGCAGTACGGCAGAACGGACAGTGATTCTCAGCTTCCTGTGTGAAAGCTGGCTGGTAGCATGCAGAAAGCATCTGGGAAATTTGGGGATTTACAGTACCAGACACTGTGACACCGTGGCCTGCAGACAGAGAAGCTAACTTCCTTCTCTGGTGCCAACATACCTGTGAGACTGTGGACGGGAAGCTGATGCCATCGTCTTTCAGAGACTTGATGGTGGCGCTGATGAGACTGAGCTGTGGATCCTTCTGGAAGTCTTCGGCCCACTCCACCATCAGAGCCTTCAGCTTCTCACACACTTTAGGGTGGGCCTGCAGAGGACATCCAACAGCCATATGTTCTCCTGTCCTAAGTCTATTGCTTGGGTCAGAGACAGGCTCATTAACAAGCCCTCCATAAAGTGGGTGTAGATCTAAAACAAGACTCGATGGTAGGCAACCATGTGCCATGTGGTGCTGGCAGTATGCAAGTCTTTCATTCAGCCAAAGACTAAATCAGAAAATCTCATTAATCCAGACTGGAGGCAGTGATCAGTGAAATTACCTGATGCAGCTTTTGACTGCTATAAAGCCCTGCAGACTTTCAGCACACTATGGCCAGGGTTCCCACTCTCTTAAATGTAAAGTTCTGTGACATTTCCATGACTTTCCATGCCTAAAATGAATGTCCATGATCTATGTAAACGTAACACATCGCTTCTTTCCTTGACTAAAAATTTAAACACACAGACTCAGAGCTCTTGTTAATGTTATTATTCCTTTTTACACCACTGGGGAAGTGAGCATAACGTGAACTAAATGTACGATAATTTTTACATTCGGTGAATAACTAGTGCTGATTTTTTTTTTTTTTTTTTTTTTTTTTTTTTTTTTTTTAAATTTAAACTGAGGCTGACAAAATTCAATGTCATTCCATGATTTGTCCCAAGAATTTGTGAAATTCCCTGACTTCTCCTGTCTGGAGCAGACTTTTCATGAAAGAGAAGATGGAAACCGTATAACCAAATTAACTTTGAAGTGCTATTCAGTTTTGACCACTAATACAATCAAATAAAACATTTTTGTGTTTTTGAGCATCACATGATTCCCATCTTCTCTGTTTTGTATACTCCCACCCACTGTTAACCAAGTTTTTTCCCCGTTTTCCCACTGCACACACACAATCGCCCATTCCTGCCTTAGCTGTAAGAATATTTGATATGACTCCATCTGTGAAAAATAACAATTTAGTTAACCCAACTAATGCCTGAAAGTGTGAGGGTATGTGATACTTGAATGAAAGCCAACATAAAATATAAATAATAATAATTTAAAAAATAGTAATAACAGATGTATGAACCAAAAAAAAGAAAAAAAATTCACTCACCCTGCTTAGCACACTCCGTGCTTCATTAGCAAACTCCCGAGAGCAGATTTCTAAATGAAATATTTTGCCACTGTTTGACACACAGGCACCCAGCAACTGTATGAAGAGAGGACACAAATGGAAAAAATGATGTTAAAAATCTAACATGTTATCACCAAAACCATCAATTCAACATCTACAAGCCACAGGACAGAACAACTATCTTGGACAGAATGTGCCTCAGCCAGGGAAGAACATTTTTCAATGTGCTGCTTCTGCCTCTGAATAATTAATGTACATATTAATAGGAGGTGAGGGTTTTACAATTATGAATGGTTTTATGACAATAGGGTTTTAACTGTCTGAATGAGAGGGAAGGGAGGCCTAAAAATAGAGCTGGCCATGTGACAGAGTTTGCTCATGGTGACTCAGTCGGAGGAAGAATTCCCATGTTGCTTGTCTCTCAAATATCCACCCACAGTTTGAGCTCTTCTATCTTCCTTTATGGCTTTAAAGAGGAATATCAGCTCAATGACAGCTCAATTTCACTACTGGGCATTTGCTTCTGCCCTTTAAACAAGGAGGTAGGGTTTGCCTCACCCCAGATCTCCTGGGGTTTGTGTTGCTTTTTCTGTTCAAGGAAAACGTTGTAAAAGTGAGGTTTTCTTGGGAATCCTCCTGCTGGGATGTCCTAGATGTCTTGCTCGAATTTGCAAGTCTGTCTTGTTCTTTGTTTTGCTTCCTTGTGTTTCATCATCCTGTCCTAGGATTGTTTATTGATTGACTAGATCCAGATAGGCTCATTCTTTGTCTTTTGAGACATGTTTGTCATGGGAGACATTTGGTACAGTTACAGGACTGTGGCTGTCTATATGCTGTTTTATTTATTTTTTTTATTTTAGGTAATGCAACACAAAACACAAACACAAATAAAAGCACTCTCCTTATGAAATTTTGAAGTCATTTTTATCTGTTCTGTTCATTTCATCCGAATTTGTTTTTGTTGTTCTGAGAAACACTTTGAGGTGAACCTGTTTTATTGAGGACTATAAAAATAAATTTGACTTTTAGTCATTCGTCTCCCAATCTGTGAAGCAGCTCCAGGTAAACAGCTTGATAATACTGATTGGACTCATGGGTCCACGGTTCCTATTTCTTCCTAAATGAGTGCCATTTCTTTTGAAAATCGGACTAGAGAATGACTGTACTCAAAAAAAAAATGAGGAGGATACTGGGAGACCGAGGATGACTAATAAGCTGTAAATACAGAAATGCTGCATTACTGCAATGAAAGACAGCAAATCAGTCAGAAATGAAGTGTGTTACATTTTACATGACGGTACCACAGGAAGAAACTCACAGTGAGGGCCTGCAGGGCAACGTGAGGCACTTTGTGGTTGACTCTCTTCATGATGGATCGAAGGCAGTCCTTTGCTCTGTCAAACAACAGAATATAAAAAAATGTGTTAGCACTCTCTAAGTGCTTGGGTGGAGAGGTGGAGGGTTTATACATGATTGGAGACAATAAAACCACCCTGGCTTTTAAAAATCATGGTGCTGTGGTAGTACAATGTTGCTGTAACTAATCACTCAACAAAATATTTTATGCATGCATCGATTTGGCCAATACAGTAATTAGTCTTGATGGAGCTTCTTCTTGGATATACAGTGACCAGACCTCCAGCTGGTTGATGCTTGTGTGACTTTAATCAAACACACACTGGATTTCCTCTATGCTGGAGGCTCTGTGCAGCTTAAACAGTGTACATTATGTCCCTAAGAGCTACGCATTGCAAAAAGAATGACATACAAACAGGTGCTGATCTTAAACATCTAATAAACCCACTGTGGACTAATCTCAATTGCAAATTGTCAGACAAATGTACAGTATTGGAACAATAAGGAGCTCTCCAGACCCCCGACGCTGCTCGAATGTAAAGCGTGAGCTGGACATAGCCAACAAGCTTTGGCAGGAGAAGATGGTGTGTTGGTGTGACTAAATATCGTTGCTATTATTGAAACAGAATGCGTCGTTCCTCCATCTTACCCGTTGGGTGTCGTTCCAACCCTGTCGCAGATGTCCATGATGAGGCCCCAGTCATCTGTTGTGTTGTTTTCATTGGTTGCCTTCTCTGGAAGTATGTCAAACGGGGACACATATGGTCCAATGAAACAACATTTTCTTTGGCATCATGTCCCCTGTCTTTGACAACAACAACTTTGGACTGTATACCATGGTGTGACAACCTGAAATAACACAATAGATTTCCTTCTAAGAGGAGGGAAGGCTAATTCTACCCAGGATACGTCTACAGCCTGAATCAAGGTCACATTCTCCGAGAGTGAAGACGGGATTTTCTCGAGAATACCCCGGATTATTTCAGAACAGCTGTGGAGCCATTAGAAAGTAATAAATAATGCTGTTTCTCTGTAGGAGCTATGGAAAATGGTTCATATAAGCAGCAGGAAGTCCCCTTCTCTTCCACCCCACAATAAACCCCGCTGTGACGCTTCATATCATGCTGACAGACAGCCACAAGACAACGCACCATTGTTTGGCCATTACTGCCCCACATACTGTCCTGACACAAAGTTCACGGTGTTCCAGGAAGTGATGAGTGCAGCGACCGGGGAGATTTGCATTAAATTTTAAAACGATCCCACAGTGATGACTACAGGACAGTCACACATCCACAAACACAGTTAACTGAGCAAACAGAGTAAACTGCAGACCAGCAATATCAGAAGTTTAAAGGCCACTGAATGAAAAACAATATAACACTGATTAACCCTCCTATTATTTTTGCAGTTAATCTGACTCCATTCAACGCCTCTAAGTACATGATTAACATTGTTTTTTTGGGCATCGTATTTCATGGGAAAAACATGAAATTACATGATCTAATATTTTCAATGTCCTCTAACTATTCTGCTTGCATCTGTGTTTCTCTGGGGGTGAATTTGACCCCAGGCTTTTCCAGCTGTATATAACATAAGAGATAGCTTATTTTACACACATTAGTTTTGGGTGTTCTGGACGCCCCTGAGGAACTACAACATGCCACTTATAAATCATCCAAAAACTTCCCTCTGCTTTAGGGCCCTCACCTAACATAACCACACCTGTAGTAGTGAGAAAACCAGTCAGTTCATATGACATGTGGGAGGGGAAAAAAACATGACTCCCATGAGAACTTCAATACATAAGATGAGCGAGACAGATAAAACTGCGGTTTAGGTAGATGAGAGAATTACTTCACTAACGTATGCAGTTATTAAGACAGTACCCATGACGTGCAACCTGGTGATGTACTGATCTTATTAAACATACATTATTAATCTTCAGTAGGTGGCACAAACCCAAGACAACATAATATAAGAGGCTTGAATGGTGTAAAAAAAATCATATTAAATGTAAAAATAACATTGACAGAAAGGGTCTGATCTTAGCCACACTATAGGTGGAGTTAATTACAGATATAGAAACAAGTGCAATACATATTTTGAATCAGCTGCTCCACTGACTGAGGTGATATAATTTTAGATTTTCACCTCATTCTGAGTTATATGAGTGAGACAGGTAATGCTTTATTTAAACTGCGGTTTCGGTAGATGAGAGAATTATAGAACACTGCTTGTTCTATAACAAGCAGTTATAGAACCCCCCCACCCACCAACGTACACACATACACACACACACACTGCACTACTGCACACACATAAAGACGGGAAGGAAGGGGAGATCCCATAAGGCAGGATCAAGTGTGACAGTTCCTGAGACCCAGGTCCGGGAGTCAGGTTCTGCCACTTGGTCTCATGGGTTCACACTAACCCTGAACCTCCGGAGTGTGTTGTCCCCCAGGTTTTGTTTTGTTTTTTTTTCTTCTGTGGTTTAAATTGTTCACAGAGTATTTTTCTCATTCCTTGTTTACAGTGTTTATATTGCTCATTCCTTGTTTACAGTGTTTATATTGCTCTGTGGTACTGTTATCTGTATATACTGTTTATTGTGTAAATTGTGCTTCGTATCTTGCTATCCACTTTGCTGCTGTGATGCGTGAAATTTCCCCACCGTGGGACTAATAAAGGAATATCTTATCTTATCTTATTGAGGATTTGTCGCGATTATTGAAGAAGTAAAAGTGGAGTCAGGAGTCAACATGACGCACAAAGTACCTGATTCATAAACTCGGGTGAAAATTGTTATTAGAATAGAATAATTTCCCGGACTGGATAAAACCTTGTTAGTGAGGCTTGAGGTCAGCTCAGTGTGTTTGCTAGCTGCCGTTACTCTAAACAAAGTTCATGTAAGCTAGCGAAAAAAAAAAAAACACTGCATGGAGTTAGAAATATTTGATGTAAAAAGGCAGGCAGTTAGCGGTTCATGAAGCTAACCAGGTGCCAGACAGCTGAATCACTCCGGCCAGGCTGTTCATTACATATTGTTGACATAAAAAAAAAAAAAAAAAGAAAAAACGTCAGAGCTATGCAAGACGTCGCTACCGAGCTAAGCTAAGCTAACCCGAAGTCTGACTAGCTGATTACAAACGGTCGCCCTTTTACAAATGAAAGCCAACGGAAGGAAACGGTTCACCTACCGACATCTTGGTCGAATGGATTCGGGGCAAATAAAGGCATGATTCAAGGGTTTAAAAACAACCGGACACTTAGAGTTAAGAAAATTAGGTGACTGTTTTCAAGACTAAACAAATATCTCTTCCTTGTCCATCAAACTCGCACCAGTTGCTCTTCCGGAAACTTGGCTGTCCGTAATGATGCCTGCACAGTCGTTTTAAACACTACACGGGAATGACTGCGCATAAAGCTTTTATTTTATATGTTTGGTACTATGTTGCATATTTAATATTTAAATAACACTAAATTGTCACTTTTTTTCATTGAAATGTGCTATATAATTTCTGGCACTTGAAAGTAAGGCTCTCAATAACTCATAATAGAAAGACTTGTAAAACACTGACATCTAGTGGTCAAAACAGAAACGGTAACGTGAACGCATAATAAATAATCTGCATTTAGTAAGTATGACATAGCCTCCACACTTTATTTTCACGAAAGCAGTGCTGTAACCTAACTCAGATATCATATTTTCTTTTGTATTTGCAGAATAATTACACAACTACACAAAACATACCTATCAACATAAATATATGTCTTTATAAAAATCAAGCACAAGTATTGAGATGAACAAAGTGGCTCAATACAGAGAATATAAGAAAAAAAGAAAAACCTTTGCATGACCTATACGAGAAATTAAAGATAAAACATACTAAAATATATCTATAGAATATCTATAGACCTTTCACCTCTGAATCTTTGCATAGACTATGTGTTAATGAAATATATGTGCAAAAATCTGCAGACTACAATATGTATATATTAAAATAGATGTATACTCATAATGTATGATTCATAATATCATTTCCACGTGGCAGTCCTTGATGCCCAGTACTGAGTGGCAGTGACTGTCACACTTGGAGACTCAGTTCATCCCTTTTGGAAAACATTTTATATTATATATATTTAACTTATAAGTATACACAGAAAATGTGTGTGTGTCTGTAAAATCTCTATATAAATATATACAAAATGATATAATAAAATACTAGCATACTTCAAGATTAATCTTAATGCAGATTATACATGTAATGTCATTTTGTTGTACATCACCAGCTGCAGATTATAATTTACCTACTGTTTTATTAACCAACACACTTCTGTGTATTATGCACATTATTTTGAGATATTTGGATTACAGGGCAAAATGGTAAATAGTTTAATTTCGCCATTTCTTCATTCACTCCACATGAGAACAATGAGGACATGTGTCAGAGTGACTGCGCTGATAACAACAAGGGCAACATGATGCTCACCAATGGCATCGCTCAGCCTACTGCGCATGCGCGAAACCTCCTCTTTGGGATTTTATTCACCAATCAAATACATTTCTACGTCCCTTACAGTGTTATAGTTACCTCAGTGGGGCATTTAGCTTCACTATTTTTGTCTGAACTACTTAAGCTGATGGTTTAAAACAACAACAACAACAAAAAAAAAAAAAACAGGAATGTGAGACGTTGTTCTCATTGATTTCATCCGGCTGACGGGACTGAGGCGAAGCCGGAAGTGAGCGGAGTGCACCCTCTCACCTCCGAAGCTCCCCTCCACGGCCTTGAGAGCTTCTCATTTCCTGGCTCGGTGAAGCCGACAGCGGCCGTCATTCAGGACCAAAAGACAGCTCAGGGTTGCAGTCATGTCGGCACCTGCCAGCGCCGGGACCAGCAAGGCGGCCCACAGCGACGTGGCCCCGAAGAAGAAGAAGGGACCGGGCGCCCTGGCTACGGCCTATCTGGTTATTTATAACGTTGTCATGACAGCTGGGTATGTAGCCCGTTTCCTCCTGCTAATTCTGCTGACTGGAGTGTGTGTGTGTGTGTGTGTGTGTCTGTCTGTCAGTGTGTGTGTGTGTGTGCTGTGGAGCAAGTCAGATATTCGCAGCAGGTTATCTCTCCAGGATTTGCACCGTGTTACTTGTGGATATTACATCTCCTTGTGTAGTTATTGGAATTACTGTTAGCATGGCGTATCGTGAAAATAACTTTAAGAAATAACTGATATTTTTTTTGGAGCAGACGGCTCGCAGGACCAAGACACACAGACTGGACAATAGCCAGCGACCATGCACATAATTCATTGTTGTTGTGTTAGCCGCCAAATGTGGTATTAGCCTATCACCGATACTCACAAATGGGTTGTTATGTGCAGTGTGTGTTTTCCTCCTATTGGCCAGCTGTTCTGCAGGTCCTCTTGTTTACCATAATGGCATCAAAACACGCAGTTTGACAGGCATTATTAATATTTATCATGGATGCATGGAGAGATATAAGAGCCTTTGCGCATGATAACTCAGTGCTAGTGTTTTTGCACAGGATTTTACGTCAGGGTTTGTCTACAAATGGAACCAGTCTTCTGATTGTTTTTTTTTTTGTTTTGTTTTGTTTTTATTGCTTTTGCAAATTGCGTTTTGATTGCACTTAATTGCGTTTGTGCTCAAAAGGGACTAGCCGACCACTCTGTTGTTCTGTCAGGCTGAATTTGCACCCAAATCCAGTTTTTTTTTAATATGCCTAGCCCATATTATTAGGATTTTTTTTTCTACTAAACTATGTGTTTGACCCCTACACTGAGAGACCTCTGTATCTTTTTATTGCCCTGATGTGCTGTTGCACTGTTGCACAACTGAATGGTGGGTGTTGTTTCAGGGACTGTTCCAACCAGTTAAGTCACATTGTATTCCTGTCCCGCTCGTTGGACCGCTACAGTACTGTCTTTGTAGTGAACACAGAGTTGTGGTGTAGTGCCCTCCCTCGCTCATCACCCTGTGCAAATTCACAAGACGAGGCCGTGTTTCTGCTCAGTGGAAGAGCCTGAGAGGCCCTGATACTCAGGGTGGCTGGAAACAGCGTGACCTGATGGTCAGACAGTAACCAGAGAACCTGGATTCAACCCCTCGCGTGGATCAAACATCTGCCCCACTGAAGTGTCCTTGAGCAAGCCACTGAGTCCCTCGCAGCTCCAGGCTGCTGAGCCTGACCTCTGACCTCCTGAGTCAAAAGAGAGTTTTGAGATTACACCATAATAATCTTCAGCCACATCCTACTGTGTGTTAACCCTCTTGTTACCGCCACATTTTCTGACATTTCACTTTATCTGTCCTGTTGGTGACCTAAACAATCCCGTAAATAAAACATACCCTCTCCACTCACTCCTCCTTATACATCAAAGTTCCCGTGGGAATCATGTTTTCCCTCCCAGATGCCACATGAACAGGACTGGTGCTGGCACGACTACAGGGGTGGTTATGTTCGGTCAGGGCCCTGAAGCAGAGGGAAGTTTTTTTTCAGTTATAAACAGGATCTTACAGCTCCTCTGCGTCACCCAAAACAAATGAAACAAATGTGTGTAAAATGCTGAGATTTATTTATATGTTTTATACAAAAAAAAAAAAAAAAAAAAGGTTTGGGTCAAATTGATCCCAGAGAAACACCAGTGCATACAAAATGGTTACAGGACATTGAAAACATATCATCATGTTATTTCATTTTTACCCAGTTGTTCCCATTAAATTAGGAAAAGTCATGACATATGAAGCAGAAAAATGATGTTACTCATGTATTTAGAGATGTTAAAATGACCCCACAGATAATAGGCGGTTTAAAAATGACACATAATGCAAAAAAACTTACTTATATTTGCTGTTTTTTATTTACATTTCACTTAAAATGATACTTTTCTCTGCTGTTTATCTAGCTAAAAGCTGATGTAATTTGAGAAATGCTACAGAAAAGTAAGACTGCCTCTGAAACATCAGCAGGGCAGGTAGTAATTTGTAAGTCCTAATTGTCACACTCGTCTCAGTGAGCGTGCTATCTTGAGAAACCCCCACCGCTCCGCTGTGTGTTTGACTTGCTAATGACTCTGACACTGTGCTAACACTAACACCAGATCCATGTCAACGTTCAGCACAACCTGAACTTGAAATTCAGGATTCCTGCTAAAAATTGTGGAAGACGGATCAGGGCGTCAAGGAAAGTTTTTTTGCTGGATGCAGCCAGTTAGATTTTACCTGGTAATGAAACTAAAGGCGCAGTTTTGTTGAGTGAGTGTGTGTTTTCCTTTCAGGTGGCTGGTGATCGCTGTGGGCCTGGTCAGAGCTTACCTAGCCAGAGGCAGCTACCACGGCCTCTACTACTCCATAGAGAAGCCACTCAAGTTCTTTCAGACCGGAGCTATTCTGGAGGTACGAGGAGGACAGCTGTCTGCTTGAGTTTCCACTTACATACATCAAATCATGTGGCAGCTTAGAGAAACACACCCCGTCACTGGGTTATTGGTCGATTGCTCAGTTTGCCTGTTAAGTAATGAGAATATGGACACCAAAATCATCTATGAATCCCTGGCAGATCACTGAAGGCTCATTTATGCTCCCTTCACGTACGAAACACACTTCCATGCGTCCTTTACGTCGACGTGGATGTTCAGCAATACATCCACTAGAGGGCAGCTCAGAGTCAAACGTTTCGGACAACAGCAAACATGGCAGTGGAGGAGGACGTAGGCAAAAGCAGAGGCGGCTGTGTGGACGACGGTGGTCATTAAACACATCACAACATGAAGACGGGGAATTCTTTTCTCTAATATTATCCATTTTTAAAATTTCCTGCTCGTGTCTCGCTCACAGACCGTCTCGATTGAACTATCAGCTACACTGCCCCTTGCGATTTCCAGCGACACTGCACTAAAGCTGAATGCTAAATAATCTTAAATGTAACTGTGACCGAATCACGCAGTTTAGTGTGAAATGGAGCCATTTTCACACAATAAAATACAAAAAACAGAATTCAGTTTTGACCCCCAAGGGACTACTTTCCTTGCGCACAAGCCTAGTGGATTTGGCAGACGACGGACGATTGTGTCGTGAAATACCTTCAAAAAATTACCTGCTGCATTGAGCTAATAATATGTCACTTTTAGTTTATGAATCTACAGACTGTAAACTATGAATAAATAAATAAACGAGAAAATACAACCCTTATCACTGTGTTAGCATGGAGCAGTGGACTACCAGGGACACATGGATGATTCTGGTCCTAAACACCTATTGAATAAGACAAACACATTTCCCATTATTGTAGTGTATTCCTTTATACCATTAAACTTCAGCTATTTGAAAAATCATGAGGCTGATAAACTAAACTGGCTGAGGCACTGAGTGTTAGAGGCGTCTTATCTCTGCTCCGTATGTCCTCTATAAATTATCATCCCGGTGACCGAGCAGTGTCGAAGCCACGTAACTGAATAATTAGCCCAGTCAGACATTTTACAGCGGCTCTGATAAGGTCGAAACCTACGGCTAAAAATAAAATAGACTGATTACGAAAACCTCCCAGTGTCTTTTGAAAGCAGGGAGTTGAGAAATAGGGGGCTGTCCCGTCGGCTCCCCTGGGTCACACGTACAGCACAGAGGCCAGCGTGAGGCGTTCACTGACTCTGCCCAGACACACTGTAACCCTGCGCTGATAAGACACCGGGGCTCATTCAATGTCACGCCTCCATTCATGAATTTATCTCTGCACACTGTGGGCGTGCTGTTATTGTCAGTACACAAGATTTACAGTGTCAGACTCATTTGAGAATGAAAAGTTTATCAATGAACACACAAACACTGTTTTTCCAGCATTCTTATGACAATTTTGAAATTCTTTACCAAAAAAAAAAACTCGTGCAGTTGGTTCATTTGTTGTAAATCCCCTGATATAACTTGATTTATAAGACATTTATGCAAAGTTTACAAAGTGTTCTCCAGGAATACATTAAAATAAACGTGGTAAAATATAAGTAGGAGGGAAAAAAGTTAAAATGAGCTGTGAGGTGGTTCTCTCCCAAGGTGAATAATCAGCGCTTTTCCTTGTATTTCCTCTCCACAGATATTGCACTGTGCTGTAGGTAAGTTTATCCCCTCCCCTGCTGTGTCATTGCCTTGCTAGAGCCTCAGAGTCCATGCCGGCTCTTTCAGAGAGAGAGAGAGCGCAGAGAAGATGCTGGCCCAGACGGGTTTAATGTGATGAGGAGAGACTGAAGCTCGACGTGCTGCCGGCTCACCACGGCTCACAGTCCACTCTCTTCATTATCTTGGACTTGAAGCTAAAGCTAGCTGACCTTTCGCTCTGCAAACAGGCTCCCTGCAGCTGCTGCCCGCTGAGAACACACACACACACTCTCACACACTCGCACACAAACGTACAGCTTGTGGTTACCCTCTGCTGGCCAGTCTCAGACATTACACCAACATGCTTGGGCAGTTTTATTTTATAATACTGATCATTTGTCTTCGTGCACACACACACACACATACACACACACTAGTTCACATGTGTGTTTAACTTGTATAGTGAGCTGACAGTAGCCTTGTCCTGCTCCCGTGTCCCAGGAATCGTCCCTTCCTCCGTGGTCCTGACGGGATTCCAGGTCATGTCCCGAGTCTTCCTCACCTGGGCCGTCACACACAGCGTCCGAGAGGTAACATTTGCTTCACTTGATTCCCTGCATTACAGATACACACACACACACTGGGCTTATGTGTGTGTGACAGACTTATTTCGATTCATGACTGAGTAGATTTGAACTTGAGTCAATCATTCTGTTCAGCACTTTTAGCCTAAATTACACGTAGTAATGTAACACTGTCCTTTTTCTTCTGAAATGTAAAAAAAAAAAAAATCAGACAACACAGTTACTTGTTTATTGTTACTTATTTATTGATAAATTAAAACACACCAAATAGTTACTCTGATGTGTTATTTGCCTTGTTGATAGATTGAAGAGGAGTGAAAGTGTAAGTAAAGTGAGTTAGTCTTGCCGTAAGGTTGCAGGAATTAAAAATCGAAATAGTAAATAACACGCATTTTAGTTTTTAAATGTTTCCTGCGGTGTCTGCATCTTGCGGTGACATTTTTCTATGGCTTTTGTGTGTGTGTATGTGTTTGTGAACGACTGCATCTGTGTAGACACATGGATTTGAGTGTGAGTGTGTGCTCAGGGGGCATGGCTCTCAGTTACAGCGTCTTCATTGTGATTAACCAAATATCTCGGGAAAATGGCGGTTGTTGTTTCCTGGGCCTGGAGTGTGATCTGACCTATGAGCGTCTAAAACAAACAGCATGGCTCTGCTGTGTAGTGACTCCATCTCACCCGGCCCGGACGAGCTGAGCGATCATGGCATGGTGCTTCTCTCTCTCTCTCTGTGTGTCTCTCCTCCTCCCATCATGCTTTGTGTGTGTTTATCCAGGTGCAGAGTGAGGATAGTGTGCTGCTGTTTGTGACAGCCTGGACCGTCACAGAAATCATCCGCTACTCCTTCTATACCTTCAGCCTGCTCAACCATCTGCCCTACCTCATCAAGTGGGCAAGGTAGGCCACCATCAAATGAGGTTTTACTAATCTGCTCTGTAGATTAACAATAACTTAACCAGGGCATTGGGGTAGCTGAGCATAAATATAATATTGAAAATTCGAATGATGTTACAATATGGTGCAATTTCAGTGAAATACTGAAACAGCTCCACATTACAGTGGAGCTGTTTCAAAAAATATGTACCGAACATGATCACCACAGACGAATTTGTGCCGTTTCCAGCATGAAAATTTTCAGCAGGCTATCTCCTTAATGCTTTTCGTCTACATCCACGACCCAGGCAACAGTAGTTAAGTGCCTCCCTCCCTGTGGACGGGAGGGGAGGGGAGGGGGGTCTTGCTTTGTTGCTAGGTAGCAAATGACTATTGCCTCAATATCTGCATTCTTCCTTGATTTTCAGTTTGCTCTGCGCCCTCAGGGACAGATATATTGGTAGCTCATGGATGGTAAATTCAGCAAAGTCTGCCAGAGTTTGCAGCGTGGCAGCGATGACTAAGTGCCAGTCGCTGCGTCTGGAGGAAACAGAAGTTTCCTCAGACATCGTCTCATGCTGTATCTTGTGCTGTTTATTCACTTCAGCAGCTCTCACTCCTGAGCAAGTCCACAGTTTAAAATGTAGAATATACAGTTTCTTTGCATTGCATTTTGGGATCATAGACATGTATTATGGAAAAGAAATGTGTACTTGCAAATAGAGGCAATAGAGGCAAATAGAGAAACAGTCAAATAACATTTCCAAGTTCTAAGTCTAAAAAGCTCAGGAGCGTTTACTGTGATGCAGCCCTGAAAGCCAGGAACAGACAACAGTAATGCCATATCATGATATTACATATTTAAAATCAAGATGTATCAGATAAGTCTCTCACAAATCCGACCTAACTGCTGCAGGTACACTTTTTTCATTGTGCTGTATCCCATGGGGGTGACCGGGGAGCTGCTCACTATCTATGCAGCGCTGCCGTACGTGCAGAAGACAGGCCTGTACTCTGTCACTCTCCCCAACAAGTACAACTTCTCCTTCGACTACCACACCTTCCTCATCCTCACCATGATCTCCTACATCCCCCGTAAGTGCGCCATCTGCCCCCCTTCTTGTTTTTTTGTTTTGTTTTTTTTTCGCTTCATACCTTTTATACAGGTAATCATCTTGCACAGTTATGCTGGTCCTGCTGTTTTAGTCGGATGTCGGTCGGTAACGTGTTCATCCTCCTCTCCCTCCCCCCCAGTCTTCCCTCAGCTCTACTTCCACATGATGCGACAGAGGAAGAAGGTGCTTGGCCATGTGGAAGACTACAGCAAAGTGGAGTAAGATGAGGAGCAGCCGGACCGAGGCGACTGCGAGGGAAGCGGAGAAAGAAACCAAACAACCAAGAGAGGAGGACTCTTCTGGAACAACCAACCAACAGAGGAGGACTCCTCCGAAGCAAACACACACCCGCCTGGCCAATGAAGCCATGTCTGCTTGTTGAAACATCAAGTCCGACCAGTTTTCTAATTGCCAGAGTTAACCTGGCAGATGATAAAAACGACCTAACCATGTTCTTTTTGTCAACTTAATTATTTTTTTTGGAAGTTGCCTGGGTTACATAGATGCTCATATATTGCACAGTGTAAACAGGACTGGTGTTTTTTTTTGTTTTATTATTTTTTTATTTTTTTTATTTATGAACCAACTCTGTTTTGAATGGGACACAGTTGCACTGCCCTCTGGTGGAGCGGTGAGCAGAACATGGTCGCGACGTTGCTTCGACACTGTTTGAATTAAATGCACTGATACAATCGATAGCCTCTTCTTTAAATGGCACCGTAGACGACAGATAATAGATTTTTCACCTCCCCCCCGTGGCGCCTTTTTTGTTCTCTATTAGAGCAGTCATTGCCCTTTACTACAGTGTAGGAAGAGTCCCATGTAGACTCCTGTAGGTCGTCTGTAGGGTTTGGATATGTTAGAGTCAAGGTAGCCTGTTAAGTTATTTGGATTTTTTTTTCTCCTAACCTTTTACTGATCACCTGCGAAAGGTTTGATTACATTCCCTGTTCAGTTCAATAAAGCTTTTTTCATTCTGTGCTTGCATGGTTTTCTTTACATTTAACACGCAGGAGTTAGCTGTTGTTATTTGGTGTTTGGGATGCAGCTGTCACCTTTCTCAGCTGCGTTCCCCCGTGATCTGCTGTAAGTTGACCGTTGGGTTTTTCTGAGTTAGCTGGTGTTCACTGTGAGCTGTTTCTTTTGGTTTTATCATTGTTGTTTGATGTTTAAGTGATGTTTATACTTTGTATGATGATGTAGCCAGTAGGTGAGAAGACAGACACGTTTTTCTCAAGAAAGGATATTTCATTTTATATCAATAATGCTCAATGGTTTCTCTGAGAATAAGTTTTGACAACAGGACAAAGTTCTTTGTATAGTATTTCAGACGGGTGGACTTTGGTACATACTTTTTTCTTCCTCTGTTTATTTGCAGTCATGTTTCATGTTATTTTAGCTCTCTGAAAATGCTTCCTTTGTAAAATATCTAGTTTTAAAAGACTGCTCATTGATATGAAGTGTCACCCTCCAGCTTTAGCTGCCACAACTGCCCTTCTTTTTCTATTAATTTTTATTAATCAGGTCGAAGTTTGAAGCCGCAGTCTTGCCGTGACATAAAAAAATAATGACACAAACTTACATCATAGGAGGCTTCAACAAAAAACTAACAGACTGAAACGTGCAGCAGCAACAGTGTTTAAAGTGCAGTAAATTGCAAACAAACAGAATTCTTGAAAGCTTATATATAGGCTGCAGAAAAAAAAAAAAAACTTCCATTGTAACTTACCGGTTTACATGAGTAAAATGTGAAACTTTGTGGAGTAGCATGTTAAAAACCACAAAGACAGTCACTACATCACCACAAATAACCAGAGCAGACAAAAACGGCGGTTCATAAATTCATATCGAGGTATGAGAGTTGACATGCTGCTCTGAAGTGAAAGATCACCTCCAAATGCAAAGACATTTTAAAAAGAGGCTAACAGAGATGGAGTTAATTGGATTCGTGTGATTGTAGTCATGCATTTTCAATGACTTCTAATCTAATGTACCAAGGCAGAGCTGGGAGTGAGGTGTCACTTGTTCTTCCCCTTGTGTGGCCTGATGAATTTCAGTAATGGTCCCATATATACATACACTTGATGTACATTAAATAAAGTTATCTTAGTGCACTGGGATTGTTTTGGATTGCATTGACCAAATGGATCGAGTTGTAGCTATGACACGTTTGAGTCACGACTTTGATTTTTGCTGCCATGTTTGTAGGCCTCAGTGTCAGCCTGCGTTGTTTACAGCTTTATTGCTCGAGGGCCCAGTCAGCGGCCCTAATAATGCTGTTTAAATGGCATCGTCAGAAAATGACATACATCAGCCTGCTGTTTGAGCAAGTTCAACATAATTCCTCACCCTCACTTGAAAATCGATTGTCTTAAATTGCTTATTTTCTGCCTTCTGTTGTGTCCTTTAACTTGGCCCTGCACTCCTCTACTCTGCGCTGACCTGTTGAGGTGAGCAGACAGTGGCTGCAAACCTGTGAACGTGATGCCAAATCTAGCCTTTCTGCTCTGCTTCTCCTCCCCACATATCAAGACATTGTTCGAGCATGATTGGGATCACGGATGAGAATGTCTTGCAAGGGCAGGAAATAACTGCATGAAAGAGGAAAATAATCTGGTTGCTGAGAATGATGGTGATTTGTTACGACCTGATGGAAAAAAAGAGCATGTCATATATTACCCCAGAACTGGTCCTACCTGAACAAAGATGAGCTTTTTGATACACATGTTTTGCATGGGACCGGCAGACTTTGTACACGTATGAATAGTTACATGAGTATATATTTACAATAAACATACAATATGAGAAGCAAAATGGTTTTATTACTGTTACTTGTACTGACAAACCATAAAACACATCCATGACAGACTACGTCAAGTGCAAGTTATGTGTTGCATGCTTGGAAGCAGGCAATGCTAAAACAAAACAGGCGTTCGCTTTCATGGAGTCATGATGCTTAACATTATACAGCAGCCAGAACCGCATCAAAATTGCATTGCTGTGCATAGAGCCTGTTTAAGCAGATAAAACAGTTCGTAACGGTTTGAAAACTTGGTGGTTTGGGACATGCAAGATGCACTACTGTAGAAAACATTGCATGTACAGGTGAGGTCCCCGGAAAAATGGGGAATATTTTAATTTCACTGTCGCTTCATTGACTAGAAGTTAGCTCAGTGAGAGAATGTGTAAGAATGATGATTTTGTTCATAGGTTTCACACTCTTCACCATTAATCTGCCAATCTAGAGCACAGACAGTTATGGAAAAACTGAAAAATCTTATTAGTCGACATCTTATCAAATATGGGTCTGCAGCCTGATGTGTACCAATTTTGGAGCCCCGACACCAAAAAGGTTGAGAACCACTGGCCTACATGATGCCGCAGAGGGGGTTGTCACATGTTATGTGTACACAGTGTGTGGTAGATTGATGGTAGATTGTGGTAGATTGTGATTCTTAGTGCATTGTTCATAATTCTAGGAAAATAACTGGCTTACTAATGCATGTATGTGTATGTGTTACTTAACTATACCAGTGACTCACTCCCATGTAGCAGTGCAGCTGTAGGTGGGGATATTCTCTGTTGTGCTGTTAAATCCAAGGCACCCTCAGTCCCAGTCATAGCCACATTTTGTGATATGCATGCAAACTCTGATTGTACTGTAATGCATATCCCCTTCAGACCCGCATTTTTTTTGCCGGGCAAAAAACAAACAAACAAACAAACAAAAAAAACAACAACTGATTCTGACTCCTCTCCAACATAAAAACAAAGTGGAAAAAACACATTTTTGCTAACTCATGTTTTTAATAGTATTTCTTCATTTGCATTGCAATGGACATCAGACTTTGAAAAAATCCTGTAAATTAACCATATGATGTATGTTCAAAATTACTTAAAATATTATCACTTGTAACAGTTACAATTATACTGACAGAAAATTTGTTTGGCCATCATGAACATAAATTTATATTTTTGATTGAAAATGGGCACTTAGTCCTCCCTCTCTGCAGTCGCTCAGCCATGCTTGTCTTGTCCGATGTCTGTCACTCTCTCAGAGCGTGCTCAAAGTCATAACATGATTATGATGGATAATCAGGATCCAACCAGTCACCAGCATTACTGACATCATTCAATTACCCAGTATTTATTGGTTTAGAGACAGAAATATGTCATGTCCATTCCAATGGACGCAGGGTCTGAAGGGGATATAGTAGTCTGCACTTTTTTTTTTTTTCCATTTTTCACCCTGCTAGTGACCCTACTGTGCCACTGCCAAGACCCATATTAGCAGCCTTTGTTACACAGTGTGCACCGGCTTGTAGTGCTGATATTGGCAGGCTTGGGGACATTCAGAAACCGGCTGTGGGAAGCCTGGAGATCACAGTCTCCCAAGGACAAGAGCCAGAAAGCTGGTAAGATACAACTACAACTCAGCTGTCACTGCTAATCTGGTCGTATGGAGGAGAGACTGCAACCAATATGCACCAAAACACTGGAAACAGCTGTAACTGTTTTGGCTCTATGAGGACAAGCTGAATTGTCGGGTTTAAACAAAACGCTTAAAATATGCTTGTGGCTGAGTGTGATTTAGTCAACCAACAAACTGTGCTTATTGTATATACATAGTGTGTGTGACAGTGTGTGTGTGTGTGTGGTCCTAGAGCCCCAGTGTGATGGTAAAGTCCACTCTCCACCATGTCAAACCCCAACACACATCTCCTTCTCCTTGTGAAAGAGACAAAAAAAAAACAACAAAAAAAAAACAACAGCACAGATCTGGACTGAACCTCCTTGGAGTTTCTTTCTTTCTCATGCCGTATGAATCACCAATCTGTTATATTCCTCATCTTAATGTCATAACAGCCTCTCATTCGTCACCTATACCTTGTTCTGCACCTTTATTCACCTCACCAGCAGGATTACTCATATTACAACTGGCTGGAGTGCATCCAAAGGCCTGCATGCTGCTAGCGCAGATGTGGTCGGGTTGTGAAAGTGTTCGGTGGGATGCCACCAACATGAATGTGTGCCTGCATGAAAAAACGGACGTGCTACTGCAATTGTTCATGATCACACAAGATATTTCTCGTAATACTTTCAGTAGCCCTGATGTCATTTATGTCAGTGAACAAAGAGAAGAGTTTATCGTTGTGATTGGCTTTAACAAGACCTCAGTCTCACTTCTTAGCTGCACATACGAGGGGTTTTGTGTATGTAAGATGATTATCGATATCTATCTTAAATAATTGTTTGTTGTTTTATTTGGATTTCCATTAGCTTCCTAGGGTTGTCATGGAAAGCAGCGGCAATGCTAGACTGTGCAGCATCAACCATTCTTTCTGTACCCTAGAATACAGTAATACTACAGTGTATTAGTTATCTAAAGGTGTGTGTGTGTGTGTGTGTGTGTGTGTGTGTGTGTGTGTGTGTGTGTGAGAAAGAGAGAGAGAGATTTGCTGGGTATGAGTAGCTGATCCTGTGTGAACACTTCTTTCATATACTATCGCTAATAATTTTATTTGTTTGATAATGAGCTCTCAGAGGACTCAGTGATTTGCCTCTGGGATGTTAATGCACTTCTAATTGCCAACCGAAATAGCAGAAAAGGTCTGGACTCCTGGCTTCCTCTTGGCCTTTATGGATTTTTGACACTGGAATTAAAAAAAAGGGGGGGGATTAGAGCAATGATAAAATATATTGGTTCCCCTGCCACAACTTCTAAAATTTTAGCATTTGTCAGTTTTTACTACACCATACTGTATATTGCTCTACATGTTATTTCATATTTAGTATATCAGCTACTTCAGAGGTTCTGCAGTGACTTTGTGTTTACAGCTGGGAGCTCAGAGTCCAGTTTGCAGAATTCATCTTTGAAATTTGCAGAATTCTCATTAAAAACAGAGGAACTGGGGTAAAAGGTGCGTGCAGGCTTGTCGGTCAGCTTTGAGGGATTTTTTTTTTTAGTGATATTATTATCAACAAGTACTTTCTGAGACCAACTCATGCATCAAAGCTACACAAACTTCTTTCACTTACACAGATGTGGCTTTGTGAGGATCCACATGAGCAGAGTCGTCCAGTGGCTTCTTTGTTGGTGCCAACAGGTCAGCTCAGGTCAGTGAGGTGGAAGGCTGCTTCGAGGCTGACATCCACAACCTCAGCCAAAACACACTCTCAGAATATGCAGAAGCCTCAATCTCAATGATGTGGTATGACAGGAAGATTTGCAGAGGACCACTGAATTACTTCAATGCAGCTTCTAAAGGTGATCATGTAGATTGTTCTTAAACTCGATTTGACCCCAAAATCAGAGTTAGGGGTGTTGTATGATTGCATCCTGTATTTGGTGCCCTTTGAGGTCAACTTACTTGCATCAGTTATGGAAGATACTACGTACTACTACATAAAAATCCCCCGCCTTTGCAGTTGCAGCTGTCATGGAAATAGGATTTGATAAGGATTTCCCTTGGTGACAACATCTGTGGCCAGCTTATTTAAACTAGCTTGGTCAGCTGTGGATTTCATTTCCTTTCTCTTTAGATGACTGATGCTCCACGGCGATATCTGGAAGAGAGCCATTGACAACTGAGGATTATGACTGCCCTTTCCCTCCAGCAACTTCCCACAGTCTTTTGTTTTGCACCTCATTTTGCTTGTTTAAGAGATAATCTCGGAGATACGCAGAGCCCTCTGTGGCTGCTATCTTCACAAGAAGTTTCTCAATACAGGCTGCCAGTGTTGTTCCTCGGGATCACAAGTTGCTTTTAATATTCTTTCAATGACCACAGACACGCCTGTGCTGAAAGAAATGACACTGGCTATTTTGTCCTGTGCAGTGATATAAACCCAGGAGAAGGAGTCTCAGAGGGTGGGCAGCTTCTGCGTCAAATGTCTGACTTAAATTCCCATTTTCCTTCTATCACAAAGTGGTGGAAAATAATGTCTGGGCACTGAGTATCTTCATGAGACTGGCTCTCTGTGTGAACACTGACTTCTCTGAAAGCTTGGAGAAAAAGCAGAACAATGAGAAGTTACAAATACTGTAATATCTGGTTTCTGAAGATGAAGTGAGTGTTTGAAATGAGTGTATTCACACCTTTTTTTTTGTCACAGCAGCTTGAAGTGTTTTGATATCCATATGATGTTTTGGTGATATGTTTCTGAGTCTCAAAAGCCTATTTTGCACCATTTCACACAGTTTGAAACTATTTTTTTTTCATTAATATGCTGCAGTAGTGCAGTATGCATATTAGTACACTGGTTTAATTTTGTTTCCTGTGCTCACTGTGTAAAGAGGACGGGCACTTTGTACCAGTTTCCTGCTAACCACTGCACCTACATCTGAAAATGAAATGTGTGAATGTGTTAACGGCTTACAGAACCTGCGGCCTCTTTTAAAATGTAATCAATAAACCTTTTTTTTTTTTTTTTTTTTTTTGCTTACAAACCGACAAAGACCATCTCTGCTCTGAGCCCTTCTCCAAGCGCTTTGATTTTTTGATGAGGTAGAAGGTCACCCCTCAGAGGCAGGGACCTCTTTGTATTTTGTTTCTGCAGAGTGGGACATTTGGTTATAACCTCAGTGAAGGCAAAGTCATGTTTATTCAGTAAACTGAATGCTGTTACCTGCAGCTGTTTTCCTCGGCGCACTCTGTAGTGCAAGGAGTGAAAAACAACCGAGGAATGAAAAACAACTTGCAACATTTTAAATTCAAAATGCGTGATAGCACAAGACCAAGGACATTGTCCTCGTCGTGTCACATGGAAAATCCTTATGTTTTACCGAAATAACCTTGTTAAATAACATGCCTTTCACTGTTTCATAAGAAAAGATCACATTGGGAATTATGTTAAAGAAAGTACCCTGCATATTGGACCTTGTTTACTACTTCAAATTAAGAGGGAAACTGAAGTAATTAAGGGGGAACAACATGTGTTCTGAGTCAGGGTTGTGCTAATAATAATGTTTGACGAGGTTTAACGCTCAAAATTCAATCCTTGGACATATGCTCTGTTACAAGATGATGTTTGCAGAGATCTTTGATGTGTGCATGTGCATGTATGTGTGTTCATGCATCAGCCCATTTTACATGTTGAGCCAGTTCATTTACCATTCAGATGATGGCAGTAGTGTCCTGTGCCAAACCAATAGGAGACTTTTGAGCTCCCTAAATTATATTTATGCACATTTTGCTGTGGTAACTTTTAAAGTATAGGTGGAAGCTCACTTTCCTTTAACATTTTTCTTTATTTTGAAAAAATCCAGACACATGCATGTAGTTTGAATAATGACACAACAGCTGCTTTTCTGTCATTATCAAAACAATGCCTCTAAGTCTAGGAGAAAGCTCTCACTTACAAACACACACACATTATGTGTTTCAGTGTTTAAGAGTCACTGCTCATATGTGTGCGGTCTAAATTTTATTGCAGTGGCCTATTTACCACACCAAAAAAAAAAAAAAAAAAAAGTTTAGATGCTATAGATCAGGGATTGTTTTTCAAACTTTCTCATGTTCCAGACTGCCACGCTGACTCTCATTAAGTTGCAAAGTCCTCCCACTTAGGGTAATTTTGCCCTTGTGATCCTGAAATAAAAATACTGGTTTGTGTTAAGCATTAAATCATTTACATGTAATGGAACACTGACAAATAAGCTCAAAGTGATGAGATTAAAACATAATGTTCAAATCATTCATACATTTTTTGGTATTGTAACAACTTCTGATGAATTAAACTGGAGGTGAGTGATATTCAACTATTGCCTATTTTAGTCAGGACCCCCCTGGAAAGTCCCTAAAGGACTCCTGTGGGTCCCTGGAACCCACTTTGAGAACCACTGCTACAGCTGAAGGGCATGCAGTTCAAATAATGGAGGCCAGCTCATCGGCTGCAGCTTCCCCTGCTGTGTTAACCCACTGATCTTTCGGGATTTTCTGATTCTGGCAAGAGGGAGGATTATGTGCATTTCAAGTCTCTTTAAAGGGAACGGGAAGTCAGTGATGCCGTATTTAGCGGTGTTCTAGTGTGTGAAAATGCGGCCCTGGTCCTCTGTATGTGAGACAGTAGCTCAATTCTTGATTTAATGATTCTCTGTGGTCACGCATTATGAGAGGAGGGGGGAGTGCCCTGATGAGGTTTAGATATCTTTGTCCCCTTTATTTTCCAACAAGAGAAAGGCTTGTGTGTGTCTATCTGTATGGGTAAATGTGTGTGTGTAGGGGAGCGAGAACAAGTGGGCAAGTCATAAGACAAGCACAGAAAATAAGTTACACAATTTCAATCAAGATAAATTTGTATCTGTAGACTTTGTTGGGTTTTGTAACAGTACATAGTTTCCAGCCTGATGAAATCCAAAAGGGTACAGAGAACTCAGACCAAGATAATACCTGCCTAATTTAGCTTCGAGGCCTACCAAATAACAAACATGCTACGGCTTCTTGGTAAGGCCTACCATTTCCATTCATTTGCAGACAATCGGGTTGTTAACATGAATGGGTGAAACTGTCTCTTCCCACATGTAAATGACCACTGACTGCCATCCAGGCCTATTGTCATAGTGGGGGAACATTTTTACAGGGCAAATGAGGTAATAGCCCACATGTTAAACATCTTTTAAATTAAATGTCCCCTAAATCGATACACTTTAGGCCCTCAATTGCCATTTGAAAAGATTTTCTGAGACATCACCGTCTGAGAGGGTTTCTGGGTTACCCTTTATTTTATTCCTCCCGCATTAGGTGTTTACAAAAGTTGTTAACAAATGCAACACACTACAGCCCAATGGTGAGTACATATCAATGCCATTTTAATGGTTATGAACAGTGGATTCATAGTTTTTGCAGAGCATTGTTTGGCATGCTCTCCAACACTGTGAATTCACAATTCACAGATGTAACAAGTTGTTCACAAACGTTAACCATATCCTTATATGTGCCTACCTCTGTGTTACAGTGCTTTGGAAAGCATTTGTTAACCAGAATTATCTGTCCTATATTCTACCTGTGGTTTTACTCAAAATCAGGTATTAAAATATTCCTCATTTGGGGAACCAATAACCAATCACCAATTGGTCCTAACAGGCCAGTACAAGGGGTTAAAGGGGGGCGGAGGGGGGGGGGGGGGGCGTCCAGCTGTGAACACAAACCCGCCCATTCATCCAAACCGTGCGGGGAGCGCGCAGCGTCTAATTTGAATTGACAGCACCTTTGGCCAATGAAAACTCTGCAAAGCGTGACTCACCCTCTTTCGTTTCCAATGGAAGCGGCGGGGAGAGGTGGACCGCAGGAATCATACTTGGTTGAATGGCCATTAAAGCAGCAATCAGCAGTAAATAGCTTATGATGCCACGCTCAAAACAAGCGCCGAGAGGATACTCCGAGGCTGCGGGAGTGCAGTTTGGCACCGGATAGTCACTTATGAAATTGTGCTGCTGAATCGCCGCGGATTTGGTGTGCATGGACCCCCGCTGCAAATCAAACGTGGAGTCGGGCTTTGGGGATTTGGCCAGTGATGGACAGCTGTTGGACGCTGATTCAGCGCAGAGGTAGATGTTAACCTGATCATGCAATAACACACTACTGGGGTGTTTTTTGCTTGTTGTCGCTGTTGGGTGAGGAGTAGCGGCTGCTGAGTTCTCTGCTCTGCCGGTCAGCGCAAGTGTGTGAGGGTCGTGATGATGCTTTGGCCAAACGAGAGGATATAATCACCGACGAGGCTGCAATGTGTGGTCAATACAGGTGCATCAAGACTTGAACGGACCAAAACAGACACCGGGGATCCACCAACATGGGATTGCTCATCTCTTTTTCCGTCTCCCTCGCCTCACAAACCTCATCCCGCTCGCAAGGAAATAGCAAACATGTATGCAGATATAACGGATCCACAACGTAAATGATGATGGTGCGCTGTGATAGCTATGGACCATCTGAGTTGCGTAATGGTTTATTTCCTCCACAGTAAGCTCAGCTCTGCGATCTCTCGTTGGATGGTAATTGGGCCCAATGATGTAGAGCCAAATCCACCTGGATCTGACGTGCCCTCCTCTCACGGTGATACCTGCTCCCCTGTGACTTTTGCGCATGTTCAATTGATTTTTTTTTGTTCCCAGTGCATTTCACCACTCATGGGAACAGATTTGGTCATCGTCAGAGAAATCATAAAACTATTTCACAGTTTAAACATCTGAGAATTCATTTTCAGTTCTGAAGTGTGACTAAACTGGTGACACTACGGTTACACAACACAGTATATTCACTTTTTTGATTAAAAATGCACAGTGTACTGGAACAATAATCAGCTATGGGAAATGTATCCGTAGCCAAATTCATCTTAAGTTGAGAGAGGCTGTGTCTTTGGGACTAAGATAATTGCCTGTCATTCCTCTTCAGAGGAATAAAACTTACTCCGAAGTTTTTCGGCTCTCTCTCAGTTGTAGTCTGGTGTGACTGCTTTCCATTCTCCATCATGTCCAGATCAAATAGTGTCAGCCCACCCGGAGTCGGTGCGCCTGGGCTGAGGGGAGGGACTGAACACAAATCAGCTTGGGGCGAGTCTGAGTCCGTCGCCAACGGGTGCCCATACTCGGCCAGATCTCCGCGCAAGAAGCTCTCCCGGTCAAACAGCCGATGGAGGGAAGAGGATGATCCGGAGCACCGACAAACCGGACGAGCCTCCACGACGGTCAGCAGGGTCAGCTTCAGGTCCAGGTCAGCTTGGCAAGAACATGGAGAGGAAAGTCGAGACAATAACCGCACATCCCCTAAACGCCCAGACAGGGAGGTGAGACCCAAGTCGGTGGAGCTGGGTCTGGAGGAGCGGAGAGCCAAGCTCAGGACAGAGGAGGAGGAGGTCATGCCCGAAGTTCACTTTTCCATGGTGGCCTGTTGCAACAGCGTCATGCACATTTTCAAATCCAAGAAATTCCAGTCGGAGAAGTTGGAGAGGCTTTACCAGCGCTACTTTTTCCGTCTCAACCAGAGCAGTTTGACCATGCTCATGGCAGTGCTGGTGCTGGTCTGCACGGTCATGCTGGGGTTCCACTGCGCCGGGGGGACAACTGACATAACTTACGTGGTGGTATTTTCCATGGCCATCCTCCTCATCCTCGTACTTATGGTCGTTTGCAACAGAAACGGGTTTCACCAGGACCATATGTGGATTGTGTGCTATGTGGTCATATTGCTGGTGCTGGTGGTCCAGGTAATCGGGGTGTTGCTTGTGCAGCCGAGAAGTGCCTCAGAGGGGATTTGGTGGACCGTGTTCTTCATCCATGTTATCTACACGCTGCTGCCCGTCAGGATGCGCGCTGCCGTTATCACTGGAGTTATATTGTCCGCCATCCACGTGGCTGTTTCTTGGACGGTGAATGGCATGGACAGCTTTCTATGGAAGCAGGTATGTATGAGAATTACTTTGCTGAAAAGTTTTTATGCATCCTTACAGGCTAAATGAACTGAGCTGACAAGTCTGCAGTGTTAAGGCCCTGCGCAATTACGCACGGCGGAGTGTATATTCACTTTAAAGTTGCTCACAGTGTTGCGCTTGCACTCTCTCACAATCAAAGACTCTAACACACAGCTGTGATGTGATTTTTTTGTACAGTGCATTGCAATAATGATTTTAGTGGACCAATACTGTGGTTGATGTGTTATTATGTAATTTGCAAGTTATGAAACCATCAGAGACAATAGGAACCAGCAGAGAGATGTGCAACACAAGTATAAGTGTAGACTTTCAAGACAGCTTCAGCTGAGCTTTATGCTTGGTAGACAAGCACTACACCATGAGATGTGGATGCTGGTTGCCACGGAAACTGTATTGGCTGGCCTGCGTTCGTCTGACATGCAGACCAGTTTTAGGTCTTGTGCAAGTGCGTCTACACAAAACGCACTCAGAGTACTTAAAATGTCCTTTTATTTCACCAAATCTTGGCTCAACAGGTCAAAAATGACCTGCCGTGCGCAAAGCCCCCATGACCCGGGGCCTCGTGAAGGTTGCAAGACTGTACAGACTCATACAAGCAGGAATAATTTGATAGCCAATAGGGGAATAATCTGTTTAAGACAGTGACGCTTCTATCGAGAAATCCGCTGAAACACCTGCATTAACGTGAGGGAAGACAGTTATAAGACTAAAATGCTCATGAGAACGACTGAAGATGGCTGTATTTTTGCAGTGCAACTTGTCAGTTCCATCAGCCATACATTATAGACCGGCATAGCATGTTAGGCTTGTTTGTCATGCAGTTTAGACATGAAAATATGAAAATATTTCAACACTACTAAAAACCTGTGGCTTCACTGCCTGTGAAAGTGGCCACTCACGCTGAAGTATGGCTTCTTAGCAGGAGGATGTGGAGGTGTTTGTGTAGTATAGTGTAGTATCTGTTCTTAGTTTAATATCTGATACATCGTCTATAAGGGGACCCAATCTAACAAATTAATATTAAATCCAAATGCAGCTGAGCATCACGGTTATTCCAGTACAGCCTCATTTTCAGGACTAAGTTTGTTGAAAAATAGTTATTGCATTGTATGAAATATCATGTATATTATCCACAACAAAAAATCAGCAATACTCCTCTAAGCTAGTATTCCTATATGAAGTAGTGTATCTTTGGTATTCCTTAATAACCTTATTTTGCTCTTTTGTATTTTCTATACCCTGTGATGGCCCTATAGCTATTATTCTTATTGAATTATTATTCTTTTTTGTGAGGTTGCATACTGTCTTTTTGAGCACATTAACATATGAAGGATGTTTGTGTGGAATGCAGTTTATCTTACATTTGGATTTTATAGTTTGGTTATTGCTTGTTATATTTTTGAAAGATCTATTTATTGCATGTTTAAGCAACCGCTCAGACATGTAATAAACACTGTTCTCAGCTGATGTTGCCCATTTCTGGTTTAGCACACTTGCGATCCAAGATATTCATCACATTTGGGTTTCATGGTAAGACGATGATTTGGTTATCATAAATCATAAGAGAGCCAGTAATCATACAGAGCGAGGAGCACAGCATCAGCTTGTAAATAAATTCCAAGTCTGTGAAATCTGTGCAAACATTCAACATGAGTTTCACTTTTCTCGGTGATATCCCAGAATTTATATGCTGACACATACCTTTTTTTTTTTCTTTTTTTTTTTGGAAAAATGTTATTTGTGGCTCTCTCTCTCAGTTTTGGAGAGACTGGATTTAGGTTGTTGATTTTTATTTTATAGGATTTTTTTTCCTATTAAGCTGACAGCCATATAGTTCCAGAGGATATTGGTTTTTATGTGCTGGGCCAACATGTTCCTAGTAAAATTTGAATGCCTGAGGTTGTATTTTTACAACTCAAATCTCACTTTCAAAACTTTCCTCCAGAACTAGTGGTCTGTATCTGTCATGAACGTGTCGACACAAATGATCTTAATTTTCCACCATTATTTAAACATGTATTTAATGGCATTTTCTATTGGGTTATAGCACTTGGTGTAACCCCAAGTTGTGCTTGTAGTTCTGTTGGCATGGATTTTAGGTGAGGGTAACAACGTCACGCTGCTGAAATTCTCAGACCTTTTTCTTCTCTGTTTACTCTCTACTACCACACACACACACACACACACACACACACACACACACACACCTCTGAGTTTGGTTTATTCTACTGAACTTAATGTATTTACAGCACTCGTAAACATTTGCTGTAACAATGCAGCTCTGCCAGGGTAGCACTTAAAAAAAAAAAAAGCAGAGAATGGAAATAGTACATCAGCCCATTATTAAAGCTTTAAATAAGCTTGTAAATGAGCTATTCAGCAGCAGAAAATGAAAAATTAAAACTATACAATACAAAGCTCCCATTGTATTTTCAGGACATTATTAGTCTGCCCAGCTGTGTCGAGAGAATATTTGCTCCTTCTCATCTCATCTTTCAAAAGATAAAACATGCTTGCAGTGCTGCTCACAGTTTAAGCAAAATTTCCAAATAGGAATCCTCAAGGCTATTGTGTTTTTCTTATTGGGGAAAAAAAAAAACATTTTGGCTGGCAGTGAACACATGCACAAAATGTGTTATCTACTGGAAAGGTGCGACCAGTTCTCAGCTCTCTGCATATCTATGTAAGCAGCCTGCGAGTTCAACTTGTTGTCATTGTGGCATGTGATCCTTTGTCTAAGTGAATTTCCTCGAAAAGCGGACCGCCATTTGATGTCTTGATGTCAGTGTGTGGGAATGGGCTGCTGTATTTGTTGCTCTTTCCTCACCATGCTGTTGTTTTTAGCATATTTTATCTTCCGTGTTTACAGAGGTCCCTACTAGTCTCCGGGATAGACCACTGTGTTTATATGAAATCCCAAGATGACACTTTTTTTTTTTTTTTGCCCAAAGGCTCCCAGGAATACGCTGAGCTACCCCGATTCTGAAGAAATAACAAAATCGGTCCTCTTCACAGTCATTAACCTTTCATTCTATAACATTTCTTTGACAGTTGCAAATCATAGCAGTGCGCAACTTAGATTCTAGGAGATTTTCAGCTTTCATGTCCTCTAAAAGTTTTTCTGCTGATACATTTTTGAGCTGCCACATGCTTAACTCTCTCAGTTAAGCCAGTAAGATTTTGCAGTGCATTTCAGAAAGTGCACAAGCCCATTCATAACTCTTTCCATGAGCCCCTCTCACTCCCTATCAGAGCTCAAAAGCTTGGAAGTGCAAGCACGATCAGAGTATAATTGGCGTATGATTGGCTTTGCTGGTTTTTGCCTTGTAGCGTCACACCTACTCAGATTACAGATCTTCACCAAGAGCGTCTTGTAATGGATTTACGCGTCCTCCCCTGAGTTTTGTGGGAGAAGATTTCACCTGCAGTGTCTTCAAACTCATATGCACCAGCTACGGGTAATAAGAGAGCAAATCCTTAGTGATGAAGATGTCCAAGTGGCACACAGCACAGCGCACAGTTTAGTTTCATTTCAGCCTGAATTTAAGAAGTGGGTTTTTCATATGCCTTTCACATCTGCCCCTTCTTCCTTTTTTCTCTCCTCAAGGTGAAAGGCAGCTCTTTACCCCTGGTCGAGCATCAGTCCAGTCATGTCAGATTGCTCACTCAGCTGCTTTTCGTCAAGGTTCACACCAAGGATGTTTTGGGCAGTTTGGTCCAATTCTGGAGCGTTTACTCTTTTAGTTCAGTTTCACTCGGATGACAACAACGGCATTCAAACTCAGGTCACACCGAATGACCGCACTGACATGCCTGAAAATGTGTGTCCCCCCTCCTTTTAAGAGGACTTTGTTACAGTGTTTTATGAGAGAGAATGAAATCCTACTGACTACAGGAAATGGCCCCTTGACACGAGGTTTTATGGCTATCAAGAGACAGATGTGATCTGATAGCCGGCAGTTCCTCATGCTTCCACTTTCTTCATGTGATCATAACTGGTATAAACACCAGAGAGGGTAAATTATTTGAAAGGTGACCAAAACTATCTAATAAATGCCATGTGAATCCTTGCGACTTGTGTTACAAGCCTTGGTTACCTTGTAATTGGGCAGTGTGAACTTAAACAAATGAAACACAAAAAGGCAACAAAGTTCACTTTCCAACTGCAGTTTGGACCAACAGGAAAGAAAACTATCGGTGTGATCACACCCCTCAAGTATTCACACACTGTAATCCCTGCTGTTCAAAGCCAGTGGCAGTGACAGTGAAGCTACAGGACAGCTTTTTCTTTCTCCCGGTCTCTATTCTTGTCTGTCCCCTTCGCCCAAATCTCAGAGGAGGGCAGGTTAGCTGACCAGTCCCAGCTGGCAAGCTTCCAGTGGTAACAGGGTTTGCAGCCTCTCTAATTGAATTGCCCAGCGCTGTAACGTGCAGTCTTGCCAGAATTCAAAACAGATGTCCTCCTCATCTCCCCTCCCCTCTCTTACCCTCTTAAGCCCATCGCTCCTGACACAGACCTGCTTTTAATTTTCCTTTGAGAATCAACCCCTGCGGATGGCCTTTAGCCACCTTCCCCCCCTGCAGGACTGGCTACGTGCGCTCCAGAGCGACAAGAATGAAGTGCCCCTTGGGAAAACTGTCTAAATCAGAATGTAAACATGGGATCTTTCAGTGGTGGGTTCACTGCTTTGTCGACGTCCCCTGTTGCAGCGTCCAAATATATAGTTTCAGCCTGTGTTTAGTTTGTTTGATTGCATTTTGGAATCTGAGCGCCCAGAGATCAAGGGTGTGACACAGGGGATGCTGCCATTTTGGAGACAATATTAAAACCAAACATGTGGACGCACGGCAAGATTCAGGACCTTTCAGAAACCACTTCTGTCACACTCCCTCATGAGGGCAGAAGATTGTGCAGAGTACTGTCCGTATCTTAGCAACAGATTTCCTATTTCACAAACACTATCGGCGGCCTCTTGAAGCTTCCCCGGGAGCACCTGTGTGTTTTTTACCCCCCAAGTCTGGCCTGCCTCCACATCCTTTTGCATTCTGGGCCAAACTGTGACACAGAAGTCCTGCAAAATGTTCTGATGCCTCTGCAGAATGTCTTGACTTATTTTCCTGGAACAAGGGTGGCTATGCACTATATATTGAGATGCGAGTGGGTGAAAAATGCCTTTTTTTGTTGTTGCTGTTGTGAAAAAATTGGAGATATTTCAGTACAGTGGTGACGAGATTCTAAAGTAATACCAGTATATACAGCATATTTGTAGAAAATAAATGCATGATGCATCTGTTTTGCACAGAGCACAACAGTAATTCAACATGTAGTCACTTCATAAAAGCTTTTACTTTTCCTGATCTAAACACTGCCTGATACGTCTTAATACTGCAGTGCACAGGAAGTGATATTTTTATATTTCTGGCTACAGTAACAGGAGTTTGAAATAATCGGAAGAATAACTGGGTGGTTAGCATAAGCAGTGATCGCCACCATGGCTGCATAAACAAAGAAAAGAATGCAAACGACAGAAACTGAAACTTCATCAACAGGAAATCCAAGGAAAAAGATATCAAAAGATGCCGTCTCGCCCCCACTTTACACTTGCAAATCACTCTATATCTGCAAATACCCCTATATTGCAACACTTACGGTAAAGTGTAAGTAAAGTAAAATCAGTCATTCCAGTCGGCTGTAAGACATAAACATTTACATTTTAATCCAATCAAATCATACAGTAAATTGTAGGGATGTGAATGTGTGTAGAAAAATAATCCCATGACTTCTAATTCCACATGGATAACGTAGGTGGCTGTACATCAAGCCAAACATGCTGGATTGAAAGGCATGCAGCATACAGCGTGAATCTTTTGACCAGACAAGGAGCTAACACCGAGAATACATAGTTTTGGATCCATTACTGTTCTAACGCCAAGAAATTTCTCAGTCTCCATTTGAATAGAACACCAGAATATTGTGATAAATGGGCATGACCACATAAAATAAAAATAAGTGCCAGATTGTTTTTTGCACTCTCGGCATGCTGCAGAACATGAATCATCGCATTTACTACGTATTTCAGGCTTTACATGTTTAATTTTTCTGATCTAGTAATGGACGTGGTGTGGTTATCTGCTTCAGGGGTGTAACTCCGGCTTTTCCAAGAAGAAAGGACACATGGACAACATTTCTATGGTTTGTCATCCTGACATATGGGGCAGTACCATATCCACCTTTGCTAGCATCTGAGAAGTGATGCAGTTGTGCGTGTTGAACTTTTCCAAAGTCCTTTGACTGAGAAACCTCTCAACCTTGAATTCAGTCGTCATTCCAAGGTCTTCCAACCATTTCTCCCACTGTCTCAAGTTCTGCTTGACATTTTGAAGTACCTCGGTTGGAAAGTGTGTCTGGTTGTCTTCAGCTGTCTTTCTGAGTGCAAAACTCAGAAACAATTTTGTGATGACACCGGTGACACCCACACAGATGAACACTTGTCTGATACTTCATGATTTCTTGTTAGGTCTCCTTCAGGCCACCACTGCAAATGCAGGAAGTTTCTGTCCTCTTTTGCACCTGATCGAACATCGCCACATGTCCCACATAAATGCCACACGTTCCTGTCTGAATCTTAACAGCATTCCAGGCAGTGAACTGGTGAGATTAAGACCTTACAATAGCTGGACATTTAGTGACATTCACTGGATCTCAGCCCCAGAGTCAATGACCACACGCAGAGTTTCCTTCCTTGGATGATGAACTCCATGATGGGGGAGGTACCAGACCTTTCCATCTCCATGATCCTGCAGTTGTTGAGATACTCTCTCTGCGTAACCCTTATGTAGCTCTGCTTGGCCACCAAGAAGCTGTTAGTCAACGTGAGCTCCTCCTTCTTAAAAGGCATTTTCAGACTGTAATACCCTTCCTGAAGAATTTGTAGTCTTCTCTTGACATCTTTTTGTCCTCCTCATATGTCTTTTCATTGAAGTCATGGTTGTGCTGGGCTTTCAACAATTCTTCCAGTTTGCAAATCTTGTTATCCTGTTCACAGCAGCAATAGAAAGTCCATCCTCGGGTCTAGGATTGTTGCTTCCTTGCAGTGGGCCATTAACCATCCATCCCAACACAGTTCTTAAAGCGTACGGGCCATCCCCGCAGCTGGTGACCACCTCCCAAGGCTCCATTAACTTGGGAGTGTCGGTTCCAGTCAAAACAAGTCCACATTAGCCATTAGACAGTATTACTAAACTTCTGTGTTGCTTTAAAGTGCATGTAAACACAGCATGTGACACAGCACAGTCAATGTCCAATTTTACAAATTGCTAAACATTTTGTTCCCCTCTCATGTCTCTCTCTTCCACTAAAGACCCATTAAAGCCCATTAACAGTTCCAGTAATATTTTTAGTAGGCAAATTTTTATTTTTAGTTGTGAATTACCTTAAAACAACTGTAACTTTTATTTTTAACGGGTGGGCTTTAATCTACTTAAACCATTTAACTTTTAAGGTCTTCTTCCCACTTCCACTAATCTTGACAGATTGCCGTTTGTGTTGTATCTTAACAATTTAGATCCTCTTGCGGACATGATTCTTACTGCATGATTCATGAAGAGAAAATCCCCTGTTCCTTTGAAAAACGGCCTATTGCTGTAATTGTGAGCAGACTTAGATTCTTCAACAATGAAATCTGAAGTTGATGGATAGTTTCCACTTTCATTGTTCCGCTTCTATTGTGCTGCGGTCACCGAGGCTTGGCTGCAAGACTTCATTGCTTCATTCAGCTCATCTGACATTCATTAGCTCTAATTAGTTTGTTTGCTAATACAATGCTATGAACATGTTGTAATGTAATCTATGTGTGTGTGAGAGAGAGTGTGGGAGAGGGAATCATGTTGGCATTTAAGCAGATCTGCTGTGATGGTACGATTCAGTCTTTAGTCTTCACTCAGTGAGATTAGCAGCACCTTACCTGAGGAATTGCAACCTTTCAGCATCCTAGGACTATAGTGACTCATCCATTGTGGTTACTCCTTTTAATGCCAAAGTATTTTTTGATTGTTTTTCACACATTGAAGGAACAGTTCACCCAAAGTACAAAAAACATAATTTTCCCCACTTACCTTAATGTAAATTATGCTTTTGGATAGTTTCTGTGTGATTTGGTGAGTTTTCCAGTTTGCTGCAAACTTCCCCATTTGGATATTGTTATGTGGAGGTACCCTTAACAGCTAAGTAGAGGTGGATAGATACAGTGCTGCTTGTATTTTTCAGCAGGAAATAGTTCCCAATGAAACTCTTGGCCCCCGAGGGATTATTATATTATCTGAATTATGTTGGGTGCCCATGTCATTGTTTTTAAAAAGAGCTGCTGCTGTTGAGTTTTTCACATGTAAATCTGGAGCTCAACAAACAAATTCCCATCCGGGCCAATTATATTTAAGTGCAGGGAGGCTGGGTACATTACAGCATACTGGAAACTTTGCCCAATCACACCAAACTATTTGAATGGATAGATTAAATCTATCATCAGTACTTCCTCTTCTTCTTCTTCTTGCTCCTCAAAACAAATGCAAAGGTGTGATGTCAGGGAAGCAGAGAGGTGAAAAGTAAGAAGAATTTTTTTTAAATGAATTTTGAGTGAACTGTTCCTTTAAGCTATTTCAGGCTTTAAATAGACATAAAGTGTTACCCTTCTGCTCAACAGTATCACCATAAGGTCGATAGATAATAGACTTTAATGTCTTTCTAATCAAATGTGTGGTCACACTGAGAACTCCTGGTCTTGTTTCATTTATTTGCATTCCGTTCAGGCTGCCTTAGTTTTTGTCATTAATTAGTGCTGGCCTGCCGCTATCAGACATGGAAATGCCAGATGCTTTTAACTGGCTTTCCTTCATGCCTCAGCCTTGTAAAGTTTGTGGGCCAAGGCCAAGCCCTCTAATTTGCATGGTTAACAACGTTGGATAATTATGGGTTAGAGCAATAACATGGCTCTGACAGAATAACTATATACATAAGTACAGATCTATCTATCTATCTATCTATCTATCTATCTATCTATCTATCTATCTATATGCTGATTATTAGATGTGGTTTTTGTCTAAGAGCTGCCTCAAAAAATGAAGAAATTTGGAATTGTTTTGTTTTGCAATCCATTTTCCCTGAGGGGATCAATAAAGTTTCATTTCATCTAAATCTAAACATGTTCTGTGTGACTGCCAAACAAAACATGGTACATCACTTTGATTATGTTTACCTGAAACGCCGGTGCAACTGACCGGCATTATTTATGACAATGGAGGAGGATGATGAAGATAGAGAGAGGGAGGCAGATGAAGGCTGAGACTGAAGGGAGTGTGAGGGAAAAGGAGGGAAATGATGGGACAGCTCAGAGTATAAACATTCATGTATATTTGGATATAATTGCATATTTAAAGCAACTGATTTTAACTGATTATGAAGTAGCCTAAATTTAATAATGATGCCTCTATATGACCTACATAAGCAAACAAGAGCATCAGTGAGAAGATTGGCTATTTCTATATAGTTACTCTAAATGCCTGTTTCCGGGTCGGTATTGGATTTAGCTGTGTCGGTTTCTTTTTAAGTGAAGCCAGGCCAAACTTTCAAGTGTTTGCTGCGGTCAGCCATGGTTCAGGATGTAAACAGAAATCTCCTCTCACATGAACAAGGCCAGATCACGATCTTTATGATACAAGTTGGTGGTGCTCGTGGGAAATGCACATTCTGGGAAACACTATTGCTTTTGTCCAAAGGGGCCGCCAGAATCACCACAAGTTTCTTTGTAGTTTCTTTAAGGACTTCTAAGACAAAAGTAATGTGGTGTGTGTTGAATAATAATGCAGAGTAATCTACTTATTAAACTCCACATGATGGGAGCTGTTTGAGTTGATTTTCGATGCCTGTTAGTTATTTGATCATTTCTTATATGAACTGTGACTCTCAGCCAGCTTGTGTTTTCCTGTCCGTCTTTTGAAAAGAGGACAAGGGCTGTTCCCAATTCACAATTTCCAAAGTTGACTCTTCAGCCTCCCCACCACCGATTTTTTTTTTTAGACTGCGTAGAACTGACTTACATATGCACAAATGCTCATACACATATACTGACACATCTATATCCACAGCAGAATAAGACAAGTCATCACTATAGAGGACCATGTTGGAAAATTTGAAAACGTTATTCTTGATGATAAACACTCCTGCCACTGACGACCAGAGCTTCATTGTTCTCCAGGTCAGACTTTATTTCTGGTTGGAGGGACGGCCTGGTGACTCATTACATCAGATTTTGTCTGCAGCGATGTTATGTGTGTGATGGGAAGTTACATTAACCTGAAGCACATCCTCTCATGCTCACCTCTCTCAACCTTTCATTGCATCTATGTATATAGGCCTAATGTAAAACATCATATTTCCATTTCCTGTCCTGCAGTCTATAAATATCCAACACTGTTGGATTTTCAGGTATAAAAGACTGCACGGACACCGTCTAGTCATTTAAATCAGCAATATTGCTACTTTGCATGAGTAACCACTGAGATAAATTGCCTGTAATTCTGTCCCAGAGCTTTGTTGCTTCATATGACTGTAGTGTACTCTTTGGCTGTGTAAGGCTCAGTTGTGCACCACCTTAAAAAATGGTATTTTCCTCGGCCTGGTCATGTGTCTCGGCCCCTTGGTGACCTCCGGGGTGAGCCACTGACAGATTCTGCACTAGGGCAGGATCAGGTCAACTTCATTGACATTGAAGTTGGTTTGTTGTGCGAGAGTAACACTCCATCTCAATTAAGTTATTTAGCATGATCTCCCTGCCTCTGTCTCTCTCTGGCTTTCTCCTCAGGAGAAGAAAGCCATATCCTTTATGAGGTGCCTGGCAAATGAATCATGCTTGAGCGCCGTCAGATAGTCCAATTCATTGCCAGGCATATGAGGTTAGGTAGTGTCTCACAGTTGCATCTTGCTTTGTGCTACAGTGTGTTGAATCATCTTATTTGTAGCTATATGCAAAACACAATGAAACTGTGTATGTTGTCTATACTGTTGTTTTTGTTTACAAACCTTGTGACTCTTGTTTTGGTGATGTTATCACATCAATTGAAGGCTTACTTGGTCTCTGTGGGTTGAATGTTTTCTTATGACCTCTTGGTCTCATGAGACCATTTAAAAAACCATCCAATAAGGTAAAAAATTTACTGTCATTAAGTTAAAAAAAGATTGTTCTGGGCAGGAACAAATCCTTGGCCAGCGGGCCCGGTTAAAGCCCATGTATGGCAAATAGTAAAGAGAGTTGTTTAACTGTATGCACAGTCTTTATAAAAAAAAAAAAAAAAAAAAAAACAGAATTTCCCTGGTTGGGATCAATAAAGTATATCTATCTATCTATCTATTCATTCCCACTTCCACTGAACTATAGCTTCTATCTAAAAGTAGGAGAATCCTTCAGTCCTGACCAGTGTTACATAACTGTTAAAATGCAGTTGGATTCGTGTTTTTAACTCCCAGCAGCTCCCTTGGCTCAGCTGACCATGTGTCACTCCACACATGTTAGCATGGTTTGGTAAGCAGCAAGGTCACCTGACCTTATAGTCCACATGCATAACATTTGACTGGTCAGAGCTGCATAACTACTTGAGTGAGGAGGGGCTGCTCTTTGAAAACACTTTGTGACATTATATATTTCTAGAAGCATGTATGAAATTGAAAATAACAGCTGCTGCAAGTGTGAGCAATGGCGAGGTTGGGATTTGCGGATTTATGCGATTGGCTCACTTCCTCCTGGCTTTGCATTAAACCTACAAGACAGTATAACACCACCTCCACAAATATCCGTCTGCCACTGAAACCAGCTAGAACAATTGTTGCAAATGTCAAACCACATCAATTTTGTGATATATGATTTTGATCCTGGCTTGCTGCTTCATGCATCATCATGCTTTGTGCTATGAATTTCTGTGTACCTGTCTGAGCGATGTATATATTTACTGTACTGCACTTATAATGGGATTACATTAAGTCATTTTCTCTGCACTGCTGCTGGCACTGACAGCTGTGAGCACGGTAAATCCCAGGGATGAAAAATACAGAGAAAATGTAATTGTTGCCTTGAACTGAGTATCTCTCATCAATCTTATTGATATATACCGCTTGACAGGGATAGAACTTTTTCCTTAATTTCTGTCTCCCTTTGGCTGCAGATTATGAGTGTGTGCATTTCAATATTAGAGCATGCAAGGCCTTAAAGTATATGTGGCATTCTTTTATGCTGGAGTAACGTCTAGGAGAACGTCCAAATATGAACTCAGCCAAACTCAATGTATGTATTCAATTTATGGAATTAAATAGCTGCAGCACGAGTTGTCACAGTTTCTACTTTGTCTTTACATTTTTTTTTTTTTTTGCTGCTGTGAATCCCATTTGAATACACCACTTTAACTCTCTGCTGCCCAGACACTGGATAGGTGGTTGTTCAGTTAGCAAACAGTGCTCTCTGTTCCCATGGCGATTAATACAACAGCAAATAGTACGAACAGAGGGACAGATAATAGATCAAAATAAATCTCTCTGACAGTAGTCAAACAATGCTGGGATTTATTTGCCCACAGAGAAACAATTTAAGGTATTGTTGAGTTGGCGGAGCTCACCAAGATTAAGACAAATCCTCATTGATGGATCATAATTTTATAAACTCTACGCCTTATGAGTTGCTGTTATTTACCGGCAAAGCTCTTCAGCCTTGCCCTGTGATAAAAGGTGATATGTGTCGCGTTTGTGAACATCCATTCGTCATTATAAAATTTTTGCGATATCTTGGTGTAATTACGTCAACAAGTAGGGCCAAGGTCAACATGACTGTTGACAGAGAGGATGTCTCTACTCGTCACCTCTCGTCCTCCCCTGCTGTCACACCTCTGCATTTGCTTTGAGGAGCAGGAGGAAGAAGAAGTGCCGATGACTGAAGTGATTTTGCCATCTGCCTTTCATGTGTTCTAGTCTACCGTCTGCGGTGGCGAGAGACACTTAAAGCTTTTTGTCAGTGTGTGCTGGTCTCGTGTAGTCAGATGTCAAGTCCCTCAAGCTTTGAGTGGTCGTCTGGTAAACGCTGCTCTCCAGCCAGCGGCAGCTTGTTTACAGGCTACAGCTTATCAGCATGTGTCCTCATTTTGCCTGTAAAATTTTGTTCAGCCAGGATCGATATACAACCACCTAGCTACTAGCCATTAACCTCTACAAGGATCTCTGATGCAAATGTTGGCCTGCTCCTCATTTGGGGGTCAGAGAAAGCACAAGAGGATGACAGATCAATATCTAGTAAGTGGCAGGGTCTCGGCAGAGGTGCTAGCACATCGCTACCTTTCAAATATTGTAAACATAATGTCGGTAGTGCCTTCTTTGGGGAAATTTTGTGTGGTTTGCACACTTGCATTGGAAATGAGTTGAAAGCTGAGATGTCCATCTTTGAAAATGATCCTGAGAATGACATTCGGTGTGTATGGTCACCCACCCAGCCTCTGACAAGATTTCAAAAGTGACTGACAGCAAATGCGGCCAATCGAAAAGTCACTGCTGGACTCCAGCAGACAGGAAAAACAGAAAGAAAAGTTTCCAGACCTCAAGTCGTCTTATCGCCTTGAGGTCTGCCCTCGCTAAGTTGTTAGACTTAAGTACAAAGCACAGTGGAGGAAGTTTTGCTCTGGGTTTGTGTTCCTCACCAAATCAAAAAGCTCGGAAGTCTCTACAACAGAGTTTCTGCTCCCTATGGTGGCTGCAAGCGTACAACTTCACAGAGTTTTTGGCTTGTGTAAAGTTGCCATTTTGACCAGCTCCTCACACCACTGTGGACAGCACTGTGATGCACTGTGATGCATGCCAGCAGTAAGAAGTCTCTGCCCCTCTGCAGCGGGCTGGCCTGCGACTTCCCCCAGTCTTTCAAAATGGTGTGAAAGGAAGTTTGGTGCTTGATGTTTATTTGCTCTAGCTCCCTCTTACTGTTTTCCCACACAATATAAAAAACTGTGTTGAGGATGGTAGCCGCTGTCAGTCCTCTTAGTAATTACACAAGTGTCTCAAAAAATGTGGTAATGACTTATTTATGTTAAGGAAACATCTAGCACCTTTAGGCGGACCGTGCCTCGGTGCAGTATTTCGACCTGGTTATTTTGCTGGAGTGTGTGACTGTAAGGAACCTAATGGTCCATGGGCGGCCAGCTCTTGGGCTGTTGTATTGCAGGCTGTTGACAGCTCAGGCTTTCATATCCGCTGAGGGAGGACACACAGACGTCTCCCCCGGCTTCTCTCTAGGTTTTTCCTTCATGAATGAGTCATGGCCTTAATGAGAACAGTGTCCTCTAAAAATGTCATCCTGTCTGACATCTGAAACACATTTGTGTAACACGCACAGGACATGAAATGCACACACAAACACAGATTATTTCTTCTTGATGACATGCTGAGACTTGAAGGTGACCTCTCGTCAGCATGTATAGGTCGAACGAGTGCCGGATGTACGTGGCGGTGACTGAAGGCTCCAATCGGAGTTGAAGGCTTATTTATCAGTGCTGGACAGGAGCTTCTTGTACCAAACAAAAGCAAAAATAGAGACAGGCAAAAATGAAGGGACAGTTGTTGTGGAACAGTGTATATATAGGTTGTTATTTTTTCCTGAGTTTACAGATATCTACAACCTATTTTTATTCACATTGGGGGATTTGTGACAGTGGAGCTACAAAAAATCCCAGGCTTGAGGCTGTTAGAAAATTTCATCGAATGCGCGAGGAGAAAGTGTGGGCTCTGTGATTTATTCTGTTCTTAGTATTCTATCGATGTTTCTATTGCAAGGCCCTCCTTTAGATTCACTGATCCTCATTTGTGTGACTAATTTTCCTTGAGAGAATAACTTTTTAACGGTGGAATATCTTCCCTGAAAGATTCTAGCTGTGAAGCAAGCTGGAGTCCGCTGAATGAGCTCGTACATCATCGTCACAACACTGCTCCGGGTAGCGTTTGCTCTCATATCCTCTGCTGCCATTAAGACAGAGCTGCGTCCGCTCACCCCGTCCCTAACCCCAGTCTCGGCAGCAGTGTCCCCCCCACCCTCACCTACCCACCTGGCTGATGACAGAGCCGTGTGAAAAAGTGCACCCCAGTGCTGGAGCTGATTCCTCATCTTGTTCCTCTCACCTCTTGGGTAGGGGAGTGAATTGACAGGCTTGCGTTAAGAGAGCGCGGCCTGGTGTGATGTACCAGTGTGGGTTGAGAGTGATGAGGGAATCCCCCCCCCCCCGCCCTCGATGTGGACACACAGCAGGGTCACAGCGCTACCTCTTAGCACATGTATCCTTGCTCTGCCTGTTTGCCTTGTCCATGTCTCCTCATGTACCTACATTAAACTTCTGAAGTTATGCTAAAAGGGAAGTTCACCAAAAATACAAAAAAGTGTGAAAACTGGTGATTTGGCAAGGTTTCCATCCTGCGGTTTTCTCTTTCTTCTTTCACCCAAGTGCAGTGGGAATGGATAGGTTTTTTTATTTTATTTATTTATTTATTTATTTATTTATTATTATTATTATTATTATTATTATTATTATTATTAATTAATTAATTAATTAATTAATTATTTTTTTTTAATTTTAGGTTTATCATTAGTGACATTATTTATTAGGGGTGTGGGACTTTTATGATTTAACTCCGATTATTGGGTGTCCAATTTGATTTAAAATTGATTTTTGATTTGGAATGATTCCCCGATTACAAACTGATAATTGTTTGGAAATAAATGGAAAGGAGACACTATTGTTATGTTCCTTTTTTTTTCCTCTCTTCTTTTTTAACCACCCCTATTAGTTATGGGTTAGCTTTATTCTTAATTCTCTACCTTGTGTTCTTAAATTGTTTCTCAATGCCCTCGCTTTTTTTTTTTTTTTAAATTATTTATTTTCATTATTTTCATTATTATTTCTTTTGTTTGTTTGTTTGTTTGTTTGTATGGTTGGTTGTTTATTTTTATCTCCCTGTGCCTCTGTATTATTCACTCATGTTTCAGTTGTTATTCAAATTGAAAATGAAAATAAAATTTTGTGCAAAAAAAAGTAATGGATAGGTATATATCTCTATATTTATATTTATACATCTATATCTCTAAAGATGAAGAGGTTCATTGGCAACTATTTCCTAATTTCTATTCTTATTTCCGATCCAGCCTGAAGGAGTGCAAACTCACTTGGATAGACAGAGTTTGCTGTTGTTCTCCAAGCAGGATATCATTCCCAACGAAACTCTTTGCCCTCAGAGGCAAATGAATTATGTCTGGTATCCATGTGATTGTTTTTGGAAAGACCTCTCGCTGTTGAGTTTCTCACACGTTAAGGGTTGACAGCTTGACTTCCACAAACAAATATCCATCCACTGCTGTTTAGTGGGGTGGGGTGAAGAGAGACAGAGAAGGTTACAACAGACTGGAAACTTCGCAAAATCAGAAAAAAACTTGGGATAAGTTGGAAAATATATATACATGTATACTGTTGTTGTTTTTTTTGTATTTTGTGTGACCTGCTCTACTGCTTTTATACAGCATGCTCATCCCAAACCAGGGACACACACCATGTCTTGTTGTTCCTGTATCTTTCCTTTGAGCAGCTCTGGCTACTTAAAGTGTTGGAACAGCTTGTTCCCAGGTAGGTGGATGCCCAGGTTAATAATCGTAAGCACATGTGGGGCTTGACTCTCCCCTCCTCTGAAAATGGCCATCGTATCTCCCTAGACCGCCATAAACTTCCCCATGGATAATTTTACCACAACTCACAAATCTTTTAGTAATCTTCATCCCTCATTTTTCATGCAAAGAGGATGATCTCTTAAGCATCCCCATATTTAATTACGCAACAACACAACAACACACAACAATTTCAATATTTGTGAACATGATCAACACTATAAACCAGAGAGCCGAGACCCGGAAATATGAGCCTGAGATTTTCTTTGGACAATTAATTATGAGGCTGACCTGCTTACTCTGAGCTTATGCACACTTAAGCAGCCCAATCCACTAAGGCAGGGATCAGATAGGCCTTTTTTTTTTTTTTTGTGCTTCTGCTGCTCAAATGTAAAGCACAGCTGTGAGCATTTCTGGCGATAGAGACACCAAGAGCTTAATGAGTGTTGCGTCTTTCTTGTTGAAATGCAGCTATGTAATTCGGGATAACTACATAACCTGAAGTAACAAAGGGGATAACTTTGTCAAAGGCTGTACTTGCTCTTGAAGAGGAGGATGAAGAGCCCATTCTAAAAGTGAGAATGTACCTAAAGTTAAAGTTACTGACCGGGAAACGGTAAGGCTGATTACCTCCATCAAGGCGGTCATTTTTTCGGTCTGACATTGATTTGATGGGTGGCAAAATATCCAAAAGTTGCATAGTTAAGACAAAAAGTGTGGCTGCTGTCAAAACATATGAAAAAAAAAAAAAAAGTTCTGTTTGATCAGGGGTTATTGTTTCTTCTGACGTTTCTATTGTTTCCATGTTTTCATTCTCAGTGAAGCCATAGCCTACATCGGTGTGACATCACAGCTCTTGGCTTTCTTTGGCTGTGGGACACACACACTTTCGTTTACATAACCTGACTTGTTATGAGTAGGGCAGAGCAATAGCTTTGAAATGCCGAAATTGAGGGGCACAACCTTTAGTGTCTGTGCTGACATCACTGTTTGTCTTCCACGTGATGTAAACCTCGCTCTGCCAGTCCAGTCCAGCTCTCTCACAGTGAATTAGATAAAAGGGAGGGAGGTACTAACTATTTCATTAAGGACAACAGTGTCACAGTCCACTATGCCCTTTACACTGTAGGGTCCTATTACATCGCTGTTATGTTTAAACAGTTACTCCTATACCAATGTTTTTATGCCCATATGGGGAAAATGAGTAAGTGCCTGTTCCAGAGAGGAGCTTAGGGAATCAGGCTTTATAATCCATTTCTGTCCGCAGCTGGATGACCTCATGGACCAAGACTGTTGCAGAGTAAAATTCTTGACCTCTAGCATTTTGCCGGGGAGATGTTTTTTTTTTTTTTTTTTTTTTTTTAGGTGCAGGAATCGAGTCGTGGTTTGAAAAAAAAAAAAAAAAAAACATATCCTGACCAAAGTGTGTACGTTGATATGGCTCACCTTGAAACTGGGACCTGATTTATTGTTTTTTTTCTCTGTGTCTTATATGTTGTGACACATCCATGTTGATTAGATGAGTGCTCCGCTCCGTTGCCTGCATAGGGGATGTTTTTCCTCCCCCGTCTTGTAGGCCTGCTCCATAGTCAATGAACAAGAGGAAAACAGAGACAGGAGCTCACCCTGTCTCTGTCTGCCTCTTTTGTAGCTGCAGCTGGAACGGGGATCAGATCCCAGGTTGAATCTCATGAATAGAATAACGCGTCTTCTGCCGTGCGCGTCTCTGACCTCGCATGCTTTAAACATGCAGGGTCCATGATATCCAGGGAAGCGATTAGGACCAGCTGCCTGCCTGGATGTGTGCTATGCTGATCTCCATCCACGAGGCCATATGCTCTCTAATGTAACCAGAGCCTCCGATTGGACACAGTGTGTTCTTTCCTGCATTGCATGCATTATTGGTCCTGGACGATAATTGGGCCTTAGGCTTACTGTGAAGCGGCTTTGGAAACAGTCCATGAAGATGCAGGCATTTCTTTTGGCCATTTGCAGGGTTCAGGACTCACATCTGTGGCTCATCTCAGGATCATTAACAGCATGGCATAAACTTTACTCCAGAGACAACATGCTTTTTCCAATTTATGGGCAAATAATTAATCAAGACATAGTGCCAATCACACTAATTCATAACATAATCTTATCCCTCCAGTATTTGGATTTTGCCTCCAGTATATTTGGTAGGAAACACATCACTGCTATGCAATAAGTGTGGTGCTGTTTAAACACTGTTTCTCACAGTTATTTATTTATTGATTGATACAAAGGAAATACAAAGTTAAAGCTGCACCGGGTACCTTTGCATGCCCTTATGCTCCAAATTGCAGTGAGACATCACTTTTTGAATCATTTGAACTTTAATACCCAGAATTCATACAATGTGTCATCAGTCAGCTGTGCTCGTGTTCACCAGCTCACACACTTTGTGATCGCTTCATACTTTTGATACATAACTGGTTTGTCAAAGGGCCAAGAGAGGCTAAAAGATCTAATGCTGCCGAGTCCATCTTTCTTTGGATGATTTGCCTGCTTGCTGCTTTTTATCAGTAAAATTTACATTTTTGAGTGCTGATTCATGAATGTTATTGGGTGGAGATTTCCTGCTAATACTTAGACACAACACCCAAAGTTTATTCAGGCAAATGTGGTGAATTTATGAAGTCTCTGTTTATGATTTGATGATTTAGGCGATAAGATAGGTGTGTTTATAAAAAATGTTATTTTGACATATTTTGGGACTTTGGCAACTTTTGTGCCTCAGCAGCGAGTGTTGGCGAAGCGCTGAAATGGTTAAATTATGTAATGCACTTAGTTATGTGTGTGCATGATGCCATAGTGTGCCTCACAGGTTGTCATTGTCAAGGTGGCATGAAGAGTCCATTATGTCCATTATGTGCCATTATGCTAATTGTGGAAAGCGAATTGCATTATCATGAGTAATGAAGGCGAATTATGCAAACCTCTCCTTGTATCTTCAGATTGCTGGGTGTTTGGGGGGGGGTTGGTTTTTTTGTGTGTCATGTTCAAAGTACAGCACTCATCGCGGGGACTCACTTATGAAATGCTGACGCGAGAGACAGTCACTGCTGCGATGATTATGCTATTGAGCATGTAGCCTACTTACAAACAAGGATCTGCTCTGTGAAAGTTCAAGTGCAGACAAAAGGTCTGTTGAGTAATTTCTACCACAAATCCTAAAAATAGATGTTGCATAAAGACAACGCATAATAAATGCTTCAGCATCCAGCTGCTATGGGACAGACAAAATTAGTTTGTTTCACGTCAGATCTCATCATAACTCCTACAGCTCCCGTCATAGTTTTATAGAGGCCCCATTGTGAGAGGAACATAAAAGCAGGTTGCTCCGGAGCGAGAGTGCATGACAGAGGCAGGATCTGGGGCAGCGTGCCCACTGCCGCTCCTGCAGCCGGCCCATATGGAGAGCAGGCGTGTAGCAGCACACCAACCCAACTGAAGTAACTTTTTATCTGTGAAATCGACTTCACCTTGTTTACAAAAATAAAAACAAAACAAACCTGGGTAAAATTTCGAAGACATTAAACTTAATCGAATCATACTGTCGAGTAATAGTTTGCTAAAAATATTTACTTTTTGTTGACTCTGGCTGTGTGCACATCATGGTGATTATTAACTGGAGTACAATGTTTGTCCACCTCATTATTTCATTATAACCTCATCATGGACAAGGGGGAATAAACTACATTCTGAATTAAAACATTGCCATTTCCTCTTGCTGTGTTTATTTTTATTTTCCGTGATCATTCAGATGCAGTCAGTTGGCTTGACAGTGCATGTGGACAGTTTGCAGCAGAGTACACACAAAGTAGCCGTCTTGAGATGTTATCAGGGAAGTTATTGTGCCTAAAAATAATGTATTTGAATTAGTATCACTCACATTATTTATAAACGTCACAATTTATGGAGATGGTTTAGCGGATGACGCTGCTGTGATGAGTTAGATGCAGTAAGTGGATATCCTGGAGGCTGGAGGACATATGGCTCGACTTTCTCATGTGTGCATCCATTCTGCAGCCATCAGCACAAGGTCATTCACATGCTCATGTGCATATTTTATGATTTCTTCATTCGCTGTTGGTGGGTCATGCTGCTCACTGTGACTCATTAAGCTTCTTTAAACCACGATTTACTGTGAGTCAAACTGTAGCATGCTTGTGTTATACAATACAAGCAACTTTATTAATCCCTCTAGGAGCAATTTGTTTTGGAGCAGCTTTTCGTGCACAAAACACAGTCACATAAAAACAAACAAATAAATAATACAAAAAATCACCAGGGCTAAATGTGGTGTGAAATCTATAAAATATAAAGGTCAGATAAAAACCTTTACCAGCTATGGGCACAGTAAAAGACCTGCGAGCATTTAGTAGTCGAATTGCAGAGGGAGTGAGCATGAAATAGCGGTTAGCTTTTCAAACACGTAAAATATTATGGCACCCTGGTGGGACCAGAAGAAATTCACTCATGAGAGCAAGTCCAGAAGAAGCCAAAGTACTCGCTGCTTTCTGAGTCATTTGTTGGTCTCTCTCTACGGTGGGAACCTTCTCCCTCTGAGAAATAAACTGTTGGCTGAGTGTATTCATTCTCACTCGAAAGACAAGTATGTCTGCACATCTGTTTATTCTCTCTATATTTAGAAAGATTGGTTAGATTGAGTTAAAACTGGCTCTGAAATTACAGATGCTCCAAATTGAGAGGGAAGAACTGCCTTTGGTGAAATACAGAGGAGGTTATCATTATTCTGTGGCTAGCTGTCAAGGAGAGCCTCGGTCCTCAGATCGTTTTCCAGCGATGCTTTCCACGTGTTATGACTGTGAACTGGAGCATTAAAGAAACACAGGGTGTGATAAGGCCCAGAGTCTCGCCACCCGTCCTTATATGGACGTCCAGCTCTACCAAACGAGGTTTGAACCTTGGCTGCTCAGTCGCTGAGCGGGACACAACTGCAGACAAGCTGCAGGTCAGGTGGGAGCGAGAGCCGTGTCCTCTGTGGAGCTCCTCTGATGGTTCTTCTAGTAAACACAATCGTATTGAGCTCATTTCTGATGGAGCCACTCGCAGCAGCACAACTGCAGACAGTATGCAGGTCTTTTGGGAATGTACAACAGAGGTTTGATGTTGGGCTCCAGCAGTCAAGTTTGGTGTCGTTCCTGAGTCTTATCTTCACGGCTTGGATCATCAGTCGTCGGGCTGACTCCCAAAAAAATTTTAAATGGGGAATTTTATTGAAGATTGGATATTTTCTCCCTAGAAAAACGATTTAAGTGGCAAAACACTTTTATGCTTTGATTAGACAATCAGGCGGACACTCAAAGGTACAGTACAGAGTGCACTCTGTTTATAATTAAGAAACTCTTTAACTATTAATTTGGCATGAAATGCACATGGTTTATTGCATGTTTTGGTTTTGATCAAGAATAAGATTTTATTTGGTCTGGTCTTGGCCCTGACTTAGCTTTGACCCCCCCTTTTGGATTTGGGCTTGACACAAACTCGACTGGACCTGGTGCTGGAGTTGACGTAGACCTGACCAAAGTCTTGACCACAGTGACATTTTGAAGCACCATGTGAACTTCTGAATTTGCATGATATAGCACACACACACACACACACACACACATACACACATGCACACACACCCACACACTCTCTTGTTTAGTTTTATATGAGAACCACTGCAGGGCAGGGTCCCCATGATTTGGTGATGGGAATGAGGTTTTGTCTCAGTGGGATGGGCCTGGCAGCCAGAAGTAGCCCTCTCCCACTCCCTCACCCTTTTCACCTCTTGGGCCCTCAGGATAGACTATTTCTATTGTCCCTCTGCCAGCAGTTAGCTTTTTTTCTCTTTGCTAAATGTCATTTTTAGAACAAGAAACCAGTGAGAGAGCTTTGAATTGTATATAAGTTGCATGGTTAATATGCAACAACCACATGAGAAATGTTTCTACAAACATACGCTAATGCAACGCTGGGTGGTTCAGTGTTGTAAATTCTGCTTTACTGATACATTAAGCATATGTTTATGGTTTCCCCATGCCAAATTTCCACTCTTTTAAAAGCACAAACCCTGGCCACTGGGTCTTGTAAATATGTGCAATGCAGTGTGATTTAGCAGCAAGACATTAATGGATACATAAGAATTTATATGACAGTTACATAATACTGCAAAGAAAAACTGCACAATCATACAAAGTGCATTACAGTCATGCAAAAATTAACCAGCAACTTGCACCTCAACCCAGAGAAGTGTAGTTTAACTGTTGGGGCACCGTTTGCTGCATACTCACAAACTGTTTCCCACTGAGATCCAGCGAGAAATCTCTCAAGCATTCAGGCTCACGCTAGCAGCTCGCCTTGTTAGCAGAGGTCAACATTAACAGATTTGCTAGGGCTCAGCAACGGGGGCTCAGAGGGGTTTGAACAATGCAGCCCAGTGTCGCCGCACTCGTCCACACTGCAAGACTAATCCATTCACCATCAAAAGGTGCAGCACGTGTATTATGAGAACACATTAAGCAATTAATGCCTCTAAAAATAGAGCACACCTCATCCATCCCTCATCCATCCAGCTATCCTCTCCTCAGCAGGCAGCTGAAGCTGTTGCCATGAAAACATCAAGCAGTGTTTTGTTATTGTGCTGCTCTCCTCTCTGGCCCCATGCCTTGCCAATGGCATTCTCAGCTTAACTTGTCAGAAATAACACAGCAGAACAATGGCTGATGGCTAGATGAGGAACCTTGGCATTCACATGGCAACAGAAGCGCCATTGTTAGTTGTTTTGTATGAGCGAGCGAACGGGCCTATATGCTATTGGAAAGCACAGAACTATACAGACAACACAGCACAATGCATCTTATCCATGGTGCGTGCATGCCATCAGGGAGGCATCAGCTTATCCTGATCTTATTTGTCGCTGATTGAGCTTACCAGCAAAAAGGCAAGCTGCTGGAAATCAGGTGCTCGCAGATCAGATCTGATGGCATTACACCGTCATGCCTAGTCTCATGTGTGGAGCTAATTGACTCACTAATTGATATACTATAAAACATTTTGATTCCTCATAGAAATGTACTATGACTACTGAGGAGACTGACGTTTATGTGCTGAGATACTGAATAAATGATATTCAGTGTTGGAGAGTGACTAGCTACATGTGATAAAATTACAAAATAAATGCGACTGTAATTAGTTGCAGTTACTGAGGAAAAAAGTAGTTAAATTACCGTTGCTAATCAAAATGTTGGTGATTACAAAGGGGTTACATCTGAATATATTCGGATGTAAATGTTTGGTAAAAAGTTTATATGTATTGCATCTCTTTTGCCATGCAGGAACGCCTTCTTTTGGCAGATTTCCAGACAACAAAGCGACCAGCCGGCCTCGTCAATGTGTTTTTTTTTGTTTGTTTGTTTGTGATCGACATATTTGAGATTTGTTTTTGCGGTTGTGCTCAAAAATCAAAACTTTTCAATCTTATATTCAAGTTATACCGAAGAACTTTTGAGTACTGTTGTGAGGTTTACGCTGCCTAGTTTAAACCTCGGTTTTTCTCCAGTTTAAAACATTTGTTCGAAAAGTGTAGTATAGTTCGCAAAGAAAAGCTATATTACTTTCATGAAGTAATTAAAATAGTTACATAACTTATTACATTCTTAACATTGTAACTAGTAATCTGTAACCTGTTACATTTCCAACACTGAATCAATTTCCTCAGCACATTGTGTACTCCTTTATTAAGTGAGAAAATGGGGCCATAATTAAACATTTTTTTTGTATTTGTCGGTACAAAGAACAAATTTGCACAAAACAAATATGGTTTGATGGATAAGACTGTGAGACTGACTGGAAAAACAGACATCAACAAACTCTTAACGCTTCTCCCTCTTTCCCGGATATTAGACATTATTCTGGCCTAAAGCTCCATTGTGAACCACATCCAATTCTATTTTTATTATTATTATTATTTTTTTTTTGCCACACATGTGTCAGCAAGCCTCCAGCATGAACATATAAGGGATGTATGTCACTGTTTTAAAAGTGATTTTTACCTGTCTATGTGTGTGCGTAGTGTGCATATATACAGTAGTAATTTATAGGCTGTACACAGCGTGTGCTTCAAAGGGAGATATTCTTCATATCCATGCTAATGTGCTCTCAAGAGGGTATGGACCCATATGAAAAATAACAGCAGTAATCCTACAGTAAATCTGTGGACGTACACTATATAAATATCATTGCATTCTTATAGGAATATTATAAAGAAGACGGATAAAGAGTAGAATAAAGTTGGCTGCAATAACGTCATGGGGTTACTGAGTGTCTAAAGTCCGTATAAGGATATTTGTGGGTGATGAGTTTTCATTCGGGCTGTAAACTGTTCCTTCAGTGCTCCTGCTATAATAATGCAACTGTTGTTTTTGAATTATTTTACTCTACCTTAGGAGATGAAAATACCAGAGGGTGTGTTTATTGAAGTATATTCAGGAACAATCTAAGAATATTCCAGTGATTTTCTTTTTTTCTGTAAAGAAATGTTAACACAACTGTAAAACAACACTCTGGAGGGTTTTGGCAGGCTCAGCCCCGGAGTTGACATGTTTTGAAAGGTGCTGTAGTGTAAACGGCAACTGAACAGGCCAGTTGTAACTGAGACTCGGTCCAACAGCTCGGTCTGTTGTGGCTTGGTGCTAAGGGAAGCACGGCGTGGGTGTGTTTGATCACTCAGACAGAACTGTGATGGCCGCTGGCTGCCGGACAGCTCGGAGACACCCAGACACAACAGACAGGCAGCAGCAGGGCATCACGTGGTGGGCCGTGTGGATAAAACTATGGATCCAGCGGTGGGACTGTGGAGAAGCATGGGATATCTTACAGCTTTACATCCCCTGCCAAGGGAGTTGAAGCCCCGGCTGGACAGTAACTGTTTTTATGTTGCGGTGTTCCCAACTAAACATACAGCACAGTGCTGGACAGAGCTGCACATATACTGGGACTCAGCATTAATATTTATCCCCTGCTGGGTCAGGCATGGTATGCTTGGTATGTTGGAGGTTAGGTAGATTCTCTCACTAAGCTCTCTCTCTCTCTCTCTCTCTTTCTCTCCCTCTCTCTTTCTCTCTCTCTCTCTCTCTCCAACTCCCACACACATACACCAACTACTTTCCCTAAGTAGGGATTGTTGGTTTAGTCAGCTGTTGCTACTCCTGAGAGGCCCATGATTCACTCACATAATGTTATAATGTGTTAAGGCGGTAGTAAACTCAAGCACTTCACTCACACATCATTTTCTCATGTAGGACATACAGCTGTAATTAGAACAAGGTTTCACTGGACAGTTCTCGTTTTTCCACGCAGTCGATATGCCAATTCTGCCTACATGGCAGTGCCGTATGTTTGTTGTTTGCTGCCGTATGCATAAAGTAATAGCTCTCCTGTTGCCATGGGCTCTTATACTCCTGCCTATTTCACGATGCTTTAGCCTATTGCTTATTGCTTTGAATTAGGAATTTGTAATTGGATCTCTCTTTGGAAAAAATATTGCAGGGTGAGATTGTCGACTGCCAGTTGGCACGGACAGGGAAATGATGCTTACTCCCTGGGAGTACTAAAGGTAGGCATCTGAAGGAGATATAAAACATCCGTTTCCTTTGTGTGGCCAAGTTTGTGTCTGTCTTTCTGGGCTTGTTTTGAATGGGCCTTCACTTTAAGTGGGCTGGATTCTTGCTTACAAGCTCAGAGAATCATTGACTTAATTATTGTGATAATAATAAATAATAAAAAAAAAATGTTTTCCAACTAAAATGGGCATTCTTTGATATTCTCAACTTAAGTGAAATTAATACATAATAACTAATACTGCAGAACAGTATTTGATTCCTCAGCCTACTGCTGTCAAGTAAATCAACGGCTATTTCACATAAAACCCAGGATTTATGTTTGTAAGCCCAAAAATATTCCCTTTAGGACTGAATGTATTATGTCTTTCTTTATCTCTCTCTCTCTCTCACACATCTTGTGATCGCCACAAGATGTGTGAAATTGTGTCCATAGTTTAGTCTTAACCGGGGCTATTTTTGAAACTGAGTACACACAGCACACACTATATCAACCTGATATATGCAGGACCGCGTGCGGCGATGTAAGAATAAACTCTCAGTGTAAGCACAGAATAATTGTGCGTCGCGCTGAGTGTTTAGCTGTGACACCTGAATGCATCAGAGACACCGCACGCTGTACTAACACTGTTTCAAGTGGACACTTGACAGCGTGTTTTGAATTTATTTTGAATAATGCACTCACTTGTTGCTGTTATCTTTATTGCAGAGGGAAGAGGCTGGTCTCCAGCATGCAGTGTCTTGGGACTCTAAGCCTGTTAAGGACTTGCCAATGTGCCACAGAGCCTGTAGTATAATTCAATTATTGCCTTCTCCTACCAACAACAGGCTTATACCAGAGGGAGCAGCCATCCAAAAATTGCCCTCCATTGCCCTGGTGGCTCCAATATTGCCATTATAGCTTATTGTCCCAAGTGGTTTCACTGTTATTATTTTATCTATCTACAGTAAAAGAAAAACAGAATGGCCTATTGCCATGTTGTGCGAGGAACAAGCTGAAAATGAACAAAACAAGGTGCTGTATTTGCTCTGATAATGTAAAATAATAATACCGATATGATAATAGTAATGATGGTATTGCTCAGTTGAGAGAAGGGGTGGTCCTCGTATAGCTCCCCCGGACTTTGAGATGCACAAGCAGTTCCGCCATGCCACAGAAAAAGGAGAACCTATAATATTATATGCATGACTTCATAATTCCTTTACCTCTTCCAGCAACCCGGGAGCCAAAAGGAGCATTTTCTTTAGTTTGTCATAATATATCTGGCTGCTATTATCCTGCATTGATTTGTGGGAGGCAGGCCTTAACTGCTCCATTCATAGGTTCATGTGTGCTCAGTGCTGTTGCCATGGGAGAAATTGATTATTATGGGTGTCAGGGAGCTTTACACTTGGTACATGTTAAAAATATACCATATACCACGTACGGTTCATTGCTATGATTTGATCCTCGTTTATTCCGTCTCTCCTTCTCCCTTTGATAAACTGTCCACCATTTCTGATATTTTATTGTAATTTCAACAATACAGCGCCACCTGGAATAACACTATCCTTGTCCATTAGCAGAGTGAGGGGGCTAGTGAGCGGGTTAACGGTGGAGCTGACAGAAAGGTCGGTGGGCTACCAGACTGGCTGACTGGCTGGCCTTTTGACTTGCGTGTTACATAGATCAGAGCCCAGCTGAGACTCACAGGACTGTCTGCCGCCATGTGCCGGCGAGCACACAGCCCAACTTAGCTTAATGACATCAGTTACACAGAGCACAGAGGCTCCTATTGACCGGACCCTGAAGAACTGTTTAGCTGAACATTGTCACATGTCATCTCCCCTTCACTGTGCACGCCTGCAAAAAAAATATGCATGTGTGTGCATGCCCCTACTCCTCTCCCAACTTAACTCATGCAGGTACAAACAAACACAAACACACCCTCATTTAACGCCACTTTGACAGACACTCCTGCCATGAGGTTATCGTTTGGAGAAATCAATGATTTTCCCTTGTTTCTCTGTAAGGTCAAATCCCGCTTGACCTCTAATGATTATCTTGCAGCCTCTATATTAGTTTCCATATAAATTATACGTAGTGGCTTTGGGTGCCATGTCCTAAAATAGCTGCTTTTTCTTGAAGCACACTTCTGCAAAGGTGCATGTAAATATCTGGGATGTGTGAAGGGCTCACACAAGAGCTGATGTGCACACAGCTAAAATCTCAAGTGCACGACAAGTGGATCTGCAGGACCTGCTCATCAAAGAAACGCTGACTGGTTGAGCAGGGAAGGATTTCTGTTCAGCATGGCATCAACACAAAGCCAAAAGAACTGAGAGCCAAAGTGCCAAGGAGGCGAAAGCATTCAGACTGAATGTGAAGAAGTTTAAAGGATTTGCTTAAGAGGCCTGTCAATACAATCATTGTTATTCCTTTTTGTATAATTATATATTTTGGATTGGCAAATGCAGTGATTCCCTGTAGTGCACATGAAAGTGCTATGTGCTGGTGTATTGGCAGACGCCTCGGTGCAGATTTGCACATGACGTTTGCAGACGTGCAGACGCCCTAAATTCGCCTGTTTGTTCCCTTTTTTCAATTCATAACATTTCTTATGACTCATAGATTTTTTTTTTTTTTTTTTAAAGCTCTCCCTGTAGTATTTAAGCTATACAGTTGCATTTTGTGACCAAAGCCAAGACTTGCTGGAGAGGTGCAGAAACACTTGGAATAAGCCCCATAATAATATAAATGATGGAACAGTGTGTTAAACCAGTTCTTAAAAACCCCTTTCACATAAATGGGAATATTACAGTATGGAACACTGCTCGGCATTTATCTCATCCCGACGACAGTTCCCACCGATTCTCGCACTTGGGAATGTCCTGCTGGCTGTCACCTTCTAGTATCATCAAAAGCAGATGAGTTTACGTTCTGGTTTGTTGAGCCTGGCAGACGACGTGAGTTTTTGAAGGCTGACTCTGATAACCAGTTGTAAACCGAAGCCACCAAGAGCCAGCATCTTTTCTTGGTATTCAGTTGCCTATATTTAAAGAAGTAATCCACTCATTTTAAAGTAAATAAATGTCTGTTTTGCTATACTGTGTCGTTGACTGATGTCATACAGTATACCAAGTTCATGAAAGTGTTTACATTTCCTGTTCTGTGAGCTGTGCCTGGTCAGTGTTTTCCTGGGAAAAATCCGCTTCTATCCAGGAAGTGATGTGTTTTATGCCTCCTTCAGCAGCAACAGTGGTTTCTTTCAAGAGGAACGGGGTTAGTGTGAGCAGCAATAGTCACTAATGCTTATCCACATCTATTATCCACAGTCTACACTGAATGTTAATTTTTTACAAGAACATTTTGGGCATTTGTGGGGAGGATAGGGTTTTGTTGTGAGGACAACAATATGTGATTTGCACCCAGGTGAGCCACCGGCGTGCTCTCAGCGTTAATTTTTAAGGTGGGCCAATGGTTTTGTTGAGTGCAAGTCACGAAAGCAGTGACCACTTCTACTAGGGTGTCGCTAAACTCATGGAAAAAAAACCCTCATAGCCGTGCTGCTGTCCCATATTCAACCTACAGGGTGATACAGCGGCAGTGCTACGGCACAAAACAGTTCCACCATTTTGGAAGCAAGGGGACTGCAAGAGCAAACTGTCACTTTAATACTTGCTATAAGAGGAAGAAGAAGAAAGAGAGTATGTGTGTAGTGGTGCGGAGTATGATCAAAATGTAGCATCAGAATCAGTTCAATAGTACAATAAATGTGTGATCAGTTAAATTATAACACTGAGAGACTGATATGGGATTTGAATAAAAGCCAAATATAAGCCTGATACATCATCAGACCAGTGTGTCTGTCTCTGCATGGACAGTGACAGTCATCAGGAGTCACACAGTAATTGGATTAAAGAAGTCTGCTCCTTAGCAACCCACAGACAGAGGAGGGGGCTTGTATGTCATGCTGCCCTCTGATAAACTGACATTTCAGAGAGAGAGATGAAGAAGAAGGGGCGGCAGGGACAATTTGAATGGAGATGGAGATAATGACTGGAGACACACATTAGTGTGTGTGTGTCTGTGTGTCTGCGTGTGTGTGTGTAAATGTGTGAGTGTGTGTCAATGTGTGTGTAAGTCAGGGTGACAGTCATCCCAGTGAAGAATCTGACCAAAAATGAGGGTGGAATTTTATTTAACTCTTTGAAACCCAGGAGCCGGTGAACAAGCTTTCACTTTGAAATGTTTTATTTCATTTTCTTCACAAAAGTCATTTTATTTCTTTTTATTATTATTTTTGGGGGGGATTTTTAAAACTAATTTTCTAATAATTTGTTTAGCTAATTTTCTGATTTTCTTCTCATTTTCTGTTGATTCAAGTTTGATTTTTTTTCCTTTTTTCCCCAGTGTGTTCTGATAATTCTTTTAGAATTTGCTTATCGCATTTTTTAGGATTATGTAGAAAGACTTGCAGCATTGTATGCGCTCTTGATAAATTCCACATATTTATTTGTAGTTACATATGGAACTCTATTGATGTGACATGAAAACACTGCAGAAAGTCAGATAATTTGGTTTGGCTCTCAAATGGCTCTTAGTTCAGTAGCTTTTCCAGTTATTAAAAACCAAAACCAACAATATTTTCACCTATGACTGGTGTCTCTGCACACCTATCACTTACATTGCCTAATGGAAAAAAAGCCTATTCACTAGCCTATATCTACCCTACTATTTCTTATTTCACCATTTTCATTCAAGTTAATTCTGCACTTTATTTGAATGTTTTACTCTATTTCCCCAGCTCACTTTGCTGTTCCCCCAGTTGGGTTTCAGAGAGTTAACGGGTGCTTGAAAACTGTGCCGCTGATAATCCAGCGGTGGATTCATTTCAGAACAGTTAATGCTTCATCATGAGATCTTTTACAAAGCTCCCTGAAAGATTTAATGCACAAGCCTGTAGCCTGTAGCCCCTCACATAGTGTGTGCAGTGCACTCATGATAAGGGACCGGGATGCATTGAAAAGAGGGCTAATTGACCAGCTGGCTTTCCTTCCTCATATCATTTGCTTCATCTCATTCTCTCCAAGTTCAGATTATGCCTTCTGCTTGCTTCTCTAAGAGGTGTAAATTGAATCTGCTTGCAGCCTCAGAGGGAACGTGTGATGAACTGGGTTGCAGGAAGGGTCGTCCTGGGAGACACGTTTGTGTTGCTCATTAGGTTCATAATCCCGACTGCGGGATGCCTTCTGAGTTCGCTTCTTTGCTCTCCGTAAGATCGGAGCGTCTCCACTAACACGGTTGGTGTGTCAAGAGGATATTTATAGCGTTGCTTTGTGACGTTTCAGAAGTGTTGTGTTGTTTCTGGGGTCTTGGAGGTAAGTTGGTGCCTGAATCCCTTCACCCCGCGGCTTTGGCGGAATAGGTCTGGAGAATCCCGACCAAAAGTTGTTTCTTCCTTTTGTCAAGGTGGATAGCGGTACACTGGCTATTCAAAAATGCATTTGTTTCCTGTCAAAGTTTTCAACGCATGGGAGGACATTTAATTTGAGTGCTAGCTGTTGACATCAAAGAGCCCCACAGCCTCGCCTCCCATGTGGCCAATGTTCAAACGCAGGCTCTATATTTGGAAGTGTCTCCAGTTAGTCAGTGTCCCTCTCTCTCCCTTTTTGAAGCATGAGATAAAAAATTGAACATACTTTTTCTTCCGTTCGGTGCTGGGTTTGTCTTTCTTCTTCAAAGGCGTGACTCATGCATTGACCTTTTGGTTCCCATGAGTTCAGCATGTCCTGCGTGGCATAAGGACTATTTGAAAGCATTTGCTGGAGCCCCCGAGTTGAAGTTGACTCCAGAAATGTTGCTGTGCTGAGGGTGACTCAAGGAAAACCCCAAGTCTTTTATAACAGCAGCTCCTTCTCCATCACGTCCTACTGTTTGTACTGAAGTCCAACACATCTCAGGAAACTGTAACTGGAAATCAGAAGACATGTAGAGGCATGGCTCAGGGGAAGTCACAGATAAAACTGAGGACATGCCTTCCTCATACACACAGCATACTGTCATGCTTTTTTAGCTCCGTAAAGCACTTTGTGACCTGTGGCTAGAAGTATTGCACAAATAAAGCTTGTTATTATTAAGCGTATAAATGAGTGCATGCATGCATTTTTGTGTGCACAATGTGTGTAGGTGTCTGCATGTGTATGTTTGCCTTTGCCTGTTTTTTTTTCTTCACATTTTTATCTGCTCATCAGTATGCATATACCTGTGTGCTTTTAACAGATGACACCTTTTACCAGATGCACCTTTACCTCTGTCCCAGTTCATTGCGAATGGATGGCTAATGGATGACTGAATCAGTTCAAATTTGCAGCTATAAACTGTTCTGTTTAATGTATAGGACTGATTGCACAATATTATACTGATGAAATGGTGATGAAAGGTTTTCACTTTGCATCAAATCTCTCCTTTCATTTAATGTACAGTAGCAGGGTGTAGTTACTGTCACTCAAAAGCAGTAAAAAGTAGATGCATGAGGCGTTGAATGCACAGGGTCTGTGCAGCAAAACCTTTCATGAGGTCAGAAAATTTGATCCTCACTGTAGTTTCTCACAGTTAGCGTATCAAGGCCTTGTTGTTGCAGATGACAGCTTGGAAAGGAAAATCCAGTCAGAAAAAGCTGCCTGCTCTGGCGTGAGAGGCTTTCAGCACCATGTGCAGTGCCATGCAGCATCAGGCTGGCAGCGGGTTGCTCACAGTAATCAGCATGCGACACATGACTTGCATTTATCCTTCCAGCACACAATGTGCCTTAGTGTGTGCTAACTAAAGGGGCTGTACACTCGGAGGTCTCATGTTCAATCCAACTCATCAAACTAAAATTAAAAAGTGGACTGACACCCTGCTGCAGTATCCACCACAGGGCCAAAACACAGTTAACAGAAGCTTGCTTATTTCTGTCACTCACTTTCATATTATGCGGTTAAGCAATATCCAAAATAACATCTCCTCTTCCTTTTATTTGTTTCTCCTCGACATAGATGCATTCCATTTAAAATCACAGTGAGACTATGACAATTTTTTTTCATTCGTGCGAAAATCCGCTCTTTGAAATGAGGCTCGGACTGCCTCACTCTGATGTATCGTGTTTTTCACTCAGCTCTTTAAGTTTGTTTCTCGTGCGTCTTAATATGACTCATTTTGTCAGGTTTCAGTCAGGAGAAATTTCCCAGAAATCTAGCTACCATCCACAAATGAGAAATGCTCCTCTTATGTGTGTCGAGCACTTCGTAAAATGAATGCAGATGTACTGTCTCGTGTTTTTATTTCCTCTGAGGGAAGATTTAAGAGAAAGAATTCAGGTACCATAGCCTTAAAATAACACAATATTGAAAGTGCCAGTGTTCATGCCAGGCTACATCAACTTCAGTGTGTCTGTTTCACTGATATTATCAATACTATAGCCTATTGGAGGAACACTGTCAAAAATGTATTATACTCTAGTCAAAGTTTCCTTTATTAAATTTCCTCAAACTTTTAACAATAAAGGTTCATTTTAGTGCAGTGTTGTGCCTCCCTCTCCTCCTGAGGTCTCTCTGCATTTTGGCTGCACCCTCTCATCAATTGTTGCCGGAGCTCTGATTTCTTTTTCCACTGACTGACAGGAATCCAAATATCTTCCAAACATTGCTCCTTAAATTAGGAGCAGTAATCTCCTCGTCAGGCTGAGTGTTTCCTGCCGTGATGCTGCTTGTGAGTGTGTGTGCACCAACAGCAAACCAGCAGGCCGGTGGGAAAGTATCAAGAGAGAAGGAGAGTCTGTGGAGCCAAGGCATTAGGAGCATGAAATCCTTTATCTTTTTAAATTATTATATCATTATCGTATTTATGTGTATGGTAAAGAATGATAAAACTCTAATATGGGCATGTTTGCTGTTTGGCTCTCCGTATCCTGTTACTGAGAAATGTTGAAAGTATAAATTGGCTTGTCAGGTCGCACGTGTCCTTTACATTGTCAAGAAAGCAGAGCTGTTGTAATCCACATTAATCAACCACAGATGTTCCCTTTGTAGTCTCAGATGATAGATAGATTACCCAGGACACAAAAAATTATCCTGACAACCTGAGTCAGATGCACAGTGCTACTTTCACGTTGTCACATCAACACATTTCCACCAGTTACAACTGTGTTGGATGCATTCAAGTGGCAGGTTGTGACTCCAATTCATCGTGATGTTTTTTTTTTTTTTTGACATTCAACTGAAATTTGAATATTGAAATGAGTTCTGACAGCCGTAGCACGAAGCCAACCTGGCATAACAAAGCATAACAAAGCACAGCAGAGACAGTGTGGTGCAGTCTGGTTGTTGCTGCTGTCATGAGAGATGTGGGCTGCAGGCCAGTCCACCACAGAGATCATGTTATACATGAGCAGCTAGAAATGAAATGCCTGGTCGGAGGCGTGGTGAGCCCAGGAGATGATCTGCAACTTAACACCTCAGTGGATGCAAGAAACATTGTAAAGGAAAGCTGTAGGACAGAGGACGGAGGCTAAAAACTCAGACTGTTGGGTAAATATTGACACTTAGACCATGTTGTTGGTTTTTATGGCCCCTGCTGGCAAATATTAAGCACCCACTATAATAATGTACACCCGTACACACACACACACACACACACACACAGAGGTTGTTGCTCATTCCATGGTTACTAATATCACTGTAGCAGCTCTGCAAGTTGGTAGGACTCACTAAACGCAAAGGTTCACCCCAAGATGAAATCAATACCTACTTACCGCCATGTCAGTCAAAATCCACTGACATTTTTATGAAGTCAAAGTTCCATCTCTGTCATCTCTCAAACTATCAAAGCCATCTTTTTACAGAAGATAATGAAGTAGATGTTGCAGTTTTGGACCCACAGTTCAATTATTTGGCTACAAAACATTAAATTATGCTTCACCAACTGTTTGGAAAGATTTTGTGCATTTTCTTGGTAGCTGTAAAAAAGACACCTCCTTTAACTTGGCTGAGACTGTACGTAATTTGTTATGTCAATTGTTTTTTTTGTTGTTTTTGTTAGGCTGAATTTTGGTGTGACACTTTAATAAGGCAGCTGAGAAAACCTGGTGTATACCAGGATGACTTTCATGATTAAGCTGACTGTTGTGTCAATAGTTTGGTAGAGCAGCCTGACTTCCATGGAAGACAAGTGGCTGGAGGGAGCATTCAGAATAATCAATGTTCACTACCATCTTTCTCAGTTTATTAAACTCACCAGAGAGGGTTTTGAGGATCATAAAGGACCTATCTGCTTGGACTGCCCGCTGAAGGGCAAGAAATCTTTCAGTCAGCTTAGTCTGATGGCAAAGCCGTTCAAGAACAACATGTATCTTATGTCTTAAAGTTAATCTGAAGCACTGTAAGACATTTTAACTGTATTTTCATTTGTAGTTTTATCTATTTTTTAAGAGAGACTGGCTGGAGGAAGGCTGTGTATGCATGATACACTGATTCATGTGTTTGCGTGATTGTTTGATGATAAACTGTATTTGTGGCACCAAGGGAAATTCCTAGCAACCCTTGGGTTGAAATAGCAATAAAGATCACTTGACCAAACCTATAAAGCAATGGCACAAAATCCGAGCACAGAAGGAAGTCCTATGTCTATAAGAAAGCAATCATTGGCCTTTTTCTAGGTCTCATTGTTTAGCCAGTCCAAAGGATATGATACTACACAAACACACTACACAACTACATTAATATTTATAGCATGCATACCTTTGTTAATGCCAGAAAACTGTTAATTTTTTTTTTAATATAAATACAGACAATTCCAGAAAATCAATCTAACCTGCTGATTTTGGCATCAAGACCATTTTTCCCGCTATGCTGTGGCAAGTTTAGCTCAGCTAGTCATGATTTAAAGCACTAAAGAAAAACAGTTTTGTACAAACCACATCTGTTTGTGTTGACCAGTGTCTCATTTATAAAACTATATAAAAGCTGTCTTATTGCAAAACTTTGACTCTGACTATGAACCTCACAAACCTCTTTTTGTATTCGAAAAAGGACTGCACGTCATCACCGCTGGGGCGCCGCACATAAATCTGCACTTATTTCATAAATGACAACATAAGCGCTGATGTGGATGTGTGCTTAAGAGCCTTTCCTAAATGAGACGGCAGAGCTCTACTTCACCTGACAGAGCCTCATAATGAGACCGATCTGCTCAGCTTGGTGTTGTTGAGCACTACCTACCAGCACATGTTAATTTTCTGGTGCTGAGTGCTGCAGTGGCCGTCCATTTAGCAGACAGTGATACATGCAGGATACACAGATGAATAATGTAGCTGTGAATTAGCCATTAGATAAATATGTTTGTTGTTGTTGTTTAGCTTGCAGAGAAGGGGCACCTTTTCTGTCTTCATTGGGAAGGGGTGTGTTTGTGTGTCATTAGTTATGCACAGTCGGCTTAGAGATGCTCCTCTGTTGTAGGGAGTTGATCAGTTTGGGTTGGGTTGCTGCAGGCTGTTGAATGAAAACACAGGAAAACACAGGAATGCCACAAGAATCTACACTTAGTACCAATTCAACACCAAAAATATGAAAACGATACCAATACCAGTGTTTTTAGTATTTGCAGTACCAACACAGCTTGATCCCTCACTCTGCAACTCAGTATTCATGTTCTAATATAGCCTTAGCCTGTTTGTTATTGTTGAATAATAAGTCAAATATTTTCTCAATTAGTTGAGTATGCATTTTGTCAATCAAATGTCATAGATAATGAGCTTATCGGAGCCCATATAAGGTTTTAAAATTGCTAAACTACTTTTAATGTCAAGCCAGGTTGGTTTTGTGTTGTTTGTCCAGTGCTGGATATACAGTATTTGATGTGATAAGAAGTTATGTGTGGTGTCTGGGGCACCAAGCCCTCCAAGGTGTTTAGGCTTGAAATATGGAAGGGTATGATAATTAGTTTTTGGTTTTTGCAATAGAAGCCAGTGACTGCAGCATTGATGATTTATTCCATCTTTCCGTATTGTTTTTATTTCCTCTAACGGGGGCATAGTTGACTTTCAGTTCATCTAGATCTGGTGAGACATGGATTCTAAGGCAAGTGATCCTCAGCCTCAGCGTCCCTGCTAATTTCTGTTACAGGTAGAATCTCAGCTTTTAGTCCAGTTGATGGAGCAGCCAGGTACCTTACTAGAATTATTAATCAGATTATGGCAGGGAGGTTGATGGGTTTGTAATGTATAAGCAGAATAAGCTGTCATCAGCATATAGGCTGATTTTTTTGGTGGTGTGTTCAGTATAAAGTGCAAACAATGATGGGGATAGTGGGCATCCCTGTCGAATACCTCTTCGCCACTGAAATGGTTTTGATATATGTCCATTGGTTGTAACAAAAACAGTGGGGCATTTTTTTTATCCAGGTGGTGAAATATGGCTGAAATCCACAGTTTTTTAGAGATGTGAAGAGAAAGGACCGATCCTCCTTGTCAAAAGCCTTGTCTGTATCGAGGGTTGCTGTGATGAATTCTGTATTATTAGGGGTATGGTGTGGAAACCAAGCAATCAATCAGTTAAACAGCTTTTGTGTGTTTTCTTAGGAAGGTCTCCCCTTAATGAAGCTGGTGTGATCTATATGTACTAATGAAGATATTATAAATTCTAGTCTGATTGAGAAAGCTCCTTTTAATTTTTATATCTGTGTTAATCGATGATACAGGACGGTAACTAGAACATTGAGTTGGGTCCTTATTTGGTTTCAGGATGAGTTTGATGTAGGCCCTGGTGAGGAATACTGGCATTTTGGTGTATTTGAGCTATTGTTTTAGGAGTGAAATAGGGGTGAAAGGAGAGGCCATAACTGCTTGTAAAATTCTGCTGGATAACCTTCAGATTTATTGTTTGGCATAAGATTGAGTGCTTTGGTGATTTCTTGCTATGAAAGAGATTGTTCTGTTTTGTTTTTTTTTTGTTTTTTTTCTTACTGTGCTCAGTAAGTGTAGAGAGGGAGACTTTCTTCAGAAATGCTTCAACTTTTTCTTGAGAGGTGTAGTGAGGGGTTTTGCGTCATGTGTCCAAATGAGTTGGATGATTCAAATGATAATAGATTTCTCTGTGTGTTGTTTTAGTTGGTTTGCTAAGAGGTTACCAATTTTATTTCCAAATTCAAAATTTTGCAGTCTGAGTCAAATGCAGTTTTGTTTCGTTTTTCTATTCAGTGTATTGTGTAGTTTGTGTTTGGTTTTTGGCAGTTCCTTTAAAATTGAGTCATTTGGTGTTTGAGCAGATAAAAGGTCCAGTTTCTTCACCTCTTTTTGTAGGTGATGTTCTTTCATCGTTTCTTCTTTCTTTTTGTTTTTGTAATATGATATTATTTTTCCTTTCATAACAGTCTTGGCTGTTTCTAATAGTGTGCACGCTGACATTTCAGAGGTGTTATTGGGCTCACCAAAGGATGCCCGTTCATTTTGGAAGCAGTTGATAAATTCTTTGTCCTTTAGGATTGAGCTATTTAAGTGCCATCTGGGGGGAGGATAAGGCTGGTGATCAGCTAGGAGAGTAATGATGATGGCGGCATGATCAGAAATAATTATGTAATGTATGATTGGGTTACTCATTTTATGTGCAATTGTGTTTATTTTGTATTTTTTATTTTTAATCAAGAAGTAATCTATATAGGTGTATGATTTGTGGTATGGGGAATAGTATGAACATTGCCAGCTGTTTGGGTTTTTCAGTCTCTACATATCCATCAGTCCATAATCTGACATCTATTGTTTGAGTGGGGATGAAGAATGGTTGGGTTTGTTAATGGTAAGTGATCTTTGTGTGAGTCTAATATAATGTTGAAGTCACTGCCTAGAATGAAAACTGGACAAATCTGAAAATAGTGATTTGAAAAATGTGGGGTAGTCAGTATTGAAGCTTTAAATCTTTGCTTAATTAAAATGTCTTTTCCAATTGATCCAGTAACAATGATGTAACAACCCTTTGGGTCAATAATGAGTTATAAGAGAATAGAGTATTTTTGCTAATTAAGATGGAAACACCTCGTTTTTTGAAGGTGTATGTAGAATTGACTGCCAGGCCAATCCATCTGGCTGTGAGTTTCTGAGCTTTTGCCTCTGTGAGATGGGTTTCCTGAATGAAACAGATATCCGATCTTAGTTTGTTTAGATGGTTTAGTATCTTTGCTCTTTTGGCTGGAGAGCTAATTCCTCTTATGCTCCATGGTGTTATTTTAACTGGTAATGCCATAGGATTAGGTTTGTGTGGATAGTACCGAATTACACAGTGTGCAGCAAGAATACATGTGAAAAAGTTTCAGAACCATAAACATAGAGACATATGACAGGGATGTTAGATACAAAAACAAATGGACACTAAAGTTAACAAATCCTGGTGCAGTTGGGAGTTGATGTGGGCACGAATGAGAGATCGTTCAGAGATTCAACAGTATAGGTTCTTGTACAGTATACAGTATAGGTGCATACCATTGTCAACATATTTTGAGTTTAATTTGTAGGCATTAACCAAGACAGCTGAAGAGAAGGAGAGGATGGACGGGGTAGAGCTACAGAGCAAAGAGGGAATAAAGACAAGAGAAAGGGAGGAGGGTCATGCAGAGGAGCTGAAGGGTTGCTTGAGGGGAAATAAAAAAAAAAAAAAAATAGGGTGCTCTCTCTCACGCACACAGACGCAAGACATACACTACACACTCACACACACACCACGTGAAGGGCTGCATCCCTCGCAATGTGAGTTTGTATTGTCAGGAACACTCACAGCATGCTTGCTCACCACCTCTTGTCCACTCGAGGGCAGGTTCGTGGTTTTAATACTTGGGAACTGAACCTGTGAGGAAAACTATTTTTGAATCTCTCCCCATACATAATTTCTCCCATGAATCAGAAGTAGGGATCAGGTTCAGTTATTGCCTGATTACAATGTATTTTATTTCATTTCATAAGGAGACGGAGCATACACCTCACACTCCTGTCTGTTGACACCTCTGCCAAATCCTGGAGCAGAGACACAACAATGCCCAGAAATGTGGTGGAGTGCAGGTTTGAAGTCGTGGTTTTGCTGCTTTGAACCACAGTATTCACCTGTGGATAAAAGAAGGCAATGATGAGGATGATGATGGCAAAGTAGAGGTAAAGGGGTAAAGGAGGAGGATGGCAGATGTCTGGCCAGGTGTGGCAGGGGCATCAGGGCTTGAGTCATATGAGATTTTGCAGGCCATCTTTGAACAGGAAGCACTACCAATACTTAATCGTTTGGACTGGTTTATTCAGAAGCAATAGATCAAATTTGTTTTATACTTGATAATAGGAAAGATGTACATTTTGCAATCCTCCAGTTTAAATATTTTGGTTTTCTAATAGGTTAATTCCACCAAAACTGCTTTTCAAATAACAAATAGTAAATCAGAGTGTAGGTGTTTAAATACTTGAAACAGGTAAATGTTCATTCAAATTTTAAATGAGCGAGTATGTACTGAATGGGATTAACTGATTTTCTGTGGTATAACTAATTTCAAGAATTGTGGAATTTCACTTGTTTTGGTATCAACTACCAAAATTCTGGTATTATGACACCCCCGCAACATGAAACTGACTTACCAAAGGACTCTAAAGAGCCTTTGCTGTTGCAGGTTTTGAGCAGAATAAATATGAATCAGCAGTGGTTAGCAAAACAACACCCCACCAAGGGACAACACTGAAAATACGCCTCGCCCTGTCATGTTTTCTAAAATTTGACACTGATTTGCAAAAGTGCAATATCAACACTGACAGTTCATGAGCAGCCGCCTCGCCAGCTTTCCCTGTCATTTATTTGATTGTAAAATTCTGTCTGCCCACACGGAGGGAACTGGCCAATCTGTAATTCACATTTGGGAGAAGAGCTTTTCTGGTCTCACTTCCCCTCTGTGGCAGGGAAAAGCCCATAGGTTTCCAAATAAGGCCTGGGTGAGCAGTGAGAGTATTAATAGAATAAGAGTGCTGCTGGGGAATATTTGTATTGACCCATTGAAAGACTTTATCTGATGAATGCTGTTTCCATGGCCAAGGGTGTAGGTTTGGTTTCGACATTGGGAGGGACATATTTTAAGTGTTTGTCGGACGACCAATAGGCACAGTTGTGTGTGTATGTGCTTGCTTTCCCCTCTCTCTTGCTCTCTCTCATTTTATCTCTGTCATACACACACACACACACACGCACATACTCACACACAAAGACTTGGATTCTGGAAAACATTTGCTTTATTAAGCGTAGAAGAAAAGTACATGATGAGACTGATCAGGGTCGAGACTATTAAACAAACAAATCATATTGAACAATGTGCTAGATGTCACCTCGATATATCTCAAAGAGGAGTTAAAAACTTGATCACCAAACCGCTGTCAGCCTTCACCTGAGCCTCTTCTCCTGTCTGCTCCCCCAAACTTGGTGCTTCATGCAGTTTTAATGCAATGATTTGAGGCGTTGCAGATTAAGTAAGCCTCCCTAAATCAAACCAACAAAAGAATTTCCACCGTTTTTCAACAGAAGCTCGTAAACTTCCAGAGTTTTCTGCAGCTCATAAAATGGTGCATTCATGGCTGAAACATTAACTTATTTCAGCGCACACTTTTTGCACAAAACTGCAGAGCCTGGGATGTGTTCCCGAGGCACGGATGCTGGAGGTTGTAGGGGACTGGACCTGCCTGGATTATAACAGGGATTGAGAATTTACTCGCTGTCTGTGTCAAATGTAAAGACTAGCATGTGAAGCTGATCAGACCGTATGAGATGTGTGGTAAGGAAGCCGGCCCATGCCCGGAGATCCTCGGGGACAAACGTCTGGCTCGCGAGATAAGTCTGCAGTCGGACAGAAGAGAATAGAATGCCTTTGTTGTACAGCTGTGCAACGACAATAAAGGCATTCTATTCTGTTCTACCACACACTTATCTCGTGGCCATGAATTAACTAAAATGTGGGAATGAGTTAATTAAATTGAGGGAACGAGTTATAGCTCATGGCCGCGGGTTGGTAAATCATGGCCTCGAAGTATTTGTTTTTCTTCTCGTTGCACCTCCCGGGCTCCGTGCAAAACACACAAACCTGGCCACTCAGCAACTCTGCATAGACTTCATACCAGCAGCTTATAACCCCAGAGGTAAAACGGCAAGACCAGGTAACCTTAAAAACTATTGGTACGGACAGTTCTGTAGTATGCTGACCTCAGTAGGGCCACGTCCCTACCATCCATACCCAATTTTATGCCAGTTTCCATGGCAGTGAGGGGATTTGGGATGCAGCGAGGGCTAAGTAAAGATCATGCACAGCTTCTGTAGCTCACAAGCTACCTCCACTGTCTATAACAGGAGCACTACAGGACGGTAACTGGTCAAATCTGTATGGTTTCAAGTTGACTTGGAGTAGGAGTGAGTGAGAGGAGGAGGGGAGCTGTGTTTTGAGCAGGCTCCTCCACCCCCAGGGCTTTGTGCCAGGCAACCAGCCATCCTCCATAGCGCAAAAAAAGTACATCCCTCTCTGTTGATTACATGCCTCAAACACATTTGTAATGCTAATAAGCCCCTAATGAGTTTTGTGCAGAGAGAAAGCATATGATTTCCTTGTGTTCCTCTCTCGGAGTTTCAGCCTTAAAGAAACACTTTGCCCCCAAAGACATTTATGTTCACTGTGTGTCACAGGATTGTAGATTTTAAGATTGCAGTTTTTGTGGCTCTTTGTTTTTAGAGTTTAAAATCAAGCAAAATGTTCTCTCTTTGCCGTTAGGATTGGGAATGTAATGCCTGCATATATGACGAGGTTAAAAAACATTTGGCTTGAAGACCTGCTGAGGGGCTTTTGACTTGATAAAGACATGTTGTGTTTGTTCATTTGGTTCCGGCAAAGGAGAGGCCTGTGGTGTAAATGTGACTCAGCTGGCTGATTCAGCCCATTGTATGGTTCTGTGAAAAGAACTGGCCTCTAGCATTGGCTTGCTCCTGGCTGCCGGTCTCAGGACCTGCTGTATGCCTGGAACTGCTTGGGAACAATGTCTCTAGCATCGCGGCCTTGGACACATGACAGCGTGCAAGCTGTTTGATAGGTGGAAACCTGGCCATAGACAGCGCTAGCACTTAGATCCTTCAAAAAAAAAAAAAAAGTGTTTGCTGCAACTCACCACATCAAGTGTTGGTGGGTGGGGTGGGGTTAAAGTAAATATCTAGGAATTTTATAAAGCAGGGAATATCTAGGAATTTTGTAACTGCACAGGAAAATACCAGAATATCTTTTATTACTTGTTTCTCACAGTCATTACATTAGTCAGTGGTTTTCAGCTAGTTTCCTCCACAGCAAGCCCAGCTATAATGGAAACCAGGCCGGCTGCTCCTTTTGTACATTTCTAAAGTGAAAACGACATTAACAAACTAGGAACGAATAAAACAAATCTACAAATGTGCTCGCACACACGGTCTGTATCATTTGCAAGGAAAGCCACCTTGTTACCTTGTTAGGAGCATTCCTTGATATTCAAACCTTTTTTTTTTTTTTTATCCAAAAGGTCACATAAATTTAAAACAAGCTCACACAAAAAATGTCAAATGACTCATGTGGAATTCCATATAGTTTCCATGGTAGTTTGTAAGCGTCGGACAACAAGGCCCACAAATGTCGGACAAAACTCCGTCAACTAACAACCATGTCCAAGACCTCTGATAAGAGCAGCCGAGGGCAAATAGTTGGTCAGTTTTTTCCATAGTGAGGTCAAGTGAGCAACCTCAGTGATAATCTGCTGCTCTCTCTCCCTCTCTCTCTCTTTCTCACACACACACACACACACACACACACGCATGCATACGTGCAGGCAGCATGAGCGGAGGAGTTGCTCTAGCTGTGCTGAGTCTTCACGTGAAAGTTACAAATCCACAGAGGTGCTCTAATGGTCAGGTCAGATAGAGGGATCTTCTGGTGGGTGTTGTATCAAAAACCAAGGAGAGTGTTGAGACGCCCTGTTCCCGTCCCAGAGGCAGAGGAGAAGGAGGAGGAGGAGGAGGAGGAGGAGGAGGCACAGAAGTGGAGCTGTCAGGAACAAAAGTCCCCGTACTCTCTCAGTGAAAGGGAAAAAGGCTACAGGCCTGAAAAACATCAAACTCTTTGTTTCTCTCGCACTATCTTCCTCCCTCTCTCCTTCTCTCTGTGTTGTGCAGTTCCTCTGTTTTTGCCTAAACTTTAAACTTTCTGGTACTCGGTCATAACCTTGGTGTGCTCCATGGTATTTTTATCGCCTGTGGTGACTATAATGTTCCTGTAGAGACTTATACTGTGCCAGGTGGTCCTCAAATGTGACTTCAATGTAAACTTTAGCCAAGTCGAACTGCTGTCCAACGGCTTAAAAATCATACACGTAAAAAAATTTGGCATACATGCTTTTTGATTTTGGTAACATCTTTGCTGCTTAACAGTCACTGAGATCACTTGTTAATTAAAAAAGTATGGCCACTGGCTAGAGTTCTCATATTCTGCCCGAACCCGACCCGACCCGACCCGACCCGACATTTTCGGGTCGGGTCGGGCCTAAAATTTACGTGAATTGGGCGGGTCGGGTCGGGCTTCGGGTTCTGTGGGGGATTTTTTTTTTTTTTTAAATAAAAAAAATAGAATTATGTTATTGATATTCATTTTTATGTGACTGGTGGAGAGAGTGAGAGACTGGATTGGATTTGGAGGCTAAACTTTCAGTGACAGACAGACAACCAGCTGTGCGAGCGCAGCGCAAACAAGTGAGAGAGAGTTGCAGCAGCATCCCGCTGTGCTGGCAGACTCGGCAGCAGGGACGGCTTTTGCTATGGGCAGTGCAACTGCCCAGGGCGCAATCTACTTGGGGGCGCACGAGAAAAAAAAAAAAAAAATCTCCAGTTTTCTAGACTACCGTATTGACCGGCACATGCCGCGGCACCATCAGTCGGCATCAGGCGGGCCGGACGCGGCACCGTCAGATACCGCGCCCACCCGTCAGGTCTGCCGGATCTGACAGGTGAGCTGCCTCATGCTGGCCTGTGCCGCGGCCGGCTCGCCTGATACCGACTGATGGTGCCCCGGTGCCGCGGCCGACCGGCTCTGCTAAATAATGGCGAATTTGGCGATTTTTTTTTTCGGGCTTTATCGGGCTGTCGGGCCTAAAGTTCGGCTAATTAGTCGGGTCGGGTCGGGCCTCGGGCTGGCCCAGTCAGGCCCGGGTCGGGTCGGGTCTTAATTTTCAGGCCCGATGAGAACTCTACCACTGGCTACTATCTGCTCTTTTTTTTTCTTTGCTTTCTATTGATGAAGGTTGAGCCTCTCCAGTTCTTTGTGTTTTCAAGCCACGGTGGCTATCATGGTGGAAAATTCTTTCCTATTTTTTTTTCCAAATAAATTGGAAAGAGGAGATGCATCATTTTCTGTGCACCACCTGTGAGGATTTTTCCCCCCACAAATGAGCTACATGTCAAAGCAAAGGTAGAACTTGAATCAGTCAGTGGCAGAAAGCAGCACAAAGAAGATTTTTTTTGTTTAGAAAAATGTTGCAGATTGTTACTTTAAGATACACAATTAATTGATAACTATCCCGTGACCACAAAGTGACAGTTTTAGATTTGTTTTGCTGTACAACATAGTTCACAACTGACTCAGTGACAGAATCAGGGAGCCATGATGTCCAGCTGATAGACTGATGGGAGTCTTTTTGATGCAAGGAATGACCTGAGGGCACAAAAGCAGGCTAAAATACATAATGTTGTACCTCCATTATCACTAAACCCTTTCATCTAAAGAAAATCCTCTTGTGTTTCTACGTGGACCTTCTAATCAGATAATATGTGCATACTTAGACAATTCTGTAACTGGACTGCTGTCTTTGGATTTTGTGAAGGTAGTTTTTCCTCAGTCTGTTCAGTGATGAATGACTGTGGCTGCTTTTCCTAGTAACAACTTAACAGAAATGAAACTTTTGATTAACCTGGTGGGTTGAATCAGTATCGGGCAGTCAGTAGAAGTGTAGCGGTTCACTCTTCCCAGTTCAAATTACATCATAGTTTGTCTTGAAAAAATGCACTGACTTAGTATCCAATCCCTGTCTTTATAATTTAAACATATGTCAGAAAAGTTGAGTAAGGCTTTTGCCAGTGTTCTGTATAGGATGTGAAACAAAGTGTCTTAGTTTGTGGCTTGTGGAAAAGGAAGTTATTATGCCTGATGTTATCATTCATAAAGGCAGTGTTGAATGTTTTACACTGCAAATGTGTTTGCTGTAATTTCACACTGCACTCAAAAATAAATAAATAAATAAAAATTTCTCATGCAAGAGCTGTGGCAGACAAAATCACTGTTCATCACACATGTACGGTGCACATATCCCACACATTCAGTAATAGAGAGTAACAAATGCATGTATTTAGATAGATAGATGGATGGATAGATAGATAGATAGATAGATAGATGGATAGATAGATAGATAGATAGATAGATAGATAGATAGATAGATAGATAGATAGATAGATAGATTTACTTTATTGATCCCAAACTGGGAAATTCTCATGTTACAGCAGCATCAAATGTATTTAGCGCAACTAAACCAATCACTTTGCTGAACCATATGGAGGAGTCATATTTGAAGGACAGTAGCCATTGGAGTGAATAATCAATCCGTGTCTCTTCCTTCTCTCTCATTCTCCTTCTTCCATTCTCTGTCTTTTCAATCCCTTTGCCTCTTTGCTCTCCCCCTTCTATCTCTGCCTTTTCCCTTTTGCCACTGACGCTGTCCTGTCACCCTGTTTCCACAGATAGTGTCCAACGTGCTCATCTTCTCCTGCACCAACATCGTGGGAGTGTGCACCCACTACCCGGCCGAGGGCTCCCAGAGGCAGGCCTTCCAGGAGACCAGGGAATGCATCCAAGCTCGCCTCCACTCGCAGAGGGAAAACCAGCAGCAGGTGAGAGAAAAGCACTGGGATCAGGGTCTGACATTGACACTAAGTGCTAAATGCTAGTAAAATTCGTCTGATGGTTAAATAAAGAGGGGTGACCCATACTGGCCAGTAACCAGCCACACAAATCAAAGCACCTGTGCCGTTGGTGTAGATCGACTTGGAGTGACAGTGTAGCCACGTCTGAAAATGCCATGTCCCATCGTGAGTGGACAATAAAAATCACTTAAAACGGCACTTTTGTGGTGAATTATGCTGAACGTAACAACTTGGGTAGGCCAGCCTGCTCATTTTGTTGAGAAATCAAACTTTACAAGCAGCACATATCATCGAACCATAAAAAACATAATGTGAGTTTGTAGTATGATAACTTGCACCAAAAAAAAACCAGTGTGCTCATTTATGGAAAAATTGTTTGCATTTTCAGCAGTTTGTAGAAATATTACTTGCTGTAATCAAAGAACGGAGAGATTTGGTGTTGATTTGCTTTTTTTTTTAATTTATCTTTCTTTTTTAATTTCGTAAATAGTTTTGGACTGCTAATTTAACTTGTCAGCACTCGGATCGCAGCAGGTCAGTTTCTGGCGTAGCTACAGCAGGACTCTTAAGCTCATCTGGTCCCAACACCAGCTCTGCACAAATTACATCTAAACCTGTGCAAACCTTTCCTCCTGTTCCCCCACTAAGCCTGGACAGTTAACATTAGTTCAAATGTTAATCCCATTTGGTGGCATAAAACAGGTTTTAAGCCATCAAAGCAAAAAAAAAAAAGAAAAAAAAAGACAAAAAGGGATTTATTGGATGAATAAGCTTTAAATTGAAGTCATAATCTGTGTGATAATCCTTTGCTGTGAGGTAGTCATTGCTGTGGGTGCATTTTCTGCACTGAATACGTAGGTGCTGCTCTTTTCTTTATCTATTTATTCAGCCTCGGTGGCTGTCAGTGCTCATGCCCACTATCTAGGGTTTGAATTTGTTCCAAACTACCTGTTGTTGCTGCTGCAGGAAAGTGAAACAGCATCACTTCAGTGTAGCAGAGGGATTTTCTCGGGGAGGACCCGCCTGGTAAGACGTGCAGTCGTCACTCAGTAGTGACGTCATCGTAGCGGGGATCACCGGGCGTTCGCTGCAGAGGGCCGGATGGATTGATGATAGGATGTGTTGTGTGAGTGGCTGTGATGGCTGTGAGCGTAATTAAGCGCTTCGCTCTGCCTCCGCTGAGAAGAAGAGCTCACATCGCTCACTTTTTCTCACATCTCTCCATCCTCCCTGCACAGGAGCGTCTCCTGCTCTCAGTGCTTCCCCGCCACGTTGCCATGGAGATGAAAGCTGACATTAACGCCAAGCAGGAGGACATGATGTTTCACAAGATCTACATCCAGAAGCACGACAACGTCAGGTAACGTCAGGGGCCGCGGTGCCCGAGGAGGAGGAGGGAAATGTGGGGGCAGATTAAAGCTGCTCAGAATAAGAAACTGACTCTACATCCCCTCTGTTTATGAATCATGAGAAGGAAAGTTTCACAAGCTAAAATCGTCAGGAAAATTCCTCTGCAATGCAAAAAAAAAAAAAAAAAAATACGTATCAGCCTCATTTAACAACACATTTAGTAAAAATCTGATCAGAGATGTGATGTTGAAATCTGTATTGAAGTTGTGTGGCTGGTGGAACTCTTCCTTGCCTTCACCTTTTTCCCTTTCCTCATCTCTGTTCTCTGGCATGATGATGATCTCGTCTGTTTATGCTCTCCTGGTGTCTTCATTGCACATTAACAGGACCTCCAGAGAGCATGGTGGTCAATGTGAATTTGTGCTCTCCCACACACTGTATGGAGTGTGAAACTCTGCAAAGATTCCCACTCCCACCTTACTGCACTCTGTATCTCCGTGGCCTTCTCTCCGAACGCCACATTTGATGTCGTGGCTTCTTTTCACGTAGTCTTGAATGACTTTGAATGACTTTGTTTACAGTCGGACTCAAGGGTGCAGCATGGCGGCGGCGGCGGCTATGCGCGCTGTCAAAAGAGGCAATCTCGCTCATCTGAAGTGGTATTTCACTGCAGTGGAGCGTTTGAAATTGCAAGCACGCATGCCCTAGGTGTCTGGCAATGTCACTTGAAAACTTAGTCCAGAAAGTATACTTAAGCTATTCACTGCAAAACCTCAAAATCTTACCAAGAATATTTGTCTTATTTCAAGTCAAAATGTCTTATTAGTCCAGTCATTTTATGAAAAAAAACCTAGGACAAACTGCAAGAGAAGCAAACTCAAGTGATTTTGTTTCCTCATTATGTCCTGAGTGAGGGAAAAAAAGTCCCAAGGAATCCCATTGGTGGAAAGTTTTGAAAATCACCTATATATGATCATATAATACCAAGAAACACCCTTTTTAACACACATGTGAAAGGGGTTCAACATTTTACTTTCAGACATCACTGTAAAAATTCACAAGTTGATTACACACACAAAGACAAGAAAAAAAGTCAGTTACAAGTTCTTTGAATTATTCTGTTTACACATGCATATCACACATTATCTGATTTCATATGCGCTCATAAGGAATATAAGGAATAAATGCCAGAACAGATATTTAAACAGTGAATTAAAATATATATATAGTAACCTTTTAATTTTTTAATACTTCTGCATCTTTCGATCGTTTTTTATGGTTTTGTTTTTGTAATCAGGGCATCACCGTCTTCCCCGGATAAATAAAGTCTTAGTTCCAGAAACTAACTAACTAACTTAAATGATGTGTAAAACTATGACCAACGCAGAAAACCACCAGCGTAAACAAGAAAGCAATTCCATTTTCATAAAAGATTCTCATTTTCAAATGACGCTTTCACACCTGCCTTGTTTACCCCCTTGATGCGGTTTGTTTGGGCAGGTGTGAAACCACCAGTCGCACTCGGGTGCAGTCCAGAACAAGCAGAGCGAGACCCTGCTGAGGAGGTGGTCTCTCTCGGCGCGGGTACAAATGAACTCCGGAGAGGTTTCGTCTGTGGCGTGACCGTGAGCCGACCTAGATTTGAAACAACTACGGGGGCTGAAGCAGCTCCCGTAGCTCAGGTGGACATTGTAGACCCATAATTAATTTAAAAAAAAAAAAAAAAAAAAAGGGTAGCCTCAGCAACTAGCAGTGAGCAGCATGGGAACACAATGAAGCAAGGGTTGATGGAGCAACGAGGAAACATATTGGTGTTTAGGAAATAATCACTGCAGTAATGAAGAAATGCCAAGGCTGCTGCTGACGCTCCATGCCCATGTATTGGCCAATTGTGTTTGTACAGTAAAGTGCGAGAGGACACAAACATCCCTGAAGTAAACAATTCTTTATCTATTCTGCACATATAAATGAACTGAGTTAGAGTACATCTCTGCTTAATATGCACTAGTTGATTTTTTCATCTTATTTATGATGAGGTTTAGCTTTCCTCTGGTCATTGCGAATGCTGATCATTTTAGGCAGCTAATTATAGAAATTATTATTATAAATGGGTACACAGGTCAGATGTAGTCAAACAGCCACAGTTAGGTTTGGCACCATCTTGTGGAGCATTAAAACACCAGCTCAGGAATATGCTGAGAAAGAGAGTTTCAAACACTTGATGCGTGCATAAGTGTGTGTGTGTGTGCATGTGTGTGTGTGGCAGCAGCAGCCTCTGTGGCATGGCCTGTGGCTGTCGTGGTCAGGTGGGCGCTCGGGCACCGACAGATAAGAGGTGCCATTGTAGCCCTCTGCTTCGCTTTGAGGTGTGTCTTTGAAAGCCCATGAGGAGGAGTGTCAGGTCACGTACTCTGAATCCTCGCAGACAACAGACATCTTTTCATCACCGTTTGTACAATTACTGTCAGCTTTGGGGCTTTATTTGCCCAAGTTTAAGAGTTCAATCTCAAAGTAAGTGCATGGACTTTTTTTTTTTTTTTTTTTTTTTTTTTTTGGAAGGAGGGGGTTGTTGAATTATTTGGAAAATCCTAGGGCATGTGATAGTGGATCTTTTTCCTGAATCACCACAAATCATTCACACACCGACCCAAATATGAATGAACACAGTCACACACACACGCAGACACACACACTGTCAGCCATTACAAAGTAACACCACTGTTTCATCCAGGCATCAACAATGTAGTTGTGATTTATGCAAACATATCGTTTTGGGTCATGTTCTCCAGTGTGTATGTTTGTCCTTACTGAAGGGAAAATCACCTCCACATTAACATTAACGCTGTTTAAAAACACGGACTGGTGATAATACATTGTCTCTCTGGTGCTGTTTTGCTGTTTTGTGTTGCATTTTTGTAATTCTGTGGCTAACTGGGCAAAGGTGAATCCAGTGACGTCTCTGGGAGATGTTCTCAACACAGCCACAATGACATTTAATAGAAAGAAAAGAAAGAAAGAAAAAAAGCCCAACAGTGAACAGAAACATTAGCTGCCAGGTTTCAGTTTCAAGCCCTAAAAATAAAAGAACAAGGGCTTCTTTGTAGACTCAGCGATTTGCAGCAATGTTAAAAATACAGGGAAAAATCCAGCGTAGAGGAGGGAGAGCTCACTTCTCGCTCTCATTTAGCTTTGTTGTAGCTGCAGCTGCCATCTATGTGCACCAATTTACCAACAAAAACAACAAGAAAAACTTACACAACCCCCCCCCCCCAAAAAAAACAGCATCAGAAATGCACCGCCAATCCCTTTTTTAATAGTGTTAATGTGTTTTAGGCTGCTCAGGCTGTTCAATAAATAAATGAAGTCATACTTTCCCATGAAGAAGTTAGTCTTGGAAGAGATGGCCTGACAGCAGCCAGCAGCGTCAGCTGGCCCTTGACTCTGTGTCGAGAGCAAGAAAGCAAAGCGGATAGAGAGAGAAAGGAGGAAAAGAAGGTGAAGTGGTGGCAGTGAAGTGTCTCGAGGTTTTTAGCTGACTCACGGGGGACTAGAAGGCAGATTAGCAGCGTCCGCTAAGCTTGGCTGAGTTCTGCTTCTGGCTGTGGTTGTGTGGTTAATGGCTAGCTAACCGGGGGTGACCGGGCCTGTCGGGGAGCGAGCGGTGGCTTTGGGTAATTAGGGCTCCGCTGAGAGGCTGACTCACAACAGGAAGAGGAATGACAGCTCCCACTGACTGCAGAGAGAGAGGGGAGCGAGGAGAGGAAGACGAGAGAGACGCAGGACAGAGGAAAAGCTTGATGTCTGGAGCTTGGTGCTGCAGTGTCCATGCAGCAGGACATACACCGTGTCTATGCCCGTCTTCCCTCTCTCAGGACTCTGTGTCCCTGGAACCAGCCCTGGCATCCCACTTGTGTTTGTCCTCTGGAGCAAAATGACATCCCACAGCTTTCAGAAATGAGGTCAAAATGTGCGCTAACTGTGGTATTATGCAAGCGGGCCTCAGGGCGGATGTTTTGATGCTGCTGGCTCGCCCTCTGAGTGTTAGAGAAATACTCTGAAACAAAACACCGGGGTGGCTAATGTAGCCGCTGCTGGTGCTAATATCTGCCAGCGTCACCCTCAAGATGATGACATGGAACGAAGATTGCACAAATGAGAGGCGCTGACCTTACCTTTGTTCTTCATGTTCTAATAGGAGTTAGGACAAACACTGCACTACACTACACTGCAAACACACTTTTTTTTGTTGGCGAGAAAGCGTCCTGCAGTCAATGTCATAGTACACCACCTCCTGCAGTATGTGCGTGCGTGCGTGTGCGTGTGCGTGTGTGTGTGTGTGTGTGTTACATAAGGCCTCTCTACTGGCACTGTCAGTGCCAGGCCAGTCCTAAGAATCTGTCCTTGGTCAGCAGGCAGCACTGCAGCATAAATAAATAAATAAATAAATAAAGACAACTTCCTCAATTGGTATTGAGTTGGTGAAAAAAAAAAAAAAAAAAACGATGCTCAGCCTGAATTACTCTCTTGGATGAGATCCACTTGGACAGGCAGACAGTCACCACCACACATGGCTTCAGACATGACAGGGAAGGATGGATTTAACAAATTTACGGGCAAGGCGACATAAAATACACACTGTACAGAAATGAACGGAAATGAGTGCGCGGCGTGGCTGCAGTAAAGTGTCAAAGAGAGGAAGAAAGAGATGAAGACAGCGGAAAGATTGATAGACATACAATCAGGGTGAGAGGGTGAAGGAAAAGCCAAAAAAAAAAAAAAAAAAGCCTTGGGTAAATGAAGAAAGAGCTTGAAGTGACATTTTTTCCCCAGCTGAGTTTAGTGAACCACCAGCAGGGCTGTGGGGTTAAGTGGCCGGAGGGCAGAGAGACGGCAGCTGGTTGGTGCCAGTGCCAGAACCAGAGGAAAGGGGGAGGGGCAGGGGGTCCGGAGTGTTTCTCTGAGATTTGACCCAGAAGAGATTTTGGAGCGGTGGCTGTGCAAGCAGGAAGTGGCACCGCCTCCATCGCTCTCTATTTGTCTCGCCGCTGATCCGTCACTGCTGATCTGTCTGTCTCTCGCTGCCAGGAGTGATGTTGCAGTGGGTGGATTTGTATTAGCCCAATATATCGATTTGCCGAAATATCAAGCACACATACAGTAGGCGTTTTGTTTGAAACAGGACAAACAAGCCCAGTTGCCTTTGATTCAACTCTCCTTGGATCACCATGACCTGCATGACTGAGAGTCTTCACACAGGCTTCTCTTTGGTCTTCCCTGTGGAGGCAAATTTGGAGTTTCTGTTCTTGTGAGCGGTGATTTATTCTGAGTTGACACCATGAACGCCATGTTGTCGCTGGTTGGAAATTCACTCGCTGGAAATTGCTTTGTGCCAGTTCAAGTGAACAACAAACAGCGGAACAATTTTTCAAATGTGTTGCAAAGACTCCACACAAGATGAACCAATAACATTTGTTTGATTTTCTTTACCATGATAATAGGCTCAGTTAAATTCATTAAATATCAGCCTGCAGTGTGCATATTGTCCAGATTTGTATTAGTCCTCTGCACTGTCTGCAGCTGTGTTCTCTAATTTTATTGACTGGAGGCTACCAAGTGAGCTCTGAGGATCCTCCACAAGCTCCCCTAATGACACATTTAACAAAAAGCTGCTGTCACGGCTCTGGATTCAGTTTTCATTTGGGAACTCTCTGTTAATCCCGAGGTTTTCACTCTCCCCCCCTTTCTTGTTCTCTGTGATACTTGATGACACGGAGAAGATTTTACCGAAACACACAGTATTCATGCTCACATCCAAAGTTTGAACTGGCCCTATTTACACCTGGCGTGTCATGTTACATAATCATGAAATATATCCACATTAGATTTAAAGTGCCTTCAGCCGGACAAAAAATGAGTTTCCTCCCCCCACACTTTCTTCAAAATTCCTCCTCTTGATTACAGGCCAGATTTTTTAAAATATATTTTCCCATTCTATTAACTAATTGAAAGTGGGTGTAATATTTTGGAATAAGTATCGATATTACATAAGGGGCTTGTAGCAACATTTCTTTTTATCCTTGGCCATCTTGCAGCCATAATGCATCCAAAACTACCTCACAGCTGGATTTGAATCCACTTCCAATGCATCCTCGGGTACAGTTGCACCTGGAATTTTATTTGGATAAGCTTGATCAGATTACTATCCAGTCACTGAAGATGCATTTTAAATATCATGTGTAAATGTGGTCTCTTGTTCTAGATGTAAGTCCAAAACCAGACATTTATTTCAGAGATTATGCATGTCTAATGTCTTCCAGGTTCTCTGTCAGTGCTTTTGTTGTCTCTAACTACGTCAAATCACATCAAATAATGCTAACCATGAAGCACTAATACAGTTTATGGACCCCATCACACATGCAAAACATGAAGTGTATGCAGGTCTTTACTGTTAATATACCATAGCTGCATTTCCTCTGAAGTCACTGTCTGTCACAAAGTGAAAAAAAATCAGGATGTAATGTTGTGCATGATTCATCACTAAGGTAAGAATTAAATGGGACTTAAAGATCAATCAACAACAAGAGCAATCTCAAGATAATCTCTCTCTCTCTCTCTCCCTCTCTCTCTCTCTCTCTCTCCTTCCTTTGAAGCTCGCTGCCCACTGTCGCCTCCACAGTTGCATCAGGCTGTGGGAAGGAGCCTCGCTCTCTGCTTCACTGTGCTAGTGGTGCTGTGTGTGAATAGGTAGAATTGATAATCCATTTGTAGGAGAGCATCAGGAGGAGATCTGTGGATTATTGATATTATTGTGTATTAATAGCATATAAATAGCATAATCTACACCGAAAAAATATCGAACATAAATGATTTAATGCAGTCTTATTCACCTTATTCCACCGTTTCTCATTCAAAGCAACTGGTTTTCAGATTTAATGAGGATACTTGAGTGAAATATGCTGCTTACAATTTCTTCTTGGAAATTCATTCAAGTTAAACTGTCTCACCCAGTTAGCAGAGTTTTTCACCAGTATAGGAAACACAATATTTTTCGTCTGAGTAGGAGACAAAGGTTTTCTTCAAAGGATGTGTGTTTTGTGGTGTGCGTGCTGTGTCATGTGAACAGGTCGGCTTGGCCTCATTGTCTGTCGTACGGTAGCATCGAGTTAAATGTTGTGGTGTGATACGGTTGGATTCGTCTCATTTTCGATTGTGATCCAAAGACTCTGCCTCCCCCATCCTTCCCCCCTCTGTCCCTTGTGTCTTGCCCACTCTAAGACACAGTAGTGGTCCCCTCTTTGTCTGATGCTTGACGTCTCTGCTGCTAATGACGACCAATCTGTCACCAAGACAACAGGCCTGCCGGGAGCTCCAACTCACTGGTCAGGCGTCTCAAAAGCTTGTTGCACTCTGCCTCCCAGGCGACAGTTCACAGAAAACAATCAATTATTCTCAGAAGTATGCGCCCCAGAGTCGGGACTCTTAATCCTTTTCAGCCCAGGACCCAAATTGAGTAAATTTATCCATCCTGGGAACCAGGTTCATTCAAACGTGTGAGTGCTCTTGACATGCGGGAAGCGAGAGGTATGTGACCCATAGGTTGAAAATCTCTGTAGTTAACCTGCGCCAAATAGTAAATGCTGTATATAGAATGAAAAGACACACACACTCGAGGATATTTTCACATGCATACATGCCTGTGAACACACTCCCAACCACGCACAGACACACCATGTGCCGTCGGTCGTGTTACAGGCACCCACCCCGTGAGATTCATGTGAGCGTGTTTGATCTGAAACCTTTGTTTATTTATAACTCTTCTCCTCTCCTTCGCGGTGTCTTTTTCCCCCCTCTTTCCTGCTGTCTTTTGTTTGTTCTTCCCTTTATCCGGCCTCTTACCACCACCCCACTTCTCGGTTTGCTCGAGATAAGTCAGAGTGTGCAAAGTCATCAGTGTTGTGTACAGCGTTTACTTTTTGCAGAAACACTCACCAAGAGGGACTTGAAAGTGAATCGTAAACATCGCAAAAAGCCAACTTTGCAAGGGTCAGAACATCAGCACCTTGAAAGAGGAAATAAAAATATCCCTGTGTAATGGTATTAAAAGAACTGCTGGGTGGATAAATGTTTGTTACCAGGAGAGGAGGAGGGGAGGTGAGAGAGGGAGGTGAGGATGTTCCTTGAGGCATTTTCCAGACAGTAGACTAGTCTTTTTTTTTTTTTTTTTTTTTTTTTTTTTTACATATTTTGTCTGTAACATTCATTTCAAAATTATGACACTTGCAATGACCAAATACACTTGAAGCAGTCAGTTAGCTCTTAGCCATCTCATTGGTAAACCATGAATATAAGCAAGAGTATGTTGCAGTAAGTTCAATTTTTAAAAAAAATGGCACCCACACACTGATTCAGTGCTCTCAATACATTTATTAGTGTATCATGTGGAAACAATGTTTCGACATGGAGTTTTTATGCAATTAAGATTCACACATATAATGAATAAAGTTGTACAAATTTAAAAGTTTGGGCCATGTATTCATAGTGGTAATGAGGAACTCCCTACTCAGTCATTTTAGAAATTGCTTCAATTTTTCCCCAAAATGTATTTAATTTTTTTGGTGTCATTTAAGTTGTCATAAGCTTATTACAGTAGATCAGTTTAAACCTGGTGATGACTGAAGGTAAGGAGTCTTATTGTGGTTTGGAAGGTGACACGATCTCTGGGGTCTGCAGCGGGAAGGAGCCGAGTCGAGCCCGAATGAGTCAGCGAGCGGGCCGTGGCCAAACACAAACCATGGACTTTCTGTCTTAAGTCAATTTATGAGGTTTATCACATGTTCGATTCTAGGTATTCCCTGCTGCTTCTTTGAAATCAGCTTCTTTAAATCAGTGATCAAAGAATAATCACGCTCATTGATGGAAAAAAATAGCGAGCATGAGATGTGACTTTGTGTGGGAGGCGGTCATGATGTCTCGCGAAACAACAGCGGCCATTCAGGACGAGCTCCCGTCTCGCATCCCTTGAGTGTCAGGCCAACCTGAATGTCTCCCACAGCTAATGCCGAACCCATTACTGTCTACCTGTCAGCCCGCCGCCATTGTCTCTGCCTCCTTCAGAGAGAGAGTCATTCAGTCCGATGAGATCATCTGCCCTGCTGTTGTGCTGCTGCTCGGGGAGTAATGAATGTGCCTGCCTCACAAAAAGCCTGCTGCAGGATCGGCTTACCTTGTTCTCAGGGCAGGAAAGCTGACTTTTCACACGTACATAGTCACGGAAATACACTGTCTCTCTCTCTCTCTCTCACTCGCTCGCTCTCTCTCTCCCTCACACACACACACACAAACTCTCACCACCTCCACTTGACAGGACAGACACTATTAGCATAAGTACAATCAAATACTTATCAGCACTGGCCACATTACAGGCATTGTGTTACATTTAGTCCTCGCTGTATAGAGCCGCTTCATCCGGCAGCCTGCCAATCAAACGGGACGCAACAATGGGCTTATCATAATAACTGCTTTCACTCCCATCAATGATCAGTGGCATCGGTGGTTTCCATGGCTACCTAGGTGCATATACCAGGGAGCTCTGACTATGGAGGCTCATCTTAACCATCAGAGTCATTTAATTCAGCTCTCTCTCTCTCTCTCTCTCTCTCTCTCCCTCCCTCTGAGCAGTTTCCTTATGCAATAGCCAGACAGATGCAACAGTGAGATTAAAGGCAATATTTGGTTTTGTAACGAGCTTGAGTGAATCACCGCATGATGTGCAAGACAGCACATCAGCTGCTGTGTGATCTCACCTTTATCCAGCCCAGCCATGAAAAATGTGAAATCGCTAAATGAGCCTTGTAATTGAGTCTCCGGATCCAGTTTGGCTGCTAAAACACTATTTTATTTATTTATTTATTCATTTATTTTGTCAGGACATAAACTGTGAGGGAAACCAAGACGACTAAGCCGCCACTATGCAGACAGGCTCATTCTTTACAGTGATAATGCAAACAAGCATAGAAACAGTTTACCCAAAATGAAGATATTTTATCACTTTCCCACCTACCTAGTGTAGTGGATAGACTGCACTAGGGGTAAATGGGAAGATATCTTTTTGTATTATGAGTGAACTGTTCCTTTAAAGACTGAGCTGAACAATACACGATATTTAAATATGCTGGACTTCTCTCTGTGTTTCTCATTGTGTGTGTGTGTTTCTGCAGCATCCTGTTTGCAGACATCGAGGGTTTCACCAGCCTGGCGTCCCAGTGCACGGCTCAGGAGCTGGTGATGACACTCAATGAACTTTTTGCCCGCTTTGACAAGCTGGCAGCGGTAAGGACACAATCACATACATGCATACACAATGTGCACGCACAAATATGCAGTCTAAGCATTTTGACAGAGTTGGTATCCAGTATCTCAAAACCTTTATGTGCCATTGTCGTTGTATTCTAGCTTTTTTCAGAGGGAGATTACTCACAAAGCTGTTAATAATCTGCTGCCAGGGGTGATAAAAGCAAAACAACAAATTGGTAGCTGAACTTTCTTTTTCCACACATGATTTGTGGCAATCCTTTGCGTAGTATCAAATTGTTTGAAACATCTACAAGTGAATGAAGTAGATCTGCAAGGAGGAATTCAGTCTTGTTCAGCAGGTTTCATAGAAGCACAGGTGGCTGTCATGTCCTCTTTTTGACAAGAAGCATCACTCATCTTGATGCGTTGACCTGATTTTTTATGAGGTGCCAAACTGAGCAAAAGTAAAACCAAAGCATGTGAGTTAGAGACGTCCAAATGAGGCCCTGTTGTTTGGTTAAATCTTTGGCCCTGCACAGGATTACAGTCCTCCTTCCTGTGCCAGCATTTCAGTTTTGTCTCTCATGCAGTGATCGACCGACTTTGGGTTAAAAAGGCTATGTTCGTTTTGTCTCTCACACAATGATCAATGGGCCCTGTACACGCTAATTGAGCAGGCCCTGTATGGAGAGTCACTCTCTTTTGTCCAAGGGCATGTTCTTTCTGTCTGTCACGCAGATTTTCAACCGGCTCCGTGTGGAGTTTGATGCTCTCATTCCTGTGCAGCCGCAATTTAGAGCTATCCTGCGTGCACATTCAGTTTCCCTCTCATGCAGCAGCTCATTTAGATCTCTTTTGCATGGTTTGGCTTCACTTTTGTCCAATTTCTTGTCTCAGTTTTTGCCGTGCAGCAACTGTCAATAGGCTGTGATGTGATGCTGTACTGGTCCTTTAAAGCTCCAATCCAGCATTTGGAAACAGTGCCTCACGTACAGAGCGGCATACTCGTTTTGTAAACACACTAGGATGTGCTCTGGGATGTTAGCAAAAGAGAGACATGTCCAGTATAGCTTCTTCAGCAGCAGGATTACAAAAAAGTGCTGCTCACCAAAATATACAAGATAAAACTAACAAAACAAACAAGTGGATGGACCTGCGACTGTTGCCCTGTTCAGTGATCCTGTCCGGTTTCAAAGCTGCTGCATGCTTCATGCTTCATGCAGAGCTAAACATGTGGGAGCCCTTAAACCTACGTAGGTGGTCATATATGTTGTGCTTGTCAGTTTTGTCGGCATTACACCTGAAATTTTAAGTGGCATAATTCACTGCAAAAAGTCAAAATCTTACCAAGATTATTTGTCTTATTTCAAGTAAAAATGTCTTATTTCTCTGTGTGGGTTAGTGAAAATTGTCTAAAGACAAGTAATTTCTGAGCTGATCATGTCTTATTTTAAGTGTAATGAGATATTTTGACTAGAAATAAGACATTTTTACTTGAAATAAGACAAATAATCTTGGTAAGATTTTGACTTTTTGCAGTGTTCTCCTCATTCTCCTGAAAGAAAGTATAATCCCACCAGTTGCCAGTAGTTTCTTTTCCCCAGTGTTTCAAATTTCATGCACAGCCTTGCATATAACATTTTGTCTGTGTGTTCTCATATTTCATGTGGATGCAGCCATACATCACACTCTACCACGACACGTGGCATTTTACAGGCAGTTTGATGAGGACGCTGTGGAGAACAATATGACACTGCGTGCACACAAACACACAGAGAACCTGTTCGCGCTTTGTGTTAACAGCGTGGTCTGATCACAAGCCGACAGCCGAGACGGTTCACGCCGTTCACACCCGGCATCACCAGGTGTCTCAAACGTGTCTCCGGGGACTGCTTGTGATGGGATTTTGTGACTATGTGCAACACTCATGAAGATGAAGATATATGAGGATGCCATCTTTCCATAGACACATCGACTTATCTGTGATATCGATGATAATTCAAGTGCATTTCCAAGGATGAATGTCAGATTTTTATGGTCATAGGATGCCAGTTATGCATCAAAAGAGTGCCTTGTTTGGCTTTAAGATTAAAATCATTTGACCGTGAGTCAGTGTTAGTGGTAAATTTGTGTTTTCTACACTAAAGAGATGGATTGAGCTGTGCAAAAAAAAAAAAAAAACATGCTGTAGTTGATCTGGTGGGGCTTTGCTGCTGTCAGGGACCCATCAGGATGCATGAGCCACTGCAAATGACACATTGCTCAGTGCATCCCTGACCCTGAGTGACAGATGCTAAAACAAAGTGTGAATGGGGTCACAGAGTTCCCCACATCAGGTCCCGACATAATCGTATTCATGTGTGCCAGCGGTATCTTACAGGTGGACACTTGATTAACATGATACATGGACTCCGGCCTCCAGCACATTCATAATACCTGAGCCGCAGCTTCTTAATAAGTACATGTGCCCTCATGCATATTGATTCAGATCTCATTTTAAGCTTGCATTGTGTGTCCATGTAATGCTTAATGTGAGTCATTTGTTTGGGAGAGGTGAAATTACAGCGCAATCAATATTCATGAGCGCATCATAGCTGTTTTGAAATTGTTGATCAGGCATTATGGCATTATAAACCAGAGATGCAGAAAAGTGCCACTGACGCTTTTATGTCTATGCCAATGCACTCGGTATCTCTCTCTCTCTCTCTCTCTCTCTCTCTCTCTCGCTCTCTCTCTCTCTCTCTCTCGCTCTCTCTCTCTCTCTCCTTCTCCTTCTCACAGTGGATCTGATTGTATTTAGCCACAGCCATGTGCTAGGGAGATGCTCAGGTGGCTATCATGAGACACTGGCTTGTTACAGTTGTCTGCCCAACCCTGGGGACCCACACACACACACACACACACACACACACTCACACACACACACACACACACTCATTCACACACACAGGCCACATTAGGATCAGTCCGTGTTCAAAGCATCACTGCTACTATTTTATTCATCATTCTATTCATCATTATTTATTAGTTAATTTGGTATTGATTTGTCAGAAACGACCCGGATAGACATTGTTATAGGTTCAAAACATGCAACCGGCATAATTTACACACAACTAGATTTTATTGTGTTGCACCACACACACACACACACACACACACAAAAAAAAACAACAGTTCAAACAGAACCATAGCTAAATATTTACAAAAGCTCTTGTTCAGGAATAGCTGTTACAATGACAGACCACCTGTGAGCTGACTGAAAATGATCCTCATCCTCTCACATCCTTTGGACCTGTGTGATAATGCTAATATTTAGCCCCGTCTCTGTTTGAGACATGATTACTGAATTCAAAGGCAATAATGCTGCTAAGTACAAATGTGTGAGTGTTTAGCCTCGTCTTAAGAACACATGCAACCAAATGGAGTCGCATGCTTGTGACAAACTAGCAGCTGCTAATCCCCCAGCGTGAACTTGAACTCTTCCAAGTCCGATACACAGACGTTTTCCTCAGATACAGCACCAACAGAGGACCAAAGCTGCAATGTTGTTGGACTTAAAAAACGTTTTTCTCCTCCTCCCAGCTGTCAGATGGTAGAATAATCTTGATTTTTTTTTTTTTGTTTTTGTTTTTGAAACACAAGTTTTCATTTCTACTTTGTCAAATGAAAAAGATTCCAAGACAAAGTCATGATTGGGCGGTCTTTTCTTTGATTGCTGCTGTTGCATAATAGCCTAGAATAGCTTGAGTCTCAAGCTTTGTTGGAGTTATTTATACAAGTCTTCATTCATATCGTCTTGTGAATGACTCACTTCATGTTCTCTCTGCCCCTCCGTCGCTCGAAACACTCTCACCTTGTCAGAAATGAAAAGCCACCTCTTCATTGTGCCACAGCAGAATTTTGCTAAAGGATGAATGACACTTGAATAAAAAAAGATGAGTCTTATTCAAGGAAGGGAATGTGAGGGGTGAATACACTGTGAAATCCACCACGGTAGAGTTTCATTCAGTTTTATCCTCTTGAAAAATTGTCAATTGGTTGAAGACTGCAAACAAAATTTTCTCTCTGTGTCTGTGTCTGTGTGTGTGTGTATGTGTGTGCGTGTTTCCTCTCCCCCTGACAGGAGAACCACTGTTTGAGGATCAAAATATTGGGAGACTGCTACTACTGTGTGTCTGGGCTGCCAGAGGCGAGGGCCGACCATGCCCACTGCTGTGTGGAGATGGGGGTGGACATGATAGAGGCGATCTCGTAAGTTAGAGTCTCACTGTGGCCCCAGGGGTTACTGCTTATCAATAAAGTCTCCAAAAATAACGGTGGACCGCTACTGGTGCACACATGTGACGGCAATAAAAATGATGGAAGATGGAAAACGGCCGTATATAGTCTCTCCGCCTTGCATGAGTTCAGATCTAAATACGTAACACTGTAAGCATGACATTTTAAAGTGAGCCTCCAGATTTATGATTACACACTTGTATTTCAGTGCAATTATCCAGTGTAGGTATTACATTACTGTATACACTGTTAGTTATGCATGCATTTTTTTTTTCTTTTTCAAAAGTGGGAGTCACATCCAGCATCCTTGTGGTCCTTTCATTGGTAAAATCAAAAGTAAAGAGAATAAATTCAACCATAGAAAGCAAACTCTACTGCCGTCGCTCATCTGGGCTAACTTGAGAAGTCTCAGCGAGGACTCATTCTGACGAAAAAAATTAGATAAAAGAGGTGGAATATTGATTTTGGATAATTCAGCATAATGGTAACTGACTATAGCGCCGTGGCTGAGACTGAAATAGTTTCTCATTTGACTACTTGTTGGGAAAAGTAATGCTATTATGATAATATCCTCAAAAGAGGGGATTCCAAGACACTCTCTGAAAAGCCTTTATTCAGCATCACTAAGCAGATCTGAAATCGCTGACATGGTTTGGCTGATATAGTCTTCATCAGTCTTTTTTTGCTCCTGATGATGTTGGCTGAAATGGAGTTAGGGAAAGGGTGTGTGTGTGTGTGTTGGTGGTGTCGTGGAGTGAGGTGGAGGGTCAAATATTTTATTCACATGCTCTTCTTCTTATTCCTCTGCTCCTGAAAACAGAAATACTGTATGTCGTATTGCATTTCTAAATAGGGATGCACCGGTTCGTATCAGTATCAGCTGATATTGGCCTTGTTGACTGCTTTGGCCTTTCGGTCAGTAAATTGACAGTCACCGATGGCAGTGGCCTACATTTATCTGTCCATTTTTGTCCAGGACTCAGGACTAATGGTGTCCCATCCTCTTAGTTGACTGAGGCGTGACACCTGTGAAAAATATAACGATTCTGAAATCCTGCGGTACCAACCATTCCCTGCATCGGGTCAGAAAAACATCTCTGTTGAGGGAGTGAACGGAGGCGACGTTGCAGATCAAAGTGACACACAAACCGACCGCCGACACCAGGGAATTGCATCCTCAGATTCGAGACGGCCCACGAGTCAGGACTGCAGAGGGACGAGGATCGATATCTGAGTCCGAGTGAGAACAGGGTCATGATTACCCGACACTCGGGACTCCTCACTGAGCTGTGGTCTTACCCACACTGCTGCCGGCTCCTCGTTATCACTAGTGGCTGCATTGAGTGACACTATGATGCGTTCAAGGTCTGATCAGTAAAAATGAGTATCGTGCAAAGATAAATTATGTCATCATGATGTGTTCAAATGTAATCTTGCAAAATCTTGAATAGGCAGTTTTATAGGTTATATTAAAGATTGTTTCATAAATTTGTATGGCTGAATTTGTGCTCATTCGGAGATAGTATAATGAAGGCCTAAAAGTCAAAAGACTAAAACAGTTAAGCTTAAAAAAAATATTGGTTTCAGCCACATTGTTATTTTAAACCTTGCTATCTGTATCACCCCAGATTTTCACAATTATTGCATCCCTATTTCCAAAGACATGTAGGCTTACTATTAATCAAATAAAAATATAATAAATCTTGGTAATTGCACGATCTTTAAATGGCTGTTTCTTCTCCGTCACTGTTGTCTTGTCCTGACTGCTGTCCTCCAGAAGGGCTCCCTTGGACTCTTCTCTCTTTCTTTCCATGCGTTTTTCTTCTCCTCAGTCCAGTTTTGTCACTCTCTGTCCTCCTCAGCAAGACTCGTCTCGTTCTCCTCCCTCTGGATTCCATGAGCGATTTCATTATCTTTTTCTTTAAACACTTCATTACCTGCCATTTTGCTTCAGCTCAGCTTCAGTTGTCTTTGTCTGAGAGGAGGGCCAGTCTCTCAACCTGGAAGTTCTTCAGTGCGATTTCCTCTGCCTCCTCAATCTCTTCCCTCTGCCTCTCAGCTGCAGACAGGTGTGCAGCTAAGCAATGAGCCAGATACTCATTTTCTGCACCCCTTAATTTTTTCTCTTCCCTCCGTTTGTCCTGCACCTCTCTGAGATCTCTCTACATTTTCTTTGCCATGTCCTTCATCATAGTTTTCTCTTTAGTCGAACCTCTCTGCTGCTTGGAGCACTGCGAGTGGAGAGATTTCAGGCGTGCATGAAGCAACTGGATGAGTGATCTGGTGGCAAGACTGGAATTTTCCCTCCTCTGAATGCTTAAATGTTCCTTGAGGGAGGACGTCTCCTTCTCGTTTTGTTTCATAGCTTCTTCCAGTGTCTGACATTTTGTGTCAGCTCTGTCTTGCTTTGAAAAGAGGGCCTGTTTATCATCTTGGAAGTTCTCTGTTGCAATGCTCCCCGCCTCCTCAGTGGCCTCCTCATGAGCGAGGGAGTTTGAAGATTTGTGTCCTACAGCAGGGCCGGATTCATCGAACGTGCGATTTTTGCGTCGCTGCAGTGTCTGAATTTAGCCGCGTTCATGCACGTATCCACACCGTGTCCGTGCGTAAAAAAACGGAGGAGGAAGGAAGCGCATTTCCAATGTTGCATGGTTCCAGCTTTGAGATAACACTCTTTTAATTACACCAGCACAAATCTTCACTGCAGCTCCTTGGTAAATCAAGGAGAGATGCTGTTTGTTTCTGTAAATAGAAAAGCCCTGCAAATCAGGCCCACAGTTAATTAAGAGTAACGCTTGTCTTTTTCCATGACCACTGAATGTCGAAGAATAAGCATTTGTGAAGGACAGCGGTGACAATTTGTTTATATTCATTCATCTTGACCTCATTTCACTTTTTTTCAGCGTGAGACTCTTTGGTCTTGCTATGCTTGCTGAAGGAAGTGTGTGTATATGTGTGTGTGTGTGTGTGTAATACACAACTTTATGGGTGAAAAGATGTATCTAGTTCAGTTACAGTTGCAGTTTAAGGCTCAACACTCACTGACACACTGATTTGTGGTGTGAACGATGAGATCTGTCCATCTTCCATTGCCCTTAGGACTGAGCTGCTCCTTTGCACCACTCTCAGCTTTCTGTGTGTGTGTGTGTGTGTGTGTGTGTGTGTGTGTGGGACTGTGACTGTCACTGTTCTGTCAACAGTGCCTCAGGTGTCTAAGCCATAGCAGCTGTTATGCATCTGTGCTTTCCCCGCCACTGGCAATATCCCCTCTACATGTGATGCATTTTTTTTTTTTTTTTTTTTAATCCAACCTAAATTTAAAGTTGTAACTCACCGAGGTTGGGACCTTTTGCGTGGATTTAATAGTGTAAAAACAAGTTATGGCAGCAGCACAGTGACTCCTCGCCTGGTGGGAACACAAAAGTGAAACAGGACCCTGATGCTGTGAGATAAACGCCGAGGTGGTCCTGAGATTCAGTCCAGTTACAGCATTGTCTAAGTATGCAGCTATTATCTAATTAAAAAGACCACACAAAAGCACAGATTTCCCTTGGGCGAAGCTGCATTAAAGGGGTTTCAGCGATGGGAGATGTACAGCAGAATGTCCTTTTCCTGCCTTTTTCCGTTCAGGTGATTCCTCCCATCATTAGTCTTGCTGTCATTCTGTTGCCATGGCTACACACCATGACCTGTGTCCCAATATATTAGTCCCACTTGACAGCAAAAAAGATGCAAACAAACTTTCACCTCTTGGTCACAGGAGAAATAATTGAATATGTTTATATAAAAAGAAATGTCCATTTTGCTCCTTTCTCTCGCTGACTGCTGTAATAATAATGCAATAGTGATTCAGTCTCTAGATTCAACCCATGAAAACTTCACAAATCTTGCAGTTTGCCATTTTTAAAGCATAATTTGATCTGATCGACTGTTGTGCTGGTGTGTTTTATTGCAGGCTGGTACGGGAGGTAACGGGGGTGAACGTGAACATGCGAGTGGGCATCCACAGCGGCAGGGTGCATTGTGGGGTGCTGGGACTCCGGAAGTGGCAGTTTGACGTCTGGTCCAACGACGTCACACTCGCCAATCAAATGGAGGCCGGCGGCAAGGCTGGGTACGTCCGTCCAGTCGTGATGCCTCTCTAATAACAGCACGCCAGTCACATCCTGAATGTGTTGCTCGGTAGAAATAGACTTGAACATCAGTGAAGAATGAAAACTCGTCATCTTAAGTGCTTTTGGATCTGTGTGTGTGTGTGTATGTGTGTGTGTTGCTGATGTTCCAGACGAATACATATCACCAAGGCCACCCTGAATTATCTGAATGGAGACTATGACGTGGAGCCGGGTGCAGGGGGAGAAAGAAATGTCTACCTGAAGAAGCACAACATAGAAACCTACCTCATCGTGGGCTGCAGCCAGAAAAGGGTACGGCTCTCTCGATTTGTTCCATTTTGCTCCTAATGTGCTGCTGAAACCAGCGACGGGCAACCCTGTGCCACAGAGGGCGCTGGAGCATGCAGGTTTTCATTCCAACCAAGCATTACACCAGTTTATTTCACTGATTAATTCCTCCTCTCTGGTTGAAGGTGTGCTAATGAGTGGAATCAGCTCATTTGTAAATGTGCCATCGGCCACTTCCAAATCAGAAGCTTTTTTTTTTTTTTTTTTTTTTTTTTTTTTTCACTTCACGCACAAGCAAATCCACCATTATTATAGCAATCTGCCAAGGTGCAATCACACCTGGATTTAAAGGGAATGGAAGACAGCACTCACATTGATTTATTACACGTTACACCCAGAACACAACCACGATTAACTAAGAGACTAAGTACAGCGCTTTTGAACCATGTGCCCGGTGCAGTGACCCTTTTTTCTGCTGTTAAAACAGCAAAAGTTGACTTGGACGCACCCCTAAAGGCACTTGGGCCACACTCTTCACACCATGCACTTAGATCTTTAAAATAAAATAGAGAAATAGAGTGTTTGTCTGGGTGCCGAAATCAGAATAACACACACTTCTCTAGTCCCTTCTCAGTCTACTGTGTGTTTTATTAGTCGATCAAATGAGTGTGAATTGCAGTCGTCATAAATGCCATCAATCTAACGCCATGTTGGTGTTATTATCTTTGTCTGGCACAAGGCCACAAGTTAGTTTCCCCAGTTATTGAGGCGTGAGTGGAGAGAACTGTGGTGACCGCTGGGCCCTGCCTATGGCACTGATGCCTTTCTTGGTGTCACCATTTATATGAACTGTTTTTTTTCTTGTTTGTCATGAAGGGTTCCGCTCTCGGAGGTGGCAGTATTAATTGCTGCTGTGTCATGTTGTTACTCAACAGATGTCTTCTCCGCTGGGGAAAATTTCTCTTTGTCTTGCCTCAACTTGGCCATGTTCTTACACAAACAGAATGAAATGACAAACACATTTACTTGCACATCAATATTCATGAAGGATATTTCTGCAACCATCTGTGGTTCATTGTGGGTGTCATGGGAGGAGAGGATGAGGCTCATGCACCTACAGGATGTACCGTTCAAGATTATTGGGATCTGTAAAGGGGGAATTGTACCAATGACAGCTTGAAGACTCTCCTTTGCACATGGTCGCCCATTCTTGACCTTGTTACTGCACAGATAAACACACCAACTTACAAATGCAACTGTGGCCTCACGAGCAAGACGTATCAGCAGCTCTGTGGCTCAAAAGAACACAACAAGGCAGTGTGGCCTTTGCTCTGCCTTCCTGTGAAAACACCCCTGAAGGATGAGGCGACAGCAATACTCTTCGTAGCTCTTTGCCAAATGGGATTAAGGGAAGGTTGGGCCTGAATGTTAATTTATTTCAAAGATAAAAATGTGACATTTTTGATACAATATATTTTCATAAACACTTTTTTTTATCTGTAAACCTAAGTTCAAAACCAGAGTGTTATTACTTATGGAGCCATATTTCAAGATAAGGACAGGCTGCAGCCAGTTCATATTGCTCATATATCATCATTTATAAACTGTGGGAATCCTTCACATGCAAACTGTGCGCCAGTGAGAAATGAGTTCATTCCTGCTTCATTGCATGAGCTGCAGTTTGTTTATGACTGTTCTGCTTTTATCAGATGCCTGTGTCCTCCAGCGGTATCACAAGCTGTGACTACAGATAGCATATCATGTGAAGTGATTTTCTATTTCAAGGATTCAGGGATTCAAAGGCTTTAGTCATATGCACAGAGAGGCAAGCTGCACTTCACAATGAAATTCTTACATTACAGTCCCCTCTGATTGCCAGGTATAAAATCAAATAGATAAATAAAAATTAAAGCAACAATTAAACATATATATATAAACAAAAAAAAAAAAAACAGCATGGCAGTGAGGGTATTCAGCAGCCTCACAGCCTGGGGAAAAAAGCTGTCTGGTAGGCTGGAGGTACTGCCTGCCCGACGGCAGGAGTGTGAAGAGTGCACGCTGTGGGTGAGCTCCTCTGCGATGCTTTGGGCACGCCTGCACACTCTCTGGTGGTAAACGTCCTCCAGGGAGGGGAGCGCTGTGCCTGTAATCTTTTGAGATGTTTTAATTCTCAGTTTGCCCCTCATGCTGTTGCGTGAAATGAGAGACTGTGGAGAAGTGATGACTTATTTTGCATTTTTTTTTTTTTTTTTTTTTTTTTACCTAGCCTGTGTACCTTTTTTATTTGAAAGAATACCTTCAAGGATCAGCGTGCCGTTCCACCGCAGATCAGTAAAAGAGACACTCGGGAGCGCTGTCTCTGCATATCATGTTTGAACACCACCTGAAACAGATCTGATTTATGTTTGCTGAGGAAAATGCATATGCTCATGTGGTGGATGCTTTGATCCAACCCTCCTCCCAGTGTTATAAGCACATTTACATTCACAAGCAAGGAGCACACCGTCAACCAGAGGAGTGTAAAAGATTTATTAGGGTTTATTAGGGTATGGTGGGTATTTATAGGAACACCAAAGTGGTGCAGTTGAGCTGTGGTTGGTCCTGCTCCTGAAACTCTGCTATAAAGCTTCAATATGTGAGTGTACATTTTTACCATGCGTAGCCCCAGTGGGAGGGCGATGTCTGGCCCAGGCACTATCACTGCTACAGTTTAGCTTATGAGGAATGACACATGTCGGATTGAACTTTTACAAAGCTCTGGCATTAAGCTTGGCGTAGACTACAAAACTATTTCAAACTGGTGGAGCTGTCATCATGGAAAACATTTCAAGGTTTGAAGCTCCTGAGAAGGGCATTAAAGAAGGATTTTGACCTCCAACTTGATGGTCTAACTGTGATCTGGTCAAAATCGAGATATACAAAGTTTTAGCTTCCGCCAGCCCATCCTTTACAAAATGAGGAGATTTGTGTGAAACGTAATAGCCATGCACGAACACGTTTTAAAAAACACATTAATCCTAAAATACACAGCTTTTTTCAATCATAGTTTTCGTGCAGCAGTCAGGAGAACGCCAGGAAACCACAGGACAGAAAAGTGTCAGTCCATTATGTCCGTGTCGGTGTTTTTTAGCCACTTTGTTTGATATTCAACTGCATTTTGATTGTACTAACACACTACACCTTACTTTTGTCCCTTGCAGAAAGAGGAGAAGGCCATGATAGCCAAAATGAACCGCCAGAGGACAAACTCTGTCACTCACAACACAGGCCACTGGACCGACAGGCCCTTCTACAACCACCTGGGGGGGAACCAGGTCTCCAAGGAGATGAAGAGGATGGTGAGGATCCAGAGCTGAACCCAGCAGTCCTGAGAGTTGGACTGGTAGATGCCGTTAGACTGTCACAGATTTCCCCTGCCACAGTAGGAGCGAAGAGTTTCCATGAGGAATCTGAGGCTCCTCTGATGGGCTTTGGTCTTTGTTTCTCTGAAGTAACATATGAGCTCCAGTTTATAAAATATACAGCATACCACCTAATAAGACAGAGAAGCTGGAAGCTCAAAAACACACGTCTGCCTGGCTCAATCCAAAGGGTGTTGCATGTTTTTCAGTCAAAAACATTTCAGCAGGTCTTTCATTTTGAATTTTTCACTCACTACACTGACACACTGCTTTTACCACAGCTATTACAGTATGATAATTTATTCTGTAGTATTACATGAATTACCTAATGAAAGCTCAATCAAGATGAATTTGGTGTTTTTGCAGCAGTTTTAGGTTAAGAAATGGTGCTAATTTGGTGATAATTTTTCAGAAATTAAAGAAACAGATAGTAAGTGGGGAAAAAGGTATTTTGCCACCTACTCTCAGTGCAGTCTATCTTTTCATCCAGATACTTTTCCTGTGTTATTTGGGTTATTTATCCATCCCTAATGAGTATGAATTAGAGGTAGATTAATGTGGTTTGCAAGAGCTCTTCGGCAGGAAATGGTTCCTTGCTATTGTCATTGTTTTTAGAAAGAGCTGTTGAGCTTTTCACATGTAAACCTGTGACAATTTGAGCTTCACAAAACAAGGCCTCATTACATGATAGGGTGAAGGGAGATAGGAAAGATCGCACAAGACTGGAAACCTCGCCCAATCACACAGAAACTGTTCCTTTACACATTTACCATTCGTCATAAAGTTAGTGAGGAACTTAAGATATCCAAGCACACATTTGTCAAGATAGAAGGTCATTTCACAGGCAAGCGATTATCCGTCCAGTACCTCCTCTCAGCTCTCGTGTGGTGATGATGCCAATACCCATAAGCCCTCTGGAGGTCTGCAGTGTTGCTCGTGTCAGTGGGTTGGAAGGCAGCAGCGGTGGCCCCTCCTGCCGCAGCTTTCCCTGGCTCTGAGAGGCTCACAGGACACCACAACAAAATGTGGGCAGCTATGATGAACCGAGTGCCAAAACAAACTGTCACCCCTCAACCTCCCGAGCAGGGTGGCGGGGATGTGTGTGGTGGGGGGAGGGGGGGGTTACACGCGTTGCCCAAACTCTCCAGGGGTGAATTCGCTTTAGGCAGCATGAGGGAAGGCTTGAAATGACAGCGGTGGCATGGCATTAACAGAGCGGTGTGACTATATTGAGTTTCATCTTTATTTACCTCTCCCTGCTGAGCCAGCCCTGCAAACAGTGACTCACTCTGTGAATGGATGCACCCACACACCACACACACACACACACACACACACACACACACACATACAGAGGGTTGTCTTTTGTTTACCCTTTTATCATCTGCCCACCCACCACCTCTCTCTCTCTCTCTCTCTCTCTCTCTCTGTAATGCTGTCTGTCTGTCTTTTTCCAGGACATTCGATTTTAAAATTTGAAATCGTATGCCTCATTATGGCTCATTTTCTGACTTCAGCATAACCATTATACGTGTAAATTTGGCAAAGGCCAGGCCTAATAACAATAATTTCTGTGGTAAGTGCTTCAACTTAAAGTAATAATCTGTGACATTTTTATATAAAAAAAAATTATATAACCCAGGCGTGATTAAAACCCATAAATAGTCCATAAAGCTTTTACATTTGCTGTTAGAAGGCAACAACGGTGGCCTAGCCAGCCTAAACATGCAACTACAAAGTGAGAAATTGCAGTCTGCAGTGTTGGATATGTGGATTGTTTTAGTCTGATGTAGGGCTGAGCTATGTCGATGATATATAAACATCATGAGACACCCCATGTTCAAAAGCCTGAGCACTAATCTAAACTAATCTAAACTAGTCCTCCCCTTTGCTGCTATAACAGCCTCCACTCTTGTGGGCAGGATTTCCACTAGATTGTGGACCATGGCTGCTGGGATTTGCTCCCATTCAGACACAGGAGCATCACTGAGGTCAGGCACTGATGTTGGGTGGTGGGGTCTGACTCAGAGTCACCGTTTTGATTCATCCCAGAGGAGTTCAGTGGTTCAGGGCTGGGCTCTGTGCAGGCCAGTCAACTTCTTCCACACCAGACTCAGTAAACCACGTCTTCATGGCCTAGATTTCCCTTTACTGGAATTAAAGGGCAGAGTCTGAACAATGAGAAGCAGCCCTTATTCCACTGGTGTAGTGTTCACATGTCCACATAGTTTTGCCCATGTAGTGTATGAGACTGCATATTTTGGATATCATAGTATCAAGATAAGTATTATGACATTAGTGTTGTTTTTCCTGGTTGCAAAGGCTGCATTACAGTAAAGGAATGCAGTTTTATTAACTTATTGGACTGTTCTGTGACCTGCTTGGTCATCATATCCACATTACATACGACTGTTTATCAAAAGTCTTGTGTATAAATACCTTACGAAGTCATCCCTACAATATCAGTAAAATATGAGAAATCAATGTATTCAGTCAAAGATGTTGGGATATTTGATTTTGCCCTGCCATAGTCTGCTGAATTATGAAACTGACAGAATTAATATCAATAGATTAACTGAATCTGGCTTCCAGCTGGTCATGCGTCAGTGGTGATTTTGCCCCTCCAACTCTCCGGCCTGCCAGATGCATGTTTGGACTGTTGATTATGTATGTTCAGAAATGCTCTCCTCTCCTCTCCCACCGAGAGAGTCGAACGTAGTCTTAGCGAGCGCCCAGAGAACAGGACGGCTGAGACAAGGGAAAAGGGAGTGGGAGTCTTGTCTTCCTGTATCAGTACATTCAATTACCGGCCCTGACATTCTCTCGGTGGCCATGGCATTTTGTCCTCGGTTCAATTCAAATGACTTTATTTTCCGTGTGGAACTTCATTTGCGCAGTGGACAAATAAGACAAATGCAACAGTCACAGACAGTCGTAGCGCTGCCATGGCCTTGATTAGTTAATCATTGAGTGCAGCTATGATACATAAAAGACGTTGGAGGGGGGGAGAGGGGCTGTTCATCAGTCCGCTATCCCTGAAGGGAACAGGCGGAGATGATAGATAGATAGATACTTTATTCATCCCAAAGGAAATTCGCTGATGGGGAAGGTTAAGAGTTCAGTAAACGGATGGCAGCAGGTACGAAACTAGATGTGGCCCCTCTGGTTCTGGGGGATCTGTATCAGCATCCGGGGGGCATGAGATTGTTGTAGCTGTTGAAGGTGTGTGTGGTGTCTTCATCTTATTTGTGAGGCCTTACCGTCTCTTTCTTACGGATGCTGCTGAATGGCCGCCTGTTCCCGCCTGATGATCTTAATAATCCTGTTGAGGGGCTTCAGGTTGATAGTGCTCATCACTCTGAACCCTGCCGTGATGTTGAAGGTCAGTGTGGAAAGCCTGCAGGACTGATGGCTGGACCCGGGACCTCCTCCCCTTGAAGAGTATCAGCTCAACATTGGTCTTAAACATGAGCTTGTGATCGATCTGAGTTCCAAGATATTTAAACTCCTCAAGTTGCTTCATTATCTGTCCATTTACCTCCAGAATCGGGGCAGTGGGTTGTCCTTGGTTTTGCGTGGATTTAGCTTCAGGTAGTTCAGGTAGTTCCTCTGTGTGTGTGGTGCAGTAGAATCAGCGCTGCATCATCTACATGTCTCTACTGATTGTAGGCAACCTGGAGTGGGTCTCAGAGCCCACAAACCTCCCTCTGTCACTGAGGTAGAGACGTTCAAAGCTCTTCATCATCAGTGATGTTAAGGCTACAGGGCGATCATCATTTTTGCAGATGGGGTTGCTTTTCTTGGGGACTGGACAGATGATGGAAGATTTTCACATGGCTGGTATGAAGTGGCGGTTGAAGTGATTGCAGAAGACCTGCTGCCTACAGTATGACAAACCTTCAACAGACATCCACTAAGACTGTCAAAACCTGGAGTTTTATCGGGATTTATTCTCAATCTTCAACATCCCCTAGGTGAAACTTTGTGTTGGTGTTAGTAAGTGCCTTCGACAAGAGGTTGGAGGTCAGTTCCTACCTTTCCTGCAGTAAAGATGTTCAGGCTCTCTGCAAAGTCCACACATTCCTGTCTGTTTCCAGTCTGAGGTAGGATGGGGTTCAGTAATTTGGGCGGCCAGCCAGTGTCTTAACACATTTCCAGGCGTCCCTGGCTTTGCCCTCCTGGAAGAGCCTCTCTACCTGCTCTTTATAAACTCTTTTTAACCTCACCTGAACGAGTTTGGCCTAAGTCCTGTTGCCCGAGGTGAAGGCTTTTTTCTTCAGATTAAGTGTGTTTTTCAGGGGGGACTTTCTTACATGATCTGTGTTTGTCATGTTGCCGTCGCAGAGGTCTTGATTCGTCTGGTGGCACGTTGTATATTTCTGATATCTTGGGAGTACCTTGTTGAGTTGGCGACCACAGCTGGCCAAATTCATGGGGTAGATATCTCGCTCTAAAATTTACAGAAAGCAGTTTGATATCAAGTTTAAAATATGACTCCCAGTTCTACACCACGCTTCATGCAGGTAAACATGTAACCCACCCCCATGCTTCTTCCCGCTGATGTTGCAGTCACGGTGTAGTCTAAGCAGTACTCCAAAGCCAAAGCCATCTTAGAGAAGTTCTGAGTCGGCAATCATCATGCAAATGAGATTTACTTCCTTGTTTGCTTACTGGTATGTTGTGCTTGCCTGGAGTTCATCAAGTTTCTTTCACAGCGATCTTACGTGGGCATGTCAGCTTGCCGTTGAGTATTTTGAGCCTGTGCCTCACTCCTCCTCTCCTGACCCGCTCCCTCTTTGAGCTAGGCTGCTGGTAGTCCTGTTTTTGCTTGTGGGATCTTATTATTAAATCAGAACATCCGTATCGTGTCTGTGACGGGTGGTCTCCCTGGAGCGGCAGTAGATTTTCCCATGTGTAGCGGATAATCCCAATCCCGTTTGGTTCCGCTGGTGCAGTTGGTGCTAGTTTGATTTTCCACAGGAGCCACGCCAGCCACAGCAGCAGGGAGCATTTAAACATGTTGTCTTTCCACAGGGCAGAATATTACTACACCTGTCGCCATTACAGCGCCACCACCTTTCCCTTGATATCAAATGAGTGCCTTGCCGGAGTTGGCAGGGCATCTCTGCGTTGTCTTGACTTTGATTCACAAAGCTCCTAGTCAGTCTTTCCGAGTTCACCGAGGCATTGACGGTCTTGACTTCATGTTTGCTTTAGGTCTTTTTTTTTGTCCCATCCTCTCTTATTCTCTACCTATCTCTCTTGATATCTCGGTATTTCTCATAAATCACCCAGCAGCCTCCAAAGATAAAGTAAGCAGCAGAGACAGAGTGAGGGAGACAGACAGCGGGCATGAGAGAGAATTTTTATTTGACTGGGAATAAGAGAAAGTGTGAGAGGGAGGAAGAGAGACAGGGGAAACAGGGTTTGTATGGATGGTTATCCTCTCTGGACCATGTTCTCTCTATCCAGAGACAGACAGGGCTGAGCAGCGGACTATAAATGACTTATGAGGTGTCCGGCTGTGTACCGGTGCACTTTCCTATCCTGCTATTTATTTCTCTGGTCTGATATGTCACGAAGAAGGGGAGAAAAGGTGGAGCCCCCCCAAACGCTGAGCGGTGCTTCATCAAGTGGGAAAACATTACTCGGCCAGCAAAAAGCACAAGCTGGCATTGTCGTGTTTTTGTTTTTCAATTTTTTCCTTTTGCGAAGAGGCAGACAAACTCAACCCCGCCCAGGGTTAAGTTTGTCTTTGCTTCACAGCTGAGCTTTTTTCAAATCCACAGAAAGTGACCTCAAACTCTTGTCGGGATCCCAAGGTTTTCACTGAGTGTATAGGTTCAGTAAAGCATTGCAATCATCGGATACAGAATGTGTTTGACATTCTTGTGACACTAATTAGGATAAACGTCTTGGAAAATGGATGAATGAATGAATGAAAATTGTCATACAGTATGCGGGAAAAAAATTCTCTTACTCTTAAGGTAATCTTAAATCTGAAAAAAAAAAAAAAAATCAGAATATAAGGGAATAATTACAGTGAGCTTGACAGTCTGGAACATGAAAAAGTTTGAAAACCCCTGTGTCATCAGCATTGAAGTTACCATGTTGATGCACAAGAGGGCACCAGTGAGACGCGATTCAACGCCTCAGCTCATCTCGTGTGCATGACATTCAGTGGCCGTGCAGCACAGCCCTGCTGGTGTAATTAACCTGAGTCACACCGTAATGAACACTTTCACAGACACTCCTATTAGTCTGTTCTTGTTAGAGAGATAGAAAGAGAGGGAGGAGGGGAAAGTAAGAAGAGAAAGATTGAAACTAGTCCGCCCCTCCTCGCCTCTCGTTGAACCCTGTCAATACTCGAACCTCCTCCCTTTTCATCTCGTTCTCCTTGGTGTCACGTGTACATTCCCTCGCCTCTTTCCTCGCTCTTAAGACATAAAGAGCTCTGTGAGAGAACGCCACAGAAACAGACTGCACCTGATAGTCTTTTTTTTTTTTTTTCTCAACGTGGTCTTTGTTTCTGGACATGCTGAGCTGAGAGCCTTACGACATGAGGCAGGAAGACAAAAATCCAGAGGTGCCAATCTTCAGCCCAGTTTTATGCAAATGGCTTCCTTTTTTTAGCAGACACCTGTTTGGATTTTTTTTTTTTGTTTTTTTTTGTCATTCATCTCACTTGCTTCCAGACGCAGCCGGTTCACTTTCCACCTGCTATTTCATATCGTGTTGTGGGTTAAAACTAGTCATTCTTTCATCAAGCCTTGAAGAGATGCAATTCTCAATTTGTACAACAAGCATGAAATTTGATTGTGATTGCAAAATGGAACAAGGTTTTGTGCAATCAAATCCAGGGAGGAAGTGCTGGCTGAAATGGAAAATTCTGATGTCTTACAAAAAAAAAAAAAAAAAAAAAAGTTTAGAGGTAGGGTTTTAAAAGTTTATCACCAAGGTAGACTAAACCTTGCAAAATTAATTTAAAAAAAAAGAGACTTTTGCACCTCATTACAGATGGAATCACGATTGTAGTCCTTGTATAAGTGCAAGTTGATGCTAAACAACATTTCTTTGCCCAGACAGATTTTATTTCTAAAAGGTATCCCAGATTCGACTGGTACATGTAGAGCATATTGGTATAAAGCAGCCCAATGACCTCGAGTGATCTCTCATCCAGCTGATTGTGAGAGTCGGGGAAAGAATAAAATGTCATCTGTGAAAACCAGTAGGCCCAAAGTGTTGCTGTTGAACCACAGATATTATCAATTACAGCTCACACTGTCTTCTTTTTGCTCTTTTTTTTCCTTCTTTCTTCTGCTTCCCAGGGCTTTGAAGACCCTAAGGACAAGTGAGTACCACCTGCACCCCAACATTGTTCTGCCCTCCATCCATCCTTCCTCATATCGTTTCATCTGACAAGCTGGTGATCCGCCTTTATGAACAATTGTGATCTTTGTAGAGGGCTCAAATACATACAGAGAACTAATGGAAACGCACTCTGAATGAACTCTGTTGAACTGTAAGATACGGTGAAATCAATAACAACCATGAACCCTGTTAGGAAATGCAGCAGCTCCATAGACAATTAGCTGAAAGCCCATGAACTTAGTGACTTTTACTCACAGTTGGAGAAATAAGACTTGGCTGCATGAGTTCACTGGAGATCCAGCATGTTACTGAGTCAGGTGGCAGCTACGAGATCACTTTATAACATTTGAGAACGGATGACATCTCGTCTTTATTTTTAATGACATTTGCTGAGGAGCTCGCCCCTGCCTGGTACCCAGTTCATCAAAAAACTGCATTCTCATATCACTCATAGCCCGCCAAAAAACATGTGTCCTGTGGAAAACAAAGATTTTATACCAAAATCTTTAAAAACTTACACACACCAATGCAGCTTTATAGACAGGCATGTGAGAGAAACGGTCCAGAAAGAGAAAGATGCTCCTGCACACTGTCCTCTCACTTTTAGTAAACATTAACATCAACATTAATCATCCATCAGGGACAACTGATAACCTAATGACATGTTTGCAGAGAGTTGTGGTTTCCCTGCTAAGAGAAGATGTACACGCATTATTAGACTGATTTAGTGGCAAGTACAGAGAAGCACAGACGCTCACCTGTTGTCTGTTTTTTGTTGAGCTTTTAACACAGTCCAGGTCCGTCTTTTAATACACCAAGATGCTAATACAGTTTTCTTAACTAGCCACACCCAGGATGTGAAATTTATTTACGAAGGGCTTTAAGCACCACGGCTGTGCGTGCTCACCTATTTTGTTCACCTTCTATGTAAATGAATAAAATAGCATATAATCAAAACATTAATCCTGATGGAACTACTTGTGGCAGAGATTGGTCACATCTTACAGTAAAACAAGACAGCAAAAAAAATTGAATGCAAAACGAGAAGTGTCTAAATAGAATAAAAATAAGATAAATTAATTAAAATGAACTAAGATAAGATAGAAACCAAATAAAGGTCAACATAGAAAATGATGTGCTCGATACAAGTAGCCTAGTGATGATTTACCAAAAAAAAAGTCAGTTTTAGTGTTGCTAATTTTCCAGTTGTATGAAATGATATACTACTAGAAAAATAGGTCACATAGTTGTCCACTTTATAAGCAGTCAGATATCAACAGTGAAAATCACACTGAGCCACTACTAATATCTGTAAAGCTGAAATCAGCCAATACCGACAGTGTGTTAATGTCCATCCCCGCCTAATGTGGTACTAATAGTTAAGGATGGCAGTGTGTCGCTCTATCAGGTGGTGTGATCACAGCCATCAGACTGCATGTACCAAACCCAAAGGCTGTCAGTGATCGTGGCCTGTAGCCGTCAGCGGTGAAGCCGTGAGCCGGCGCTCCTCCCAGGTATCCACCTCCACGGATCTGGAAGCTCATATTGACAGCACACCAAGATGAAGCGTGGATGTTGACAGGATCCGCTCCAGGCTACAGCAGACACCGCACTTCTCACAGAGAGTGTGCAGAAACTACGTGCTGTTTTTTGATCATACTTCACTAGAAAGCAGCATTAGGTGTGTTCGCACAGGTCGGCAAAGGAGATCCGTCTGTGCGTCTGAAATCCAAGAGAAGTTGTCTGCTTTCCGACAGCTCTGGAAGTTGCTGAAGTCAGACGGCAACCGCCCCCTCAGGCCATCAGGAGTCAATAGTCAAAAAAAATCACTCTGAGCAAATCTCCTATCCTCCCCTCAGAGTAGGAGCTGCTTCCTTCAGGCGAGCGCTGCAGGGTTCACAAGCGCAAATTAAACCAATATTGGACCGTCCGCGTGTTTTTACATCAGTGTTGTCAGTTTCTTGTCTTGTAATGCAATCTATCTGACTTGAACTGTCGAAGCCTTTATCGGTGTTTAATTTTAACAGCAGCAGCAGAGTCCTAAGTTACCCATAGAGAATCATTTACCCTCAAGCAAAAATATCTGTCATGTCGAAGCGTAGCCGACGTGGCACCTCTTCAGGTTTAACACTCAGCGAACAGTTTTCACCAAAAACATGACGTGCATCAGTGGTTCTCAACCTGGGGGGTCGGGACCTCCCAGGGAGTCATGAGATGATTTATGAGACGTAAGGCAACTATCCAACTTTATCATAATATTTTCATCATGACGTATATGCAGCCGACTGAGAATTACAGATATACATTTCCTGTGTTGTCGTGTGCTGTCCCGTTGTTCCACCTTCTTCAAATAATATCATCACTGTTTTTCTGCGTTTTTTTTTTCTTTCTTTTTTTTTGTATGTTGAGAGATGGTGTTTGAATCAAAAGGGCCAGTTCTATTTTAGTTGAACTGACCCTTTTCTTATTGAAGAATATATCTTTTTTCATACTTTTTTTTTTTCATACTTAGGCTTGGGGTATCTGTGGGTCTTTCAAACGTCTGAAAAAGTTATCAAACACATTATTAGCATTAAGGTCTTAAAATGTACTAAAATGTTTTGTAAAGAGTTATTATAAATACATTTTACATCTTGCAATTATCGTATGTTTCCAATAGATTGATGCAGAGTAGGTTGTGTGGTACAATGTGCAAAACAGTTTTTCCAAGTACATTTGGACATCGCAGCTTTTTAATTTTGTGTTGTCCTTTTTCCTAATTCTATTCATTTTAATTTTAAGGATTTTCATTAGCTATGTTCAGCTGGAAGTGGCTAAAGATGTTTTTTCCTTTTGCTTTTCCCCAGCTTCCAATAGTATTACAAAGTTTTAAAAGTCTTGAATTTGTTTTTAAAAAGCCTGCAGATACCCTGGAGTACATCACTGCACCTCTGCTTAGTTTGCTGTGTTGACCGCACAACAAGTTTGGTTCATTTCTGTTTGCTCACACCTTGTGAAAGGGGTGCTAACTGCTGTGTAACGCTTTATTAGACAACAGCAGAACTTTACAAAGAGTAAACAAAGGCAGAGCTGCAGGAGAGGCTCAGGAAACCTTTTCAATCCCTCTGAGAGGTAAACAACAACCGGTCTTGTTTTGTGTTATCTAGACATTTCATTTTCAGAAACACGCAGGAGAACCTTAACCCAGAGGACGAGGTGGACGAGTTCCTGGGCCGGGCCATCGACGCACGCAGCATAGACCGCCTGCGCTCCGAGCACGTCAAGAAATTCCTGCTCACCTTCCGAGAGCCTGACCTGGAGAAAAAAGTGAGAGTCGGCCCACACGCACACACACGCACACACACACATACTGCCAATATAAGACCAAATAATTGGCCATGACAAGCAATCTTCCCTGTGCAAAAAGCTCTCTCCTGTTCTCTTTTCACAGTCCCCTGGGCAAGTCAATCAAAGCCATGCAGAGGAGGAAAAAGAGGGAGAGTGAGAGAGGGAGGGATGAGAATGGGGAAGGGATGGCTACCAAAGGAGAGGGGAAGTAAACAGCTTCAGACAGCGAAAGGACAGGCTGAGAGGAAAGGTTAGAGTGGAAGTCAGAGCGAAGGCAGCCGGGGAAAAGAGGAAAGAAGTTGAGACCCGGCTGTTTTCAACTTTCTATCACTCCCCCCCCCCCCCCCCCCCCCCCCCCCCCCCCCCCCCCCCCCCACCTGTCATCGTAGGAGTGTTACAGAGCGTTTATTTACAGGAAATCACAAGTGCTTTTAGTGAGCCTCCAGCTCGCTGCGGGTGAGATAATCTCTGTCTCTGCCTGCAGCACCTGGACTCCAGCACAGCTTATCGTCCTACACATCCTCAGTCTGGGTTTGGCCTCCAGACACAGCAACACACACACACACACAGTTCCCAGAGAGTTACCAGCTCTCTAAGCCTTGTTATGTATGCTATATATATATATATATATGTGTGTGTGTGTGTGTGTGTGTGTGTGTGTGTGTGTGTGTGTATAAGTGATACGGATAGTCTGCTGCCCATATGTCTTGCACTGTACCTGCACGCAATGTGAGCTCCTGTTATTGTGTGCCACATACCGTGCTCAGATACTGCAGTATGTCAGTACCTACTGTGAAACTTACATTTTGACTCTGCACCGGTGTCACCAGGACGAATCATTTTTTTGCACGCCGCAGACGTACACGGCACAGTGATGCTGGGTCTGTGTGCAGACAGAAGGCTGCACCAGGTGGGGAAGCAATGATAGCAACGCTGGTCGAAAGAAGGACAAGTGCACTTCACAGAAAGCTCAGTTGTGCAGCCAGCCCAACACTGAACAATCCTGAAGGTGTAGAAAAAAGCAGCACCCCAAAAACTATACCTCGTGTCTTCATAGATGTTTATTCCATGTTTAAAGGAAACAAATTTGTAGTGGCGCAGTGGTTCACCATGTAGAGTGTGTACCGTGTATTACAAAGTGTCCAAGGTTCGAATCCGGCTCAGCCCCTTTGCTGCATGTCGTCCGCTCTCTCTGCCCTGTCACTCCTGTCTCTCTCCACTGGGACTGTCTCATGCAGCAGAAATGCCCCCAGAAATAACAATAATCAAGCTAAACAAATATGGCCATGTGAGAGATGTGCTGACAAAACCTACAACAAGCCGTCATCAGAGCATGCCTGTGCTTACTGTTGCGTCATATACTGATGAAGGCTTTGCATCACCAAAATGCATCAGCATTTTTTTTTCTCTAAGCATGGAAAAAACAAATCAAGCAATGGCATAATGAGGTGTTGTGTCAGTGTTGGTAACGAAAATAGGTTAAAATACAGAATCATGTTAGAGATTTTGCCCGGGACTAATATGTGCTACCAAAAGCCGTGAGTAACGTGTCAGAAAACAAAGCAGACTGTCTTGGTTCTCTTCATTTTCGGCACACAGATGCCCATGTTTAACAAATGGTTGGGGGAAAAAGAGTTTTGTATGAATCATTTCATTATTAAAGACTCCAAGCTGAAGGTCCAAGCCTGCACTGTTCAGTGATCAGTCTGCTGTATCGGTCAATACTTCTTACTCACTATCTGTATCAGCATTGGAAAAATGGTATTGATGTAGCCTTAGTATGTGGTATGTGCATTGGCACCTTGCCATGACTTCCTCAGAGGGGAAAAAAAAGGAAGAGGAGTCAGTTATCAATATATGTTCATTTTATTTTCTCCTCTCTCCCTCCTGCAGTACTCCAAGCAGGTGGACTCCAGGTTCGGGGCTTACGTGGCCTGTGCCTCTCTCGTCTTCCTCTTCATCTGCTTCATCCAGATTGTCATCGTGCCACGGTGAGTCCTCAACTCCAAACACTCCAAACAACTAAACAGCAGGCATACAGGACACTAAAATCACCCATGTGTCCTCTGGCATTTGCGCCATATAGCCATAACACTACATGAAGTGACGATTTGTGTGTTGCCTGATTTCAAAAGTGAGAAAATAGGCTTGTAGCTGCTCTTAAGCTGCAAGATAAAAACTTTGTCTTGCCCAGCCCTGTTCCCTGTCCAGCCAATATCACTTGTTTAGATCTTCACATCCAAAATGCAGCCGCGAGGATATCAATGAGGACTTTCTGTAGGTCTCATATCATTCCAGTGCTCGCCTCTGTGCAGCTGCTCTCCGTTAAATGTACAACTGTTTCTTTAAATCGTGTGCAAGGCTTTCTATGTTCTGCCTCTGGCTGCATCCGCACCCTGTTGACCCCTGTAAAAACTGCAACATCACTCAGATCGCTTACTCCTGACCACGACCCTCTGGCTGTATCTCAGTCCAAACTTAAATGCAGAGGAGACAGCGCATTTGCTGTGATTGTGCCATAACTCGGGAATCATTTCTCCCACATTGTTAGAGCTGCAGACTCAGTTGAATGTTAGAAAAATCATATTTGCTTTCTGTTTCTCAATACAATCAGCGGAAAATCAGTACAAACTTTGCCTTTAGCTTTGTTTACATTAATTTTCTTGCTCTCTCTCTGCTCTTTTCATCAGTTGTTTCTGCTCTGTCACATTGTGATTGTCCTAATATTGTCCAGTCTATGCTAACGAGTCAGCATGGAGCCCTGGAATGAAATTGAAATAGTGCACCATGAGCGATTTTGATGTCTATGGTTCCATTTCTTAATTGGCCGGCCTCCTAAAAGCTCCACGTCTTCCCGGGGCCTCGAAAGTCACGCACATCGCTTTGGTCCCCATCTCTCATCCTCTTTCAGGACTGTGGAGATGAACTGGTGCTGCAGTGAAAAGACGAAGCAGCTGGCTCATGAAGCCTGTTAAAGGAATCTGAATAGTCCAGCTGTAAAAAGAGAATATCAAATTACAATCAGTGAAGCTGGAGCCGGGGACCAGCTGGATTCAAACAGCACTCGCACATTTCCACTTAAGACTGTCCTTCCTCTCTCTCTTCATCTCTCTCTCTCTCTTTCTCTCTCTCTCTCTCCCCCCACCCACCCATCTGTCTGTATTGTTTCTTTTTATCTTATCTTTTTATTAACCTTCCTCCTTGATCCTTTTATCTTACCACTCTCCCTTGTCTTCCATTCTTCTTATTACACTCAATCCTCCTCAAATCACTCATTCACTCCCTCCCCTGCCACCTTTTCTCTCCTATTACCGTTTTATTTTTATTTTTTAAAGGATTTTCACTTTTCACATTTTCTCTCCTGTTAATTTTGCTCCCAACACACACACATTAATTTCCAGTGACAAGGGCGCTGACAATGAAGAGAAGCAGATGCTGATGTGAACAGTATCGGCTCTTCAGCAGATGACAGATGCTGTGACATTTGCAGTGTACACAACAAGCCGGCAGTAAACTGTGAGAATGAAGTCAGAGATGCACATGCGACTGTGTGTACACAAACATGCATCCATTTGTCTTCCTCTCCCTTTGTGGCGCGCAGCACCAGTCTGATGACCGGCTTCTTCATCATCTGTCTCATCGTCCTGATGGCTGTCATGTTCGTCTCCGCCGTCTACTCCTGTTTCGGGGTGAGTAATCTCCGCCGGCTGCAGTGCGTTGAGTTGCCTGATAAACTGATACCTCTCCCAGATGTCAGGCAGAACAACACGTCAGTCGTTTTCTTTCCGAACATAAAACGAGCTGATTGATAGGTGACAGGTATGATTATGGCTGTTGCAAGCGTACAGTTTTGTAGCGTATTAATTAATCAGTGAAATGAGTGTGTTACTCCTATTAATGTGAGCCCATGTTTGTTTTTTATGTTGCACTTTTTTTTATGCTGCGTTACCAGTTGTCCTTTGGGGAAAAATAAAGCTGAACTTGAACTTATGAAATGAGGCCAAAAGTATTATCACGATAAAATGTATCAGTAACTTTACAATAAGAATACGTTAGTTAATGCCATAATAAACATTAAGTAACAGTTAACTAACCATTAACTAATGTGTCCAAGAATCGTACTAATGCTGTTCATGCTAAGGTATTAATTTATATGTTATTTAAGGGTTATTGTAGATATTATTAACATTAGGAAATGCCATGATAATCATTAACTAACAGTTAATTAACCATTACGGCATTAACTAACGTTAACTAACGTTAATTGTTATTGTAAAGTGTTACCAATGTATCACATCAGTTGATATCCGCAGTTATTTCAATACATGTCAAGTAATTATTGATGCCACATTCAAAGGCTACATTTTGCTTCTTTTTGCTTCTACCGCAACAATAAAATGTGCAGTGCATGTGTGAGCTGTGTGTGTGTGTCTGAGCGTGCAGCTGGATCCTCCCACATGATTGGCTATTTGTGTGTCAATCACAGAATGCATTTTTTTTGACATTTTATCTAGCATGTTTTATTTGTGTATTAAAAATTATGTCACCATAAACATTGTTTTAGTGATATTTTTTTGTGTGTTTACATGGTACTTTTGCATCATGCTCTAAGTGTAAATATCATCATTCAACTGCATCAGAGTTATAATGTTTGAAAGTTATGCCGTGCCGGTTGCGTCCCTGTGGCTGCTGTGGTAGAGTGTGTACTATAGAAATTCAAATTCAGTAGTATATTGATGTATTGATCTGTTTCTATGGTGCAAATCAAGGCTGAGTCCTTACCATAGCAGCGCCGCTTCGATCCAGGACTGAGCCCTTTGCTGTGTGTCGTCCCCTGTCTCTCCCTCTACTGTCACTATCAAACAAAGCAGAAATGCAAATAAATAAATGAGAATAAAACAACACCAACATGGAAAAACAATCCTAATCCTATACTGAAAAATGCAGCTTGAAGCTTGTAAACCTTTAACCCAAAAGGCCAGAAGTAATAGAGTATGTAGGATTTTTACGTGTCTGTGTTCATGTTTGTTCATGTTTGTTTATGCTTGTGTGTGTCCATTTTTTATGTGTGTGTGTCTAGATTATCTGACCTGAGATGATTGTCAGGAGGCAGCGCTAGCCAAGATATTCTTTTAAAACTCAATCTTCATTTTAAAATCTTATCATTTTCAAGTGAAATCCCCGAGCCACACTCTGCTTTCTAATTGGTTCATTATTATTTTTTTTTTTTTTTGCCTTTTCCTCTCTGCTGTCGTTCACCTTGTCATTACTGAACACCCTGTTCCTGTTTCCCGTGTCAGCGTGCCGTCAGGTTTGCTGCCAGACAGTAATCCTGAGGATCTTGTTAAACCAGCATCATTCCTATATATTAAATCCACAGTAGATTTTCTATCACAGGTCTGGAGTGACAACATATTGTACTAACAGCAGGACACAGCGTACGCCCGGGAAGGTGCCACTGATTTTCTTGTGTGTGTGTGTGTGTGTGTGTGTGTGTGTGTGTATGCATTCCAATTTGAGCAGACTTGTACAGTATGTGCAGCTCGCTATAGCTATGAGTCAGAACTGCAGCCGGCAATAGCCTCTGATAGACAGACGGTAGTAATTGCCTTTGCCCTGTTTTTTCGAGCAAACCGAGGATAAATCGAGACGGCAGCAGGAAACATGACGTCAGAGATCGTGGCGTTTGGCCCCTGTGATGCCCAGGAACCCCTTTTTCTGCTCGTGTCCTGCTCTCCGTCCTGACTCATGACGGGCCGGGAGGGAAATAAGAGATGTTAAAACAGCCTTTTAGTGTTGAGTCATAGTTCCCTTATGACATCAGCCCTGCAAAAAGTTGTAGTTTATTGTAATTTCCTGGTGCTTAAAATATCTTGAATTCAGTTTTATAAATATTAGGCTTTAAAAGTGATTAAATAGTATTAAATTGGAGTCCAACCAGCACCTGATCTTGAATGGCTGATGATGATCTGGTGATAATCATGTTCCTGTGAGAGAGAGTATTAATGTCCCCCCTCCTCTGCCTCCTCCTCTTCCTCCATCTCCCCTCTTTATTCTCTCCATCCCTCGTTCCTTGCATGTCGCCAGTTTTTCCCAGTGCCGCTGCAGACCCTCTCCAAGAGGATCGTCCAGTCCCGCCTCAACAGCACCCTGGTGGGCGTCTTCACCATACTCGTCGTCTTTCTCTCCGCTTTCATCAACATCGTAAGTCTTGAGCCGCCGGCAAGAATCCCCAGACAATAAAGGCTGCCGTCTCTCCGCTGTCTTTACCCTCTGACCTTTGACCCCCCTCAGTTCACCTGCAGCACCCTTGACCTGCGGAGGTGCATCAGCTCTGAGCTCAACATCAGCCTGGAGCGCGTCAACGCCTGCCACGCCCGCTCTCTCAACTACACCCTCGACACCCAGCACAGCTTATGTGGCAACGACTCGACCGTCTGCAGCTTTCCTGAGGTGAGGCTGTGATTTGTCTTTTGTATGTGTGTGTGTGTGTGTGTGTATGCTGGTTTAAGTGTGTTTGTTCTTATTTGCACATGTGATTTCTCATTTAAAATGCCTCCCAAGCCTTATTTTTGAGCAACAGCACCGACTATTTCAGCAGCGAGTAAATGTAGAGGTAGTAAATTGTGCAGATCCATGGGAGGAAGCTACAAGAGTGAGATTGGCACAGTTTTATTAAAAGTTGCTGAGGCAGAGAAGTGAAAATAGTCAACTCAAGAGAGAAATTAGCCCGACGATAATAAGAGAATCACTCTCGAGCACCTGGAAATTTCTCCCCACACCTAATATTCACAGCAGGAAACTGTTCCTGGTGTATTTGTGGCCAGTAACTCTGGCCAAAGGTTTTAAAATTCAAGCGTCGTACAACAAATCTATCCATGGCTGAAGCAGAATTTCAAGTAATCTGCTGTATTAAAGTTTAGATATCACCCAAGCCTAGATTTCCTGGGTGGCTGGTGTGTATATGTGTGTTTGTGTGTGTGAGTGAGACTGTACCACATATACACTTCGCACCTCCATACCCATCTGCTGCAATGTCAAAAAGTCATTTGTTGACACAGAGACACTCAAATTTTGTGTTAAAAATCTTCCAGTTTTTGTTTTAAATCAAATCAATCAAATGTGTGTGTTTATTGCATAGTTCAGAATGGCTTTTGATGTGACCTTGCCAGTCAAAACTGTTCACCAGGACGGTTTACAACCAAAAAAAAAAAAATCACTCCTATGTGCTGTTTCCTCCCTCAGTACTTCTCGTCCTGCGTGCTGCTGAGCCTGCTGGCCTGCTCCGTCTTCCTGCAGGTCAGCAGCATCGGGAAGCTCTTCCTCATGCTCTTCATCGAGCTGATCTACCTCCTCATCATGGAGGTGGCCGAGGTCAGCCTCTTCGACAACCAGGACCTGTTGGTCGTGGCCAATGCCATGTGAGTAGCGTGTATGTGTGTGTGTGTGTGTGTGTGTGTGTGTGTGTGTGTGAGAGAGAGCAGTTAGGCTAGGCTTGGGCTGATAGCTGATAATATGAACTACACAGATTAACAGTAATAGCATGCACAGATAATTTTGATGATACGCATACACTGCATCGTAAGGACAAGGACAATGTGCAATATACACTACTCACAAAAAGTTAGGGATATTTGGCTTTTGGGTGAAATTTATGGAAAATGTAAAATGTTCACGCTACAGTGATATTATATCATGAAAGTAGGGCATTTAAGTAGAAGCATACACTGGTGATTTCCTCATCTCAAACAATTTCTTGAAACAAAAGCCAACAACAGTGGTGGATATACCACAACAAAAAATGTCAGTGTCAATAACTTGTCATGTGCCCTTGAGCATCAATTACAGCTTGACAGCGACGTCTCATGCTGTTCACAAGTCGACTTATTGTCTGCTGAGGCATGGCATCCCACTCTTCTTGAAGGGCGGCCCTCAGGACATTGAGGTTCTGGGGTACAGAGCTCCGAGCCTCTACACGGCGACTCAGCTGATCCCATAGGTTTTCTATGGGATTCAGGTCTGGAGAAAGTGCAGGCCACTCCATTTGAGGTACCCCAGTCTCCAGCAGCCGTTCCCTAATGATACGACCTCGATGAGCTGGAGCATCAAACACCTGATGTGAATTTTGCCGTTAAACTCCTTGTTAGAGAACAGCAACTTGTGCAAAAAGTACTGAAACACTGAACAGTTGGACATGTGCATTCAAAAGTTTACAGAAGGTCACATTAAGTTCACCTGTAAAGGTTATAATGTATTTTAGGTTCATCCTGAAATTTCACCCGAAAGCCGAATATCCCTAACTTTTTGTGAGTAGTGTATGTACATGACACATTTAATTTAGGATATTAAAAAAATGTAGAATAAAATAACAACTGCTTTTTTGAAATGTTGTGTTGTTGTGTTTGGGAACAATATTGAATATATCACAATATATTTTGTTGTGACAGTGTTGCAGTATTAAATTTTAGATATCACCCAAGCCTATTTTAAGCAAATACAAAGGCTGGACTGTGCAGCAGATGCTCTAATGAACTAACTCTACACTCCTCTCTGTCCCTCTCGTCACAGTGAGCTCATCAATGGAACAAGGTGAGAGTGATTGTGACTTTTATGACCACAGAGACTTAAATCATCATCTCTGCCATCTGATTAAGCTAACACAGCGTCATTATCACTCTACTGGCACAAATGTAACTATAATGACCTGCTGGCAACAGATGCTTTGGCTGATGAGCCAAGATTTGCTGGGTGGCTGGTGTGTATATGTGTGTGTGTGTGTGTGTGTGACAGTGCTGCTGCTCTGTACCACTTATACACCTTACACCTCCATACCCATCCGCTGCACTGTCAAAAAGTCATTTGTTGACATGGAGACACTCGAATTTAGTGTTAAAAATATATATATAAATTTAAAAACAAAAAAACAAGTGAAAAATCTGCCAGTAGGCTGACAGAATTCTGCTTGTTTCCAATGCTAATCAACTTGTTTTCTTTTTTTCTTTTTTTTTAAGCAAGTGACATTTTCTTGATACTAGTGAGCTAATCTGCCTTATTCCCTGGCAGATTGTTTAATTTGTTTCAAGAAAAGCAAGATTTTCAGACTAAATATGAGATTAAATGACTACTTAAGATTTTTTTTGCAGTGTGTAATCATACCTAACCGCTTCATTTTCATATTTTTGATGAACTGGTAGTTTGCACTGCAGTGATGGCTGGCGTGATGCACTTGCAGCGGTGACTAACGTGTGTGTGTGTCGTCCCTCAGCTGCGTGGTGGAGCCCAAGGTTCCTCTGAAGATCATGACTCCAGTGGTCATCACCGTCTTCGTCCTCGCCCTTTACCTCCACGCCCAGCAGGTGGAGTCCACCGCCAGGCTGGACTTCCTGTGGAAGCTGCAGGTCAGTGTGTGTGTGTGTGTGTGTGTGTGTGTGTGTGTCTTTATGTGTGTGTGGTGTTAGTTTGAAGATCTAATACCTCCTACCCAGTGATGGGAGTAACGGTGTTGCAAAGAAACGGCGTTACTAACGGCATTACTTTTATCAGTAACAAGTAATCAAAGAAATTACTGTTTCCCCCGTTACAACACCGTTACCGTTACTGACAATAAAATGCGCCGTTACTAGCCGTTACTTACTACTAGTAATTATTTTATTATCCTATTCAAAAAATGTGTGTCTTGTGGAGAAAAAGCGGTGTGTCAATTTTCAAACCGGACTTCGGACTTTGCAGTTTTTCGTAACTTATCAACATGCATGGAGAATGACTGAGCACAAATTACAAGAAGTGTATGTGTTCCCCGACGGCAGAGCGGATAGTATCTCCACCTGCCATACAGAAGACTGGGGGTTCAATTCCCCACCTGGACAAGCTGGCATCTCTACTTTAAACTATAATGAATTAGTTTTTCAAAGTAACGTGCCCAACACTGAGAATGATAGATGAAATTTGATAGCAATCTCCACACTGCAACAGCAATGCAAAAATATGTGCATTAATAAGAGGATTTAAGAAAAGAAAAAAAAGTAATAAAATTAAATGACTTTCCCCAGTAATTGAATTACTCTTCTGCAGCAGTAATTGAGTAATAATCAAAATTACTTTTTTACAGAAGTAATTAGTAATTGTAACTTATTAGTTTTGTGAGTAATTGGTCCCAACACTGCTCCTACCAGGCAAACAGCATTCAGCACTGTTAAAGCGGCATGGCGACTTTTATTGACCTCTGCGACAGTCTGCATTTAAAACCTCCCTGTCCTCCTGAAATATGGTGCATTGGAACTGACACAAACAATAAAGTCTCATTTTTACAACCGAGGTGAGCAACATAACCAATTAGAGCAGTATTATAATATAAAATTATGCAGAATACTATGCAACTCTGACATCACTGGAGGAGGATAGATTAGGAGTGTCTGTGTGGATTTGCCTCATTTAGCCAAGTAGGAAGCTATTCTAGGGAAATTCAATTGTTTTCACTGGAGTTCATGCACAAAAAGTGAAGTCGAAAAGACTGATTTTCCCTTGGTTATTGAGTGGGTGTCTTGAAATCCCAATTATCCAGGATTTTTTTCCTCCCTAAAACAGAGTGCAGGCCACAAAGTGAGTTTTTAAAGCTGCAAATCTCAGCACCTGTAATTGTGGAGTCAATAGTATTGATCAGCACTCTCTAACCCCTCACATTATGGTCATTTTGTGCCTTTTGGACAGTAAACCCTTACTTACTTACCCTTTAAGTGCCTCCTGTCCGAACCCTGTTTGTCCCTCCTCTCCTCTCCCTCCAGGCCACCGAGGAGAAGGAGGAGATGGAGGAGCTGCAGGCCTACAACCGCCGCCTGCTCCACAACATCCTGCCCAAAGACGTCGCCGCCCACTTCCTGCAGCGCGAGCGGCGCAACGACGAGCTCTACTACCAGTCGTGCGAGTGCGTGGCAGTCATGTTCGCCTCCATCAGCAACTTCTCCGAGTTCTACGTGGAGCTGGAGGCCAACAACGAGGGCGTGGAGTGCCTCCGCCTGCTCAACGAGATCATCGCAGACTTCGATGAGGTGAGATGAGAATAACTGCATGAGTGTGTTTTACCTGCGTGTGCAGTGTGTGTGTATGAAGGTGTAAAGCAGAGGATGCTCAAGTGGATTTTGGAGAGCGTATTTCAGGCATTTCCGAGCAAAATTAGTTAATGGTTTTATTTTAGTCACTTGACACCAGCAGAAACAGAGACACAGAACTTTTATATATTAAAAAAAAACATTTGTTCCATTCTGTCTAACGCCAGACAAGTTCATACATGATGATCAGGCCTGTCGCTCACTGATAAAACACCCTTTGGTCTGTATCATTGAAGATCACAAAGGTGAGGTGACCTTTGGTGTTGTGTTATACGTGAACCACACTTTACAATTTCTACTGGAATTGTTTAATTTAAAATTATTGCATTTCTTCTTACATCTTCTGATGATTCCATGACTCTCTCAAAGTTGTTTTCTGTTTCCTGCTTTTCTTTGCATCTGGTAATTACTTCTCAAGCAGCATTTAATTTACTGCCAGAAGGGGGAGACAAATCATACAGACCTGCATTACATCCATACTTCAGTTTGAAAGCTGGTGTCATGTCCTCACTTACCCCCTACATTATACTCCATAAAGTTACATAATTTTCTATGAAGCATATATAACAACACGGGTTTGCTCAGTTTTTTGGGGACAAAATGCAAACAGATTGTGGAGCTTTTCACAATAAAATGGCCAGTTAGCAAAGTTTAGAAGACTGATCTCTCTCTTCTTTTTTGACATACTTTTTTTTTTTTTCATTTTCCAAATTTTCATCTAACAGAATCGACTTTTAACTTGGTACTCTCATCTGTTTAACCCTTTGATGCATGAATTATGAAAGCCTGAGTCAAGATTTTTTTCTTATGTGTTTTTACTCTTCTTAGGGCATGAACACTTTTGTGAGTCTCCATACTTCCTTAAGGATGCAGGACTGGTATTACCATGTCATTATACTAGTATTAATATGTTTTCAGCAACAAGAACTGACAGTCTCTGCATAAACCTCAATGGAGGGGAGCAGCAGAGAGCAGCTAACAGCTGATATGCAATTCCACCATAGAAACCATTACATTTAGGAGAAAATGACTTTTAAACAGCTGTCCACTGTAGTGACCGCTATGCACCAAAGGGTTAAATTTTCCTTAGTAAAGATCTAATAGTTAAAGTTAAAGTCAGTTCAATGCCAGTTAAAGTTATTGTTTCTAAAAAAAGTAACTTCAAGTACACTTCAAATGGCTCCCTTTTACTTTTACTTGAGTAGATTTTATAGTAGCACTTTTACTTTTACTTAAATAAAATATCATTACAAGAGAAGTCTAGTGCTCTTTCCACCACTGCAGTATTTTTGTATGTATTTGTCTGTGTGTGTGTTCATTCTCTAACTATGTAAGAGGTGGCTGTAGGTGTTTATATGTGTGTGTAAGGAGGAGGTTTTCATTGTGGGCACCAAAGTGTAGCTAAGCGTCTTTGTCTCCTGTTAATTGTCTCTTTATCTCCCCTCGTCTCTCTGACACCCTCAGATCATCAGCGAGGACCAGTTCCGCCAGCTGGAAAAGATCAAGACCATCGGCTCCACCTACATGGCGGCGTCGGGCCTCAACGACTCCACCTACGACAAGGCGGGGCGCTCACACATCCGCGCCCTGGCCGACTACGCCATGAGGCTGATGGACCAGATGAAGTACATCAACGAGCACTCCTTCAACAACTTCAAGATGAAGATCGGTGAGGGACGGAGGAGAATAGCGGCACCGTTTTTTGGTTGATCTAGGAATTTTTCCCACGATCGTAAATGCAGATGTTGTGGGATCGCTGGTCTCATGTTAATGCGAGTGTGACCCTCGGTAGAAAAACAAGCCAAGGACGATCTGTGTTAATGCTCAGTTGTTGAAATAGAACCAGGAGATACTTCTGAAAATGTTTTTTTATTTAGTTTTGGAGGAAAAAAAATGTCCCTCAAGGTTGTCATTTAATATTTGCAAAGTGTAGAGGATCCAGATAAGCGTTTGCCAACCAAACAAACAGGACCTGTTATCCATCAAAAAGTATTATAAATCTATTCAAATTCTGTGCTATCCATCATTTTGCAAGAGTAGGCGTCACATTGTTAACGTGGCAGAAATCACATTTTGGAACAAAGCTCTTTCACTGATTTTTCCCATGTTGGTTTTCCGGTGTCCAGACTCTGTTTGCTAGAATCCAGCGGATACAGTTCAATGTGTAACTACCACCTTTTTTCCATTCCTTTTTTCCATTTTTTTTCCAGGTCTTAACATCGGCCCTGTGGTCGCCGGGGTGATCGGGGCCCGGAAACCTCAGTACGATATCTGGGGGAACACGGTCAACGTGGCCAGCCGCATGGACAGCACAGGTGTACCAGAGAGGATCCAGGTAAAGTGTGAAAAAAACATCCCTTTTAACAAATCAGCAGTCCAGTACTGAGTCTTAAAACGTTACAGTTCTTCAAACAAGTGCAAGAAATGTAATAGTGGGATGAGATCATTTCATTTTTCCAAAGCAACAAAATGTCATTGTGTGGACACGCAGCAGAGTGAGCGCTATTAATTCAGAGTAATTGAGATGGAGTATAAATAATTGAGGAGCAATCAGCACTGTGCCAATGTTTATGTAAGTCCACATCCATCAAACCTAATTGAAACAATAGTTTTGACCCGCTGCTCCAGAGCCATAACAGCTCTGTGAATAAACAAACAACTCTCCAATCAACACTTTCAGCATAATTGTCACTGAAAAATGTATTAACGCTGAGTAATTTGATCCGCAGAACACAGCATGCTTTATTTTACCTCGTTTCCAGGTGTTGACACTTGTTTATGAAAGGTTTCTGAAACAATTAAAAATGCATTGGAAACGAGAGGATCTGTGTTCGCCTCACAAGCACAAAAAAAAAAAAAAAAAAAAGAAAAGACTTGGCTTCAGTCTGTTTTGAACAAAAATGAGCAAACCAGTACTTCACACAGGTCTGCTGGCATTTTTTCAAAATGTCTTGTCAAGTTGGTGAAATTGTCAAAGGGGGTGCGGGTTTTACTCTATCAGATGTGAAATCAATGAAGTTTAATATCTCGAAAATCACACAAATGTGTCTCCTCTCTCTCATCATCTCCTACCTGCACCATCTGAAAAAACCAATAACACAAAAGCAATATAGACAGTTAAAAAAAAAAAAAAACAGAGACCCGGAGACAGTGTGGACGCACCGCAGTATTGTATTGCCACTCAGGGGATCGCAGGAAAAGACATGAATTTTCTTAGTGTGACTCTTGACGACTGTCTTCATCATCTTTGTCCACCAAGATGGGAGAGTTTCTAAAAGTCACTGTAGGAGCTGCATTTTCTACAGTAACACATTCCAGCAGGGGGTGGGTGGGCTTCAGTTCCCCTTGTAGGCTGGAGCTGAAAGAGCTGCGGCTGTTTCAGTGTGTTGACAAATGTTTTCATAGCTAACGTCGCTCACTTGCTCAAGAGCTCAAGTCCATCGCTAGATAACGAAGGCACAGCGCCCTCCATTCTCCTCTGACTGAGACTGATAAAGTAATCCTTGGTAAAAAAAAAAAAAAAAAACTGATGTTAATGCCATTTGATGAGCTCAGCAATTGAAGGCTGTCGATCAAGCAGGAGCAGGAGGAATTAAAAAAAAAAAAAAAAAAAAAAAAAAAAGGACTGTCCCACTTTTACATGTGAAAGCAGGTTTTTGTCCCGACCAAAACCAGCCGTTTGACTCAGAGGATCAACTTTAGTGAAGTTTAGTTTAGCTGACAATAAAAGCAAGATTACCTCTAATCTGTGTCAAGGATAACACAATAAACTCATGCAGGTGTTAGGCCTCTCTCTGCAGAGTAAAAAACATCAGATTTTCAGTATTGCATGATGTTTTTTTTTTTGTTTTGTTTTTTTTTCATGCTGCGCTCATAACAAATCGATTTAGACTTTACGACTCCTAAATTCCTGACTGGGTTAGGTGTTAGGGTTAGAAAAAAAATCAAACAAATGCACATTTGCTTACGTAAATGAACATGCTCATACTGATTCAGTCATTTTGTACATTCTGATGCCATTTGAGCTGAAATCAGAAAAGCCGGAGCTGTCAATTCCGAGTTAGATAATCATTCAGTTTGTTTGTATACAACTTATCGCTTCTTGTTTTTAACAATTTCTGAGTTTAAATCAATGCACTTTTTCCTTTAATACATGATTATGTTATACACAGTGTGCTGGACTCAGTGTAACCTCTCCCCTCCTTGCTGTGTCTCGTCCAGGTAACCACAGACCTGTACCAGGTACTGAGCTCCTATAACTACACACTAGAGTACAGAGGCGTGGTCACAGTCAAGGGCAAAGGAGAGATGATGACCTATTTCCTCACCGGGGGACCCTCCAGCAGTTAACACCCACCAACAGACACACAAACACTGGGGAAGGCGCCTTGCAGCACAAGGGGGGGTCGACCCGAGCCTCTGACATGACAGGCGGGCTAATGGACCTGTGATCGCTTGCGGTTGACCGAGACTGATCCTCGAACGTCCTCTCTGACGACGTCGAGCCTTTCGCCCAGCATTAGAGGGCAGCTTCCCGCTCTCCGGAACGCGGCAGGAGGACGGGAGGGCTCATCCCCAGCGCTCAAGCCCGAGGAGAAAACTGTTGGCGGGAAGCGGCCTTGTGAGCCTTGTAAGAGTTTGCCGTTGAGACCAAAGACGTCCGATCAGACCCGTACAGGGACGGAGTTTGCCGGCTGTCAGTCAAAGGGTCGTCAAGGAAGTGACGATGTCGAAGTTGTCTGGGGAAACCAATCGCTCCAATCTGCCAGGATTTCATTGACATTCAGCTGAAGGATCCGGGTGTTTGACAAACACAAACCTGCATGAGGACAATGAAGTCTCTCCTCCCCACTCTCTCTCTCTCTCGTTCTCTCTCTCTCTGTCTCTCCTGGGAAATATATGTACATGTAAAACACACACACACTGTTTTATGTGTATGTATAGCATATAATGTATGTAAAACAGGTCTTGTCCACGTCGTCGTCATACACTGTCTCTGAGTGATACAAACGATTGCCAATCTCTCAAAGTGTGGACACTCGAGCATGGCACCAGCCAGCACCGCAGCACGATCCATCCCTTTATCGATAATCAATATTGTCGACAAAACTTGGCGGAGAGTTACTGTACCGCGTGTCTGTCAGTGAGGAGTGTGTTTTATGGGTTCGGAGGTGTGGACTCTAAACCCCTGGAGAAAAGCCTCTGAGGTGTTTCGGTTCACAGAAAGCTTCCTGTCAGACCTAAACGTGCTCACACACATCCAGTATGGGGGCCACATACTGTATACACACACACACACATACACACACACACACACACTGCTCGCTTTAACTGAAGACACTGAAGGATGTCAACGAAAAGCTTTTCTTTGTCGTTTTTTATCTTCAACATTTTGTATTTTGACTTTCGAGAGAACACCAAACCCTACCGGATATTTTAGATTCTATATTTTGTACATTAATATATTAGAGAGAGCTATCTATAAACACCAACGTGTATTCTGATGTACATAACAGCTGACAGGTCTATCACGCTCATGCACAGACATTATCAGAACCGATGGGCTTTCACGTACTTTCCCCTCTCCTCTGCAGCTCACCTGCTGCTTCCAGACGTTCTCACCGGTGTGGCCTGGTCCAGCACGGCACCGTAGTTGATATTTCATTTAGCTTTTGGCAGACCGGCACCCCTGAACCCCCCTCGCCCTCACGCTCTTTCAGTGAAGCGAGCTCTTTGATCCACGGGAAGCCGGCCATTTGCTGGTTAGAAGCAGTTCCAGATGATTTCCCCTCACACCAGAGTGTCTGTGTTTCATGATGAGAAGGAAGGAAGGAAGGGAGGAAGGAAGGAGGGAGGTGCACTGAGCGAGTGCACACTCTGAAAAAGACGGACCGCGGGACGGGAAATGCATCAGTAACAGTCTCGGTGCTCTAAAGCCATTTTTGCACTCCGGTGCTTTTCAGCCCTCCCCTGCCCCGCTCCACTTCCCCTGCTCGTTCAATCAGATGGTACGACCCAATGAATGTCCACTGATCTCCGATGAGGCCTTTAATAAGTAGTCTATAGTGATGACGGGGAGTGATGCTCCCCTGTGGATATAGGGAGAAGCGAGCCCATGTGGAAATGTGCCCTTTTATCTGCTGTATGTTCCTCCACACCACTTTTTTTTTTTTTTTTTTTTTTTTTTTTTTTTTTTTTTTACCAGAGCAGCTTTCTCCAGTGTTACAGCATAATCCACCACCACCATGACGCATTGTCTTATGCCTGGCCAATCCACAGCTTTTTTTTAAAAAAAAAATTTTTTTTTGGTTATGTTATTAAACACTACAGCTGGTTCTGTTTGTCCTGGCTACGGCCCGGAGTAAGTAATAAGTGTTTGCACCAAGTGCCAAGTTTTTATCTGGACTAATTTGAAGTACACTGAAGCAGTAGTGCGAGAAAGAGAGAGAAAAAAACTGAGATCAAATTTAAAGTGTTCATTTTGGCTGTCTTGTGTTTTTCAGTTTGGCATTATTATGTTCATCTTTTAAAAAAAAAAAAAAAAAGCAATGGAGAAACTCGGCACTTAGTCCAAATGTTTTCTTTGAATCTGCGTCTTCTCAGATGTTGTCTGTTTTATTAATGTACTGTGCTGCTGCGGCCATTATTTCCACACACCACAAATCTACTTCTAAAACTTTGTTTATTCAGCGCAGTCCCATTTGCCTCATTGAATGCAGTGCCATTCCTTACCCTTACACACCCCTCCCTTTCTCCCCCTACTGCTTATTGTAACGAGCTGTGCCATTGGGACACAAGAGTTTTTAACACAAGGGGGTTTGAGAGATGGTACACAAAATAGCTGGGCTGTTCAACATTAACAAAAGAAAATGCAGTGCCATTGAATTCAGATTAACTTCTTTTCTTTTTTTTTTTTTAATTCCTCCAATTATACTTGACATTTCAGAGGTGAGGGGTGTAGCTAAGTTGCCCATGCAAATATTTTCTTATTAGGCATAGAAGTAGAGGTAACACGCCCCCGCCTCTTCTCCCTCCCTGCAGCTTAGGTAAAAGGATCCAATGAGATGAAGCAAGGAAAACGCCATCAGTGTGTTTTCAGAAGCAAAAACCTTGGGCTGTCTTTGTTTTTCTGTTGTGTCAAACACTATGCTGTTTTTTTGTTTTTTTTTTTACATTCAAATAAACCGCTGAAATGTTTCACACATCAGAGACTATTTCAACTGGTTTCCTTTCCTGCATAATCTGCCTGTGTTGTCAGCTCACTGAGGGATTTTTTTTCAACGCGCTGTGTACTTTCTGCAAACCATTGTGTCTGAGCTTTCTGCCTGACTGTAAACACACCAGCATTCCCCTGGCTGCAGGATCTTTGCACAAAGCTCATCTTTCTTTCATTATAAGTCTTTAGAAATGAGGTGATCTAATGGAGATGGGATGCTTTTTCTAAGGCCCCGTCCTCCATTCAACACCCTGACACCATTGTGTTCAAAGCACCTTAGCATCATTTGTACTGTACTGAAACGGGGATTTTCAAGACGTCTTCTCCTAGGTTTCCAATAGAGGGCAGCAGCACTACATGACTGCATTTACAAAATGTACTCATTTTTTTTTTCTACTGAAGGGCCCTTTGTCTTCCTTTCATCATGACTATTAATGATACACGGTAGAGGAGATGAAAGCAATATGCTAATCTGATGATTAACACCCCCTGAGTGTTATTTTATCCATTACCCAGAATCCACATCTATATTTATATATAACTTACATCACTGCCCATTAAACTAAATAATAATGTATCAGGCTTTTTTGGTTAATAGTTCATAAATGGCTCGTAACTTATGTCCAAAACTAAGTGTCCGCCTGTAATTCAGGTTTAATTTGCTGCAGGGAAATGGAGTGTGTCTTCAGATCAAATTCGGGGATTTGCAGAATGAACAGACAAATGAACAAAAGGCTCTGCTGTACTGCTCGCCATGACCGAAACTCTGTTAACTCAGCTTGTCTCAGTGGAACTGAAACCCACGCTGGAATGAACAAAATCTACTTACTGTAACTTTGGACTCACAAACAGAGGGGGGAGCTATATTTAGCACATACAATTTGATATTGAGCAAACACTTTTCAGCAGCAGCCACTCGGTTTGAGCGTGGACAAGCGGCTGCCTGGTCTCTGTTGTTGGAAAATCTGAAGAAAACAGCCGGGGGAAAGGCTGAAATGTGACCGTTTCAATAGCCAACCTGTGAATGAGACCCAAAGAAAAGCCCCGACCATGTGAGTTTTGTCACAATGTCACTGCTGAAATCCACCCTTTGCATAGTTCAAATTGCATCTCAAGTAGTCGGCAATTTCCTCCATGCAAAAACAAAGTGTCATTATAAAGCTACACACTTCCTGCTCAGGCTGCTGAAAGGAAAAAGAAAAAAAAAAAAAGATCGTCTGGAACACAACACCCTGCTTCATTAATCTCCAGTCTACCTGTGGAGGAAATGGCTGTTCCTCTTAATAAGGCACCAACTAATAACAATAATTATCAAAATGGTCATGATCATAATACCGCTCTCATGCCACTGCCTCGGAAATAAAAGCACACGCGCTGCCTGCAAGCCGGGTTCGCTGCCTCTGAACCGTATGAGGCAATCTGTTGCTTGTTTGCTCTGAAGAGAAAAATGGAGCGAGTGGGGGGAATAAAACAACGCTCAGCAGTTTTACCACATTTAGCACTGAAGCCCCAGTGCTCATTTACCATACGTACTGAAGGCTTCTGCCTCCAGAGCCTGGTAAATGTTTTCTGTAAAAATGTTTTACTGAAAGTTATAAAGGGCTGGCAGCATGAGGGGCTTAAGTACATTCTGGTTATCTTACATCCCTCTCATTGTGGTCCGGTGTAAATCTCATAATCTCTTTTTCATAATGCAGTTTTTTTTTTTATGATTACAGCAAAGTGCGTCAGGCATATCTCATCAATTGCCTCATTAAGCCCTGACAATAGTGGAATGATAAAGAGCATAAATTCATTTCTCTTGAAGAATGAATATCACTGTAATGGTCTCTGATTTATTTAATGTTCCATAACTGAGCTCAGAGTCAATGAATCCTCACACAATAGTGGGCAAATTTCAAGTGGACCGGAGGGGACCTGTCGTGATGAATCAATGCTTCACAATTGTACAGCAGAAACTCCGGCTCAATTCAAAGCTCTAGTTTTTGATATGCAGAGACTTCCAGCAGGACAGGCACTGCCCCGCCACACGTTACAAGCAAAGGCCTCGTTTTACCTCATTTTTCCAGGGCTCCTACACATTTTCTTTTTCTAAATTACATACCATAGCCTCTTGACAAGATATTAAAAATGAATACAGTCAGTCTTAAGATGCACACTCAGACCTAGGAAATCTGCTCTATAACGGAGCAGAACTTCATTATTACAACATAGGAGAAGACAGTGAGTCAGCAATGACTTACTGTACACCCAACTTCCCCTCAGAGATTAATAAAGTTCCTCTCATCTTCTATATTGTGTATAATGAACAGTTATATGCCTGCGTAGGAGCCCTGTGTTTCACGTCCTAACACACCACACTGAGCTAGCTGTGGACACACACTCAGTGGATTAGCTGCGTTGGCTGTGGAAAGGAGAATGTGAAAACAAAACAAAAGAAAAAAAAAAAAAAAATCTGAGCCAGCGAAGTCCATGTAAGATCCAATCAGATCCAGGCCATATTGCTAAGAGAGCCATTAGCTCATATAGGTGTGGTACCACTGTTGTGAGGCTGTGCGGTCACAGGGAAGAATGATGAATCATGCAGGGCTGAAGCATTGCAGCAATCCCTAGACAGACATGCAGCGGACATGCCAGATGGAACATAGCTGTGGCTATACTTTCCTTTTCATGCAAAGACTGTTCTCTCCTCTCTCCGTCCGTCGAGATGCAGAATAAGAACAGTCACGGCACAACAGTTGAGCTAATCACAGATAAAGAAAAACAAGGGCATGTCCCAGTTTTCTGCCCTTCTCTTGTTTGCTCGCTGTTACTTGTTAGGATTAAGAGAAGAGTAACTCCCCGTAATTCCCCTCGGTATATTTGAACAAACACACTCGAACGCACCGGCATAATTGGGATACCATTAAATGTGAATGGCGTGCTGATGTGCATAACAAAGGGAGGTGAGACAGTTGGGTAGCAAGTTTGTCTCTCTTCATCACGAGCTGTCACACTGAGCTCTGAACCGTGGGCTTGGTGGGAGGAAAAACCACACCAGGGGCCGCACAGATGACACACCGCCTCCGGGCTTGACAACACGACGCTGCATTGTTGCTGCTGCTTAACGTAGACCTGTTTATTAGCATTGTCACTTGACACTGGCATATGCTTGCGGCTGTGTGGGCGAGGAAGTTGGATGTGAATGTTAACAGGCTGTTTTGGTGTGTGTTAGAGTGAGAGACACTTTGTGATGAATACACATCAATCTGCATTGAAATCATAACAAATTTTCTAATCATAAAACAACTCTACATACAATTGTAATAAAATCTGTAAAAAGCATCAACAATGCACGTTCAGTCTGCAAATAAATAGCGGAATAAACTGTCCACAAAATTATTAAAAAAAAAAAAAAAAAAAAAAGGACAGTTAAGTGAATAACCATCCGGCCCCTATATATATGTGAAGGATATGCTCATGTTGAGAGAGGAGCCATACACATGAACCTGCACTGCATAGTCCCAAAAATCAAAACTACAGCTGCTCGGAAAGGAAGTAACCAATATATTTTTTTTTTTCTTTTAGGGAAAGCTTGTGAGCAGAGCTTTGTGACAGTCAGACGATGGCAGATTTCACTCCGAGACACGGTCGAAGCTGTGAACAGTCAGTCCTGTGCTACAAGGGACTAATGGTGGTGTGGAGGGAGCAGGACAAAAGTGGTGTTTGAAGATGTTTGGCTCCTCTTCCTGTGCTTTGGGGAGGAGGTTCTTTTTTATTTTTTCACTTGGAAGCGTTGTCCCCCAGGCCGGCCAGTGCAATCTGGTCTGCGCTTACTGGACATCTAAGGTTTGTTGTCCGTTCTGGTGAGGGCCTTTTGTCAGACATTGTAGTCCGGTGCTTTGCCCAGCGGCTGTCTGAGTCTGATCTGCAGGGTCATGACCGCCCCCACCGTCACATGGAAGAGGATCTGCCACATGTTCCTCAGTTCATACAGATACATGTTGGACAGACAGATGAGCGCGAATGCCAGGAAGGACTTGCTGTTCCTCCAGACAGAGAAGTAGGCAAACAGGTAACACTGAAATGAGATAAAAAGAAAAATGGTCTTTGACTAATATTGACCCAAAACATGTTTGCACCATTACTTTGTCCTTCACAGCACAATGCATTTGCTTGTCAGGACCTGACAATGTTTGTCATTAGACTATCAATTTGTTGTCTTAAATACCCACTGGGGGACACATTTGGTTTTAGAAGTTGCACAAAAAGGGCTGATAAAACTGTTAAAAGAAGGCACTGAAGTGGAAGGCATCAAGCTTTGCCAATGTTAGTCTAGCTGACAAGCTGCTGAGCTGTAAAGTCTAGGGCTGTTAGTCACTCAGTCAGACATTGACGGGCTGCTCTTACTGCAGACTATCACTTACCTGATACAGACAGGCCGCCGTGCCCAGGAAGAAGGCAATCACATAATTAAAGTCTTCATCATCATTCTGGAGACAGGACAGAGAAAGGAGAGATAAAGGTTACTCTTCAGCACCGCACAAGGCTTTATGAAACTTATATGACGACAGAAAAGCAGAGCAGAGTTGAGAAGGTCTTCCATTTCGGTTCCCTCTCTTTTACTTCTCTAACATGAAGTGAGAAGCACTCTGGCCACTTTCAAAGAATCTAACGTTAATTGCCAAAGCCAAATTAATCTGCTAAGCTCAGACATCCTACAGGGAGAGATGCAGGCAGTTTGCAGAGCCAGCTCAGATCCGTCCTCACCTGCAGTATGCTCTCTATAGCGTGGACTCCCCGCAGCAGGTTCAGGCCTCCACAGAGGACACTGAGCACACAGGACACGATGCCAGGCAGGGTCACTGGCTCCAGCATCTGAGTGGGTGCTGGGAGAGAGAAAGGAGAGCATAGTATAAACTCAGCAAAAACTGCCTGGGCCAAAAACCTCCCTAAAAGCATTAAGAGGAAAATCTGCTTTCCAAAGCACGGAGTGAAACATCGTGCTCTTATGAAATGCAACACTGGTATATCTAAAACTACTGTACTTTATCAAGTGGAGATCCAAACTCTGAAGGCACTGCACACATTTTAAATCGTTCCAAAGACATTTTGGTGTGGTAAACAGGATGATGCGTCACTGTCTGATTAGCATTCCTCACCCTTCAGGACAAAATGATGAAAGGGATCAGAAACATGGTATGTGACGAGGGCAACAAACAAAATGAACAAGCTGAGGAGGCGCCCTGAAATTAACCGCGAGGTGGATTAAATGACACCGGTGACTGAGGAAAGCATCACTTGACTCGGGGCAGGTGAGGTGCAATGGTGCGTACAAGCGGGTTGGTTTTCTGGAGCAGCGGAGAAGCAAGAGATCTCAGACACGGGGCAACAGTGGAGCTGCAAGACTGAGTAAATCCACACAAGCGGGAGGGGAACACATCAGAGCACACTGCTACCTGCCCACCAGGCACAATATCCTTCAGCAAGACAACCGACATTAGAGAGGCAGCCTGCCTTCGTGTAATTAAAGTGACGCTGAATCCAATTTCAATCTATTCCAGTGTAATTCCCAAATGCTCTATGCTAATGTATTACAGTGCAAAAATGGGACCACGGGGGATATCCGTTGGCTTACTACTGCACTATATGAGGGATTTAAGACTGAAGCAAAACATATGGGTGGAAATTAAAGACTTTTATCACCCCAGAAAGCTTCTGCGAATGCTCGTGGGAGGTATGTAAAAGCTAGTTTAGCACTGTTAACTTTTATTTTGGCTGTCTGATATGATCGGCTAACGTTGTCTCCGGTGAATCAGTATTGGTATATATGTTGGCTGATATGCAAAAAAGACATATTGTAGTAAAAAGCACCTGAAATTATTTAAAAACATAATCATGTCTAGCAGGTTCCCTTGTTTACAATACTTTGTATAGCCGTGACTTGGCAGAGCAGCAAATCACAGCTGAGCAGATGGTGAAGTGGATTGTGTTAAGTTTATTTTTCAACCATAAGATATCACACCAGTACATAGGCGTAACTTTATTATAAGTATTTCATTATCAAATTTGAGGATTCCTTGCTAGAAAGATGTTTTTATGGATTAAAAAAACATATTGTCCAATATGTTATTGGATGTATCTAATCCAAAATATCTGTACCAGCCCCCAAAAAGACTCTAGTAAACGCACTGTAAAACACAGCATCAAGTACACTGTGAACACTTCAAAGCTTAGATGTGCTCAGGTTTATCACCCTGAGTGTGAAAATATGATATATATGACATAACAGAAATTTAAGAGAAAGAGACTGAGGTGAAATGAAGTAAAGCAGACAAAGCAAAACAGTCTTATTCCTGTGTTCAGCACTTGTGGTAATTTGCTACATACAGAAACTTTGCTATTCTCCTTTATTCAAACAATGTGTGTTGGGGAATTTTACCAAGTAATTTCCCCTCTAGTATTGTTCCTGTACCCTTGCACTGCAGAGCCATGTCATGGGAATTCCCACTCGCTTTGTTATGCCCTTATAAAAGGACCGGGCATCAAAACCGCTACAATAATCTACTAGCCTTCTCAATCAGGGGTCCCAGACTCTGAACAACCTTCCTTTTAAATATTAACAAAGCTGACTGTGTCACTGATTTTAAATACCCACTTTTATAGTCCTGCTTTTACAGTTTATTACTTTGTTTTTAATCATGGCTATATTGAGCAATTATTATTATTATTATTATTGTTATTATTATTATTCTTTTTGCAATTATCATTATTAATTTATGATATGTAATCCAAGTATTTGTGGTTATTTCTCTTGTAAAGCACTTTGTGCCTTTGTGCTTCAAAGGTGCTATATAAATAAATTGGTATTATTACATTGGGTGTTGAGAAATAAGTGGTATGGTAGTCCATTACAAAGGCCCAAGTTCTCTTGTGTTAGGATGGGAGGAGAAAGCACCAGCTGGAGCGTTGCCTACCTATGCCCTTATACTTGGAGGGGGTGTGCAGTGAGAATCCGTTGATGGAGCTCAGGTCCTCGGGGGAGAGCTGGTAGGGCGGCCGCAGCTTGATCTCAGTCTGCATGTCTGCCAGGTTGATCTTGGTGGACAGCGAGCGAGGGCTGTTGTACCGCTGTTTGGTCTTCTGGATGAAGGTGTCTGACCGGTGGCAATCGGCACAACAACAGTGGGGTCACGATACAGGCAACACTAAACAATCACATCTGTGTTTTGCATGTTTTAGTCATTCATTCAAATGAGACTTCACTGGATTCTTTTTTGCAAGATGTCAATATGACGTGAGTCGGCACATGGATATCTTAGGCTGCTTTCTGATTTATAATTTTAAAATCAATCAATCTGTAGCCGACCAATCAATGAGAAACTGCATGTTGGCACATGAGATGACACAATGTGGAATTACATAAAACAGGAGAGAGAAATGCAACAAATAAATAGCATACAGATATGCCATTTCCCTCACAGAAGAAAATGCTGTTCTGTCCATCCCTCGTGAAATAATTGACATTCCATATTAACCTTTTGCTATTTTGACAGCATGCTTGCTAAACTAACATAACGCAGCTACAGTCAGTGCAGCATCTAGCCTGGTGGTTTTTACTTCACCTCTGGTTGATGGATAGGTTGCAGTGCTAGGTCTAATTAGTTTATCATAGCATAGGAACCTTTTACTTTGCTTATTATACATGGTTGATAATAATTGGATGAAAATATTTCAATGAAAAATAATATTTTGCTTTTGGTTTGTTTGTTTTTTTCTGCTTCCATGCATACATACTGTTTCACATGTCTGCATGCATTCTTTCTATCTTCCAGGCAGTCATTCATTTCAACTAATTTCAGAGCAGTAGGAAAATAAAAATATATATTTCCATGACAGTGATCATCTTTCTTGCTTTTTTAACTTTATGCTACTTCAGTTTAATGTATGCATAAAACTGCAAACTCTAGTGTCTTCTGGTGCGCTCACATGCTGGCAGGATTCAACATCTAGGACTTCAAAGTCAGCTGCCAATCAGCTTTGTGTTCATGCACTTTGAAGCTGACAAATCAAACCCAGAAGACAAACAATAAGCAAACACTGAAGCTCAAAAAAGAGGATGATCTGGATTTTACTTTTTCTTGCTTTAAAAAAGTTCTCCTGCATGCCTATATCCCATGTAGGACATCCATCCACGTTAGCTGGAGCAACAAATTATTTCAGGATAGAATTTATGACCTCAATATTTCAATTTGAACAAACAGCAAAATCCAGTACATACTGGAAAATCTAAAATACTACGGTATGATTTGGAATAAGGTCAATGGTAACAACAGTAGATACAATCATCAAAAATTAAAAAAAAGAAAAAAAAAGAAAAAAAAAGTGCAGTACAGTTTCAGAAGTCCAACAGAAATAATCAAATCTGTACACCTGAGAGAGTAGTCTTTTCCGTAAGGTTTGAGGAAAATTCCTCCCTCAGATAAACTTACATTATTATATAACACAAATCTGTAATGTTCAGTGCATTCAAGGAGTTATCTTGTGATTAAGTGTTGTAATTTATTTTTGTTTTTCCCACTTTCCCTCAACCTGCCTTATCTGTATCTGCCTCAGTTAGTTAAATACGTACATTTCCCAGAATGCTTTCAACAACCTGCAGAAAATGTGGCTGAACTTGTTCTATTAAGCTGAGGGTTACACTTAGAGGCGGAGAGGGCAAAAGCATTAGAGATTAGAGGAGGAGCTGAGGAGCAAGTTTTTCCCAATCAAGAAAAATCGGGAGCTTCACTGCTTTCGACAGACAACACGTCGTTCCACGAGATGTCATTATTGATGACATTTAACATGACTGTAACATGATACTCGTGTCTACTGAGGCGACTGATAGAGGAGAAACAGGAATTTGCATCTTCAGTGACGGATGCCTCTATGATTGCCTTCCATTCAAAGTGGTGCCCTAGAAAGAAGCTCCTGCTCTTTGATTCTGCCGGGCTGACACCAAAACCTGGCAGTTACCATTGATGTTTTAGACATTTGATAATCTCTCTGCTACTAAACTCCACGGGAGCTTACCGAATTCGATGAAGGAGTACGGTCGCACGGCGCTGTTGATTCGCTTAGTGTCATAGGTGACGATGAACTCCCTCTGCAGCTCATCCAAGAAGCAGAAGGCGAGGACGTTGGGGTAATTCTCTGTGCAAACCATCAGGTATCCTACGCCCAGGGAGCTTGTGAAACTGACACACACACACACACACACACACACACACACACGCACACACAGCATTGTGTTAAAAGACTGCACTCTTTTTCTCTCATTGGGAACCTTGGAACACTGAAATTAGGACACCATGCTAAATACAGTACAGATTATAGACAAAACACAATGCCGTTTCCACTGGTTGTGGCTCTAAAGCACACACAAAGCCTCCTTTTTCAGTACAAACACTACCCCGCATATTTCTGCCTGTAAAGATAATTCACCTCTTCTGAATGTCTGACTAAACACGATTTCACACCCAGATTGAAATGCACTCAATTCTCAGATGTTATTAGTATACCGTTTAGTTGTGCAGTCTCTATTAATATATTGTGCGCAGCTAAAATCTGAATGTATACAAACTCCAACATTATCCGAACAGCTGACAGAACATTTGAGGGAGAGCTAATTAAAAACATCTAATTGGATATGTAACACCGTGGTCAAAAGGTTAGATTACTGTAGTATCTGCCACTCTGTGTAGGTTTGGTGTGGATGACTCATACACACCTCGGAGAGGAGGGCAGGTACCTCGCTCTCTAGAATTTGGATGATGGTAAATATTGCCTGTGTGGAGTGGTCTGGGTACTGCAATCACAGCCCACACAGCTTCTGAGGGGCCCAGTATATCACAGAATAGATTACCCTGTGACTTAAAACACTGCCTGGCTCATTCTGACCTCCGTCTTTCTTCTCTTCCCTGATTGCTGATGGCTCCGCGTGATTAAAGTAACTCAAAGAAGGAGACTCTACACAGAACGTGTAGTTTGTTCATAGACGGCTGATCCCGTGTTTCTTTTTAAACTTATCCGCTGCCTTAATAAGGCTAATTAGCTCTTAACAAACAACGCTTGAGTGAATTTCAAAGCACTTCCTCAAGCCCAGTGGGGGGAAAAAAAGGTCTGGCATCTTAGATGACAACCCAGCTGTCAAGCTGCTCACATTAAAGGACTTGGAAACCAAAACTGTGGTAGGAGGTCAGCAAAGTTGTCAAATAAAATTGTTTTATCACCCATGAAGCTCACTGGGTCAAACTGAGGTAATGTTCCAAAATCTCTAAAGTTATGTAATTGCACTACATACCTTGAACGGAAAACATTCAAAGTAAATGAAGTTAAACTAATTAATGAGATGTTTTTATGCTTCAATGGGATAATAGTGTCACTAATCCAATTCTGCCAGAGATGGAGGTTGCTCAGTGAACTGTATGATTGACATACTCAATACTTAAATGCCATGAAAAACAATTCCCCTTCAATATCCCCCCTTCAATATCTGTGAAGCAGATGTAAATATGTTCCACATCCTGGGCAGCTGAATTTACTCAAGAAAAGTTGCATTCATCATCATTGCTAAAATGATGCAAACTATAACTACTTGGCTACTACTAACATGGCCTTTTGAATGTCTGGGGTTCATTTTAATGCATATTATGCACCATGTATCCTGACAAAATAATTAAGAAATAAAGTCAGCATCCAGCAAGACCTACTTGACATTGTATTGTCCAGTCTTGAGTGTGCAGCGGTCAGGGAACTGGCTGAGTTTCTTGGACAGGCCTTTCAGGTGCCTCTTGGTCTCCTGAAGCCCTTTGTCCTGTTCGTAGTCGGTGGACGCCGAGAGGGGCAGGCCGTCCCCGACCCTCACCACCGAGGCAAACAGCACCATCGACATCTTACAGCTCTTGCACTCTCACCGAAGCCCTGGATCACCAGGGAACAGTTGAAAGGGTGAAATTTAATAATTAATGCTTGAATGCTTATATGGATGACTTTGCTCTTAAGCTGCATAGTAAGGATCCAAGGGCTTTACTGGGCTATCGAATTACAACATTGTTTATACTAGGGCTGCAAATATATGCTTATCTTCTGATTCGACACTGTCACGATACTTGTGCTGATTCAATATGCATTGCAATTTTTTCGTATTGTGATTCGATATTATGATTTATTAAGATTTTATCCTCGTATTATCCTCTAGTTTGTGGATGTAAAGTTTCATGAAGCTCTGATTACCCTAAAGGTCACGGTGGGTCATTTTACACAGTGATGTCAAGTTAAAAAAAAAAAAAAAAAATGGTCTCACAACAATGAAATGACTCCTATGGTGGCTAACATCATCACACGTGAATCAAATGTGGCTCAATGAATCCACAAGAGTCTCAGCTTTCCAATTCATGCAACACCAAGCCTGTTTGGGCCCCAGTCTGCACAAATACACCATTTTAGAATAGGTGAAAATAATACATCTGTTCTGCATCCCAAAAACCTGCATGGGGTCAGCATAAGGTGGGCATGTCTGCAAAGGGGAGACTTGTGGGTGCCCATAGACGCCATTTCCATTGAGATATCTGGAGGTCAGAGGTCAAGAGACCCCTTAGAAAATGGCCATGATTTAGTCCATGCCAACACCCTAACAGTAATAAAAACTCTATCAAAATCGTGCAAAAAAAGAACTGCGATACTTAAAGTGGCTTGATGCTTGCTGGTGGCAACTGCATTTGTGTGATCTACAGCAGGTTTGTGTAAAAGTCTCGGTCCGTCTGTGTTTTCTTGGGCTACAAGCAGAACCATGGATAGTTCTCCAGGCGGAGAGGGGCGGTGAGGAGGCGCCGGGTCACATTATGGGACAGATGTGCCACAAATCCTGGGATGCTCCCTCACAGCGTTTGTGTCAAAACTCAGTGACTCGCTACCATGAAAGAAAACTTAAACCGTTTCAGCTTTTTTGAAACCAGAATAAACCAGTAAAGCTGGGAAACCTCCACGACTTTTTAGCCGAGAGAAAGACGAAAGCATGTAGCAGCCTTGACACAATGAAAACAAACAGAGTAGCTAATGTTAGCTGACGTTAGGTGAAGCCACCGCCACCGTCTGTGTTTGGTGTTAGCTACAAATACAGGTTGTGATGAAACTCTTGGTAGTTTAACGTGTCCGAATTCAGAAAATGAAAACCTGTAATTACCTGCACTGAGCCTGGTGAGGCAGCTAGGTAGCGTTAGCGGCTAAATGAGCTAGCTCACTGACACTGGCTCTCTTGCTACTGTTAGCCGGCTAACAGCTAGCTGGTGCTGCGCTTTCCACTGGGCGCAGCGAGATTGTTATCAAACCCGAGGAAAGCCGTGTGTTGGGCGAGCAGCGGCAGAAAGGTGTGCAGTACCTGTCGGGGGTGAGCAGCATCGTTTGGGGGTGATTTCCTGGCAGAGGGACACACAGAAACCTGACTGAGAGACAGGCAGAGAGCCAGCCGGCCGAAGAGCTGCACGTTTACGTGGCTGCTGCGCTGTGCATTGTGGGAGAAGGCAACCTCCCATCAGCACCACACATTTATTTTATTTTATTTTATTTTATTTTATTTTATTTTATTGGATTCACATCAAGTACATAAATATACATGTTACATACATTATTCATGAGAAAAGATTCTGTTTATTTTTTATTTATTTATTTATTTATTTATTTATTTATTTATTTATTTATTATTATTATCTGGGGGGTATTTGTCAGAAAAGGTGCTTCTTAGGTCTATGTTTTATTTTTATTCCAGTCAACTAAATTGTTCAGTATCTTCAGTAACTATGCAAATATCAACAAATAAAAACAACAAATAATTTGATAAACAACAGTAACAATATATATATATACACATAATGAAAATAAATGATATCAGCGCCACTAATAAGTAAAATAATGCCAGCTGTTCCCTTCAGAAATGATCATTTAATATATTTAAATGGGTTGTTGGATTTACATTGTAATCACATAGTTTTACACAATTACACAGCTTTATCACAGAAGAATGCCAACCTTTTGGTGAAATGAATTATACATCATGAGTATACATATGTATTTTATTAAACATATAGTCTATGCAAAGGTTCAAAGGTGAAAGGTCTATAGATTCTACAGATATATTTTAGCATATTTTATTTTATTTTTTTTTATTACCCTTATAGGGTATGCAAAGGCTTTTTTTATGTTTGTTTTTTCTTATATTCTTTGTATTGATCCACTTTATTTATTTGTTTTTGTTTTCACCTGTAGGTGACAGCTAGTGTCCCTGTGGCCCTCAAGAAAAAAGAAAAGACAAATTAAAAACTATCTTTTCTATCATAATCAGCACAAGAGAAAAAAATAAAAGAAACACAAAATAACACACAAAAAGACAAAAAAAGATTAAAAAAAATAAATAAAAAATAAAATAATAATAAAAAAAAATTGACACCAATATTACTACAGGTGTATTGTATTCTGAGGAGTGTTAGACATGCTGTCAGCCATTCATTACAGTGTGTCTTGTTTCTGTCGGCCACTTGCAAAGCTCATTAATCATCACATTAATCGTGGACAGCAGTGCATGTCAAATTATGCAGCTACCAAGTCTTGGGGACTTATAGATCCCCGGTCCTTGCTCATGCGGTTTGCCCATTAATTGATTTTTTAAATTTTTTTAATTCCTTTTTAAAGACGACGTGTTTGGTCTCAGTCAGTCAGTGTGGCTCTGCAGCTGCAGTCACATCAAGCAGCATAAGACAGACTCTTAACAAATGGGGACGGTGGCATCAGATGACTCTTTGCTTTCCATTTACATGAGTCATTTTCAGCTCTCAAGCACCCCGAAATGACATTGTTATCATTTTTTTTGTTGTTGCTAATAATGCTTACAGAACTTCAGTTGCTCATTCAATTTATGTCTGCAATTAAAAAAAAAGACCCTGTTAATATTCATGAGTTCATTAATATTGTGATATGTTCAGCTTTTTGCTTTATTTTGGTGTTTCTAATCTGATCTCTATTAACTGTCCTAGTTGCCGCAGTGACAAATTAACCCTAATCCAAAAATCTGGTGCTTGAAATTTGTTGTTAAAATTAAAATGATATGGAAAAATGGATAATGCGTACACAGAGCTTGTGGAGTTTTAGTGTTCCCCTCAAGCCTGAACTAGGGCATTCACTGGCATCAGCATCTTTTTTTTCTTTTCTTTTCTTTTTTTTTTTTTCTATTTTCATGCATTTCCCTGTTAGAATAGGGCAAAGCACAGCTAAGGCTAAAGGAAGAAATGAAAACAACAATACAGAGACAGTTAGCGGTCTCATCATTCACACACACACACACACACGCTGATGCAATCTCCTCAGAGCACTGTGACAGCCTGGAGGGACCTCCTTAGCACCCTTATGGCCCTGTATGTGTGTGTTTGTGTGTGTGAAAGAGAGAGAGAGACACACATACACACACACACACACGGAGTGAAAGTTGGATGATGGATGTCTTCTGTTCCTGACAGTTTGATGAATAGCCACAGGTCCAGGGGATTGTTTAGTGCAGAGGATGTCAGGTGAGAGGGAGGCGACGTTGTCATTCACAGTGACACAGTCTAAATAGAGGTGCAAATGTATTGGCGTTCACCACATTTTCTATTACTGAGGATGTCATCATCATACATATTTAAGTTTGAACTCTGGCACTCTTGAGAACTGGGGTATATCTTAAAAAAAAAAAAAGAAAAAGAAAAACTGAGAATTTCCTCTGCAACGTGATTTCCCTGCAGGTTCAGTGAGCCTCAACACACTTAATAATAATCATACAGTATTAATCTGATTTATTTTGAGCCCCATAATCATCCATATTGCTCATTAGACACTGCACTTCTCAACATAGGTGCTCTCACAAATTTTAAGACAAAACAATTCCTCTGCAGAGAAAAAATATGCATGAAATTTGGAGTATTTCCCCATACAGAGAATAATGTATGGATGTACCTGCACATTTCTTTATAATCAACAAAAAAGCTCATCCGATGTTGGTGACAAAGATCTGACAGTGCTTGCACAAAACAAGAAATTGAATATACTCTATATTCATTTACTCCAAGGAAAAATACCTTGCAGCAGCCACAAAAATGACTGTGTGTGTTCCCACTTGTCCACATTGAGACTCAGGGTGACGCGCTGTGTCTGCACTCGAGGGTCGTTTTATTGTTTTCTAGCTGACAGACCTCATTCGGATCTGAATCGAATCTTTTTTTTTTTTTTTAATAATATCAAAGCTCTCGTGGTGAGAGGGTCACCCACCACATGTCCTGACCCGTCCCACTCACTGCAATCTAAAAGCAGAACAAGAGAATGTGCATGGGTCAGTGTTCACACTCTGAGACACTTGATAAATACCAGAGCTCCTCTTCTGGATCTCAGTGAATAAAATAACCAGAGCTGAAGAAATGTCAGTCTGTCTAACATGTCACATCGGCTCGGAGAATGGGACATGACATAGCATACGCAACATGGTGGGGGGAATTGGACTGGGGATCTTGGATGGGATTAGGTGACAAGAAATACTTTCCTCCTTGTGGATGCCTTTGTCTAATCAGCTATACTACACACGGCAGTTCATCTGTAAATCCATACTGTGTTCAGGCATTGGCTGGTTGCCGTCAAACTAAGACTCACGACCCAGAAGCCTCTAATGTCCTGCAGGAAAGCCTCAGCCTGTAGGTCGATTCAGCCTGGAACATTGATGAACTTGATGCTCGATTCTCACCATTCATCACAGAGTATTTATGGATTTCTGTGAATCGATTCCAGCATGCATGAACTTTGACAACTCCTTTTTTTGGTCAATAGAGGATGGGAGCAATCCATTCAAAGGCCAATTCGTTTTGCATAGACGCTGTCAACAGTCAGTCAAGGATAAGTGCTCCGTTTTAATCTTGGTTCAACTCTGATGGATTCCCCCTAAACTATAATTTACTAATTCCTATCAGAAATTACAAAAAGGATACCAGTGACTGGCAGCTTCACTGAACTACAGAATGAGCATATGGATCTTTCGGCGAGTGGTGGAAGTCATTTTCAATACTGCCTCTTGAGAAAAAAAAAGCAAAAGAAAATCTTTATCATTCCCAGGCAGATGCTTGGGGGTCTATTTATTTCTTTGACTTCCGGTGTTTGGCCCAATTTGTCCCCTTGTCAGAATATTGAATAGTCTTCAATGCAGCTGACTTCCAAAATGCAGCAAAATAACAGGGTGAGGGATCAAGGTGTGTACTGAAAGAACTAAATAATAAATACTTTTGCATCTGAGTTTTTCTGAGTGTGTGGCTTCCTTCTCGTCAGAAAAAAAAAAAAGCTTTTTCTAGAAAAAGGTAAAAAACATAGCATGGGCTTGTACCACACAATTAGCATAAGCACAGCAAAAAGAAGTACAAAGCATAAGGAGGAGGATAGGTAAACATAAGATGCAGAATGCACAATGAGGTCAGGAAAATGAGACCCTGAAGAGCAAACACAATTACCCATAAAGGGAAATAGCTTTTGTTAAACAGACTTAAATCCGAGACAGACCTTGATTTTGTATTAATAGTCCAATGCCCTCCATTTCTAAAGTTGATTTCCCTCAAGTTAGGAACCTTGCCCTAAAAAAACCCTTTTTCCTGAAAAAGCAGTGCTACCAGGCATGAAGAAAGTGTTATGCCCCCTCCAAAACCCTTTAGAGTGAAATTGGGATTGAGTGGGCATTTATCCCTGTGCTCACAGGCATTAATCAGCCTGCGTGCGTACCAACAACAGCAGTTAAGACTTGCATAACTAAGACGAGGAAAAAAAAAAAAAGCTGGCTGAACAGAGGCAACTTCAGGCCCAAAGTCACTCCTTAGTTATGACTGGGCCTTAGGACAAGCTTTGGGAGACCTACTGATGTTTAATTGAAATAGTGTGGAGAGACAAATTTAGTTTCCCACGGTCTTGATCCCTCAAGTCCAAAGCAATGACTTGTGGTGTTTAACATGCTCACTTTCCTGGATATACTCAGGCTAAGGCATTTTAACAGGGAGCTATGACAAAAGTTTTACTGACATCATTATCAGAGCGGTGGCTTTAGACCCCAGTGCCATTTTCCGGTCATTTCTCATGGTAAAGCCATCAATGTCAGTTCTGCTGAGCCCGGCGAGCAGTCGATTTGTTTTCCTTGTGACACGGACGACTGGGACAAACGTCAAAACGCGTGGGCACAAAAACTGCTTTCACCAGGACTGTCCATCAGCCCAGTGACCCCACAAGGTCAACTTCTATTTATTGTTGCATTTTCAGTCCAGCTTGGTGTTTTAAAATAGGCTGTCCCGCTCTGGATATACCACAACGCAGTTTGTAAATCAACAAGTTCTAATGTAATTTATCATTCTGCTCTATGGAGTTTCAGAACAGCGCAAAAAAAAAAAAAAAAAAGAAAAGCACAAGTCTCGACAGCATATCAAGGTTACAACTGACAATATTTTGGAAATGTTTGACTTTATTCTTTTATTCTCGCAAGGTCCTTATTGTACGGGGCAAAACTGTACATATGGCTGGGCACAGGAAAAAAAAAAAATCAACAAAGGCAACAATGACTTCTTGGCATAAGTGTGACAAATTCCCACACAATATGGATACCTTTGGGATAAGACAGAGGTGGTCATTATATTAATATTCATTAAACATGTGATAGCACTGTGGAGGCCCCTATAGGGAAAAAAAAACAAAAAAAAAACAACGGATAGAGTAAACAAAAGGTAGCGGATTTGCCACAAGAGAGGAAACGGAACACGTAACTACAGCAATATGTCAACACCTAACCCCTTAAAGCATTCGTCCGGCCGACGTTGCAGCAAGTCCTGCTTTTGCATACCATGAAATGCAATAGTCACATTGAACACTGAACACAAAAACAGTGCTTGGTGCCAGCCAGAAGATTCGGGACAGTCTCACTTTGGAGCTGCCCCCATTAGGAATCACAAAGTTAATGTTTGATCCAGAAACGGTTCATTAAAGTCTATTGACCCAACATGATTCATTCAACACATCTTGCCATGACACAGCACATGGAACTTAAGTGGACGATTAAATCTATGCGTTTTGCTCTTCTTTTTTTTTTTTTTTTTTTTTTCTTTCTTGGGATACAAATGTAAACACTCTTTAATTTGGCGAATTATGCAATTTATAATATATGCAAATTATAAACAAACTAGTTCCCTTTAATTGTGTTTCGCTATCCCTGAGAACCTTATTCATAATGAAAGAAACCAAAGTCTTGAATAATAAAACACAAGTTCTGCTACAGATAAGCCTTTAAATATTTATAGCGGCTTGGGCCTGGCTGTTGGAAACACACAGCAGTAAAGTCGCCACATAGGTAATGATAATGGCCCCTGTATCAGTGATGGTGCCGGGCTCCAGGAAAGAGGGAGGGGGGGTCTGGGGACTTCATTGACTTTGTCACACCTTGGATTCACTGTGAAGTCATCCTGTTAGATAAGCTTGGATGCACAGGGGTGGGGGCGAGGGGGGGGGGCACTGTCCAGCCTAACCCAAGCCGACCTGTTCCAGCTCAGATCAGGCCGACGCGGGGCGGGCAGACACACAGACTGAGGCAATACTGGCCGGAGCATCTTCATTTCAACAGCGAGCCTCTCCAATTCTTCCTCTTCCAGAGTGAAGGCAAATTATGCTCTTGGCTCCTTGGCATTGTTCAGCTGGGACAGAGGCGTACAGACATAAAACGGGCTGAATCAACCAGGCTAAGTGTAAACCAGACGTCCAATTTATCCCCAGCATGTCTGAACAATGTACAATTACACAGCCGCCGCGTGAATAAAGATGGGAACGCGGGGTATTGGGCCAAATTCATGATTACCTCAAGTGATGGAGGGAAAATTCATGTATTGGAGATTGTATTATCAACATGCAAATGTTTTAGCCCCCATATTTTTCTCTCCTCCCGTGTTTTTGTTCGGCTTATGTAAATGAGCCCTACTCTTGCTGAATGGACTGATGGAATCCCATTCTGAATGCAGAAGAGTGGAGAGAGGCAACACAAAGCATATTGACAACAGCAAGGACAGGACGCCTCAAACAATCATTCATGTTTGGATATGTATGAAGCATGAAAATATCAAAAGGGGAATGCGCAGTAATTTTTGGCATTTCATGTACCTATTAGTTGATTCTTTTTTTTTTTTTTTTCTTTTTTTCATTCTCTGACTCATTCTGGTCCATGATTTCAGGGAACTACAGAAGGCACCAGGCCTCTGATTCCCATCCGCTTTGCAGCCTCGTATCGCTTCATCTGTCCGCAGTTCCGGTGACTGAATTATTTTTTTTGAGAGACACTTTAAGGCCACAGTTTTAAGCGACACAAAAATTGGAATTTTGAGAGCCTGGAACCATACAAAATATTGCCCCCCCTTTGACTTGATTTCACCCAGACCGCGCGGCCTGGGTCGATACCCTCCTGGGCGCAGCTTTTGGCAGAGCGTGGTGCCGCGCTGAAAAAAAAATAAACTTGTGAGGAAAACACACACAAATAAACGAACAAAACAATCATTGTGGACCTATCACATACTATAGCAGTTCACATTTTCCAAAATGTGGCTTTGGGTTTTTTTCTCAGAGTGCTGATTACAAGCTATTTTCCTACTGACCTGTGAGTATACAAAGCAATATTCTGGATGGTTCTGGACTTCGGACGTGAGGGTTTCTTTACAAAAATATTGGAACCATGTATCAATAATCATCATCCTCATCTTCTAGAGACAGAGCAGAGGTTGGCTGGACTGGACTGGGACCCCGGTGGTGTCATGCACAGCGCAGCCTCAGCCTCTAAGCCCACCACCACCACCTGCCACCACTGGCCTCTAGCAGTCACACGGACCCCCACAGGGCTTCGCAGGGGCCAGTATTGCATAGATACAGTATAGGGTGTAGCTTTTCACATGTGCAGTCACAGTATTTGGGCAAGAACAAAAACAAAAAAAACAAACAAACAACAACAACCAAAAAAAAAAAAATCATCTGTTTTGTCTGTGTATTTTTTCCCCCGGGTCAAAATATCCATGAAAAAGAAGTCTCGAGTGGTTGGTCTGACTGTAGGTAACTCTGTTGGTATTATTACAAACATGATCACCACGGTATAAAAAAATAGCCTTTCGCTGAGGTCATCAAGTCTCCCACGTCAGTGCTGATAGGACCCTTGCCAGGGTCAAGGGTCACAGTGCAACGACAAGCTCCGCCCCCCCTCCGGCGCCGCCCTCAGAGCTCCTCCTTCCTCTTGCCGACCTTCTCTTGGTCCCGTCCTCTGAGGCTGCGCATGAAGCCCGTGAAGCCCGCCTCCTGGGGACATGGAGAGCAGAGGATGATTACAAAAGCTCTATTTTAAAAACTTGAAGTAAACAGAGATCAAATTGTTTATTTGCTGTTTTATTTATCTTTAACTGTCAATCTTTCTATTCCTGACCTTAAGCATTAAAGTGATATGGCCTGACAGGATGGATTTAAGAACTGGATACAGACTCTAAATCATGACGCCAAGCACCAGGGGGCCTGATTCACAAAGGTAATATTTAGATGGATCTTAAGAAAAGAAATGAAGATGAATTTTGGAAGGGTTCCTCAGTATTTTCTTAGCAACAGTCTCATTTTCTGTACAATTTCTTTAAGTTTCCCGACTAAGAAAATTCTCAAAGTGAGGTCTGAATTAATTCCAGTAAATAAACATTATGTACTGTGTAGTCCCACTGAGGCTAGGAGACCAAATTTAAACTTTCATAAAAAAAAAAAAGCATGCTTGTTAATATTAAAGCTATATATCAGGTAGAAAAATTGGTTTGATTTGATACAAGGATACAAATCCATCATGTTGCATCACTAAATCCACTCTATTTATTTATTTATTTATTTATTTATTTACTTACTTACTTACTTACTTATAATTTTTTTAATCTGAGAACTTTAATTTCATGAATGCCATTTATTTGTATTCATATTAGTTGTCCTTGGGAGGAAACACAAAGAAGGTTAACAAAACATTAAAAAAAAAAAGCCACTTGAGAAGGGATTTTGTGTATCCCGGCCCTGGTCAATTTGCTTGCCCCAGTCCAAACTATTATTATTACTCTTTCATTCTTCATTATTCTTTGGTCTTTATCTGAGGTCCAAACTGCCCACGTTTACATGCAGAGCATCCTGCCTGTTGTCCATACCGTGGTGAAGGTCTCTCTCAGGTTAAGCCTTCTGCATGAACCCTTGATACCCTGCGCTTGAGCATCCCTGTTGCTATGAATAAATCATTAAACAGAATATTCCTGTCCACTTATGGTGCTCCGTCCACAGATAAAAAGGTCTACCAGCGAAAACATATTAAAAAGCGGAGCTGCCGGCTGCCCTGTTTGACTCAATAGTTGATTGCTTCTAATACAGGCGAAAGAAACCATAATTTAAATGGTCATAGTGATGGTGAATTATTGCTCGCTGCAATGCATTTTGTTGATATCAAAATGTCCCCATAACCCTGTGCCAGTGTGCAGAGACAGCAAAAACCAATAGAGGTTGTCATGATAATTTGTTTAATATGGGAATTTAAATAGCATCTTAATGAGTGCAGCTTTATTTGAATTTGAACTCTTACTCGGTTATGACATTTTTATATGTTGACTCAAAACCAAGTGTCTTGAGTAAAAAGGCTACGCATGGAAGTGTTGATGCATGTAAGTGTAGCCAGTCAGGAAAAAGAAATGAGGACGAGCGTAGGTGGGACAGGCTGAACTTACCCCGCGATCTCCGTTGTATTTTTCAGCAAACTTGCCGTAGTTGTAGTAGTTGAACGTCGGGTAGCCCTCCACGCCTTCCTGCTTGCACAGCTCATGGTTCAGTCCTTTGGTGCAGTCCACAGCAGCGTACACAATCTGAGGAGCAAGAACCATCACAGAGTGCTTTAAAAAACATGACAGAATCAACTGAGTGCAAGAAAAAAAACATCATTAACCACTAATATGAATACAAATAAATGGCATTCATGAAATTAAAGTTCTCAGATTAAAAAAAATTATAAATAAATAAATAAATTGAGTGGATTTAGCGATGCAACACGATGGATTTGTATCCTTGTATCAAATCAAACCAATTTTTCTACCTGATATATAGCTTTAATATTAACAAGCATGCTTTTTTTTTTTAATGAAAATTTAAATTTGGTCTCCTAACCTCAGTGGGACTACACAGTACATAATGTTTATTTACTGGAATTAATTCAGACCCCACTTTGAGAATTTTCTTAGTCGGGAAACTTAAAGAAATTGTACAGAAAATGAGACTGTTGCTAAGAAAATACTGAGGAACCCTTCCAAAATTCAGCTTCATTTCTTTTCTTAAGATCTATCTAAGAAAAAGTGCCTAAGACATGTGGGAAATAAAAAAAAAAATAAACACATCAAAAAATACATTAAAAAAGAGAGACCACAGATGGAGAAGACACATAGATCTTAAGTCTTTCCAAAGATCCTCAACAGAGATCTCTAAAATGAGTCTTGAGGAAATTTTTAAAACGATTCTTGGATTCGGCAACACAAATTAGTTGGGGAAGATTATTGGCCTGAAGGACTAAAAGGCGAATTAAAAGCTATCATAATACAATAAAAAAGGATAGAAGTGAAGTAAAAGAGTAAAATCCTGATATGGGAAAATAAAACAGAAGGAGTTAAAGCCACACTAGGAAAATACTTTACATTAAAGCGAGTTTTAAGAATTGATGTGGCCGAGCGCAATAAAAAGAGCAGCTATCTTCAACGTGCTGCAACACAACGCCGCAACAAAGAGCTGGGGAATACGTTTATTTATCTATTCCACGTGACGCCATATCACCCTGAAACATATGGCCGTGTGGGTAGCATGAAGGGAATTAGCTTTGGAGAAACGTAGTAGTTTACATGTGACGTTAAAGAGCGCCGCAGCAAGGTGACCGGCCGTGAGCCTCTCTCTCCGCCCTGCCTGAGGCTGCCTGGCGGGCACGGTGCGCACGGTGTTTTAAATCACCTCCTACCATTTTTACAGCCATTTTTATATATTATTTTACCGACGTTTTTAATGTATGATTTGGCTTCATTTTATTCTCCAGATTTATCCTCCCGTACCCCTTGTTTCTAATTCATATCTCCCATTTTCACTGATTGTCTTTAATATCTTTTATTTATTATTGCCTCACTGACTGTACAGCACTTAATGTATTTTTTTTTTTTTTTTTTTACTTTATTACTCCTGTAGATCACATACTATAAAGAATAGATACACCCAGAAAATGGACACTACAGCAGATAATACCAAACTCCATATTTATCAACTGGAAAACGGACACTTTACGGTAATTGCTTACATGCGTTCAGCTGCTTTGGCACCGAGAAAACTGTTTGTCATGCTCAACACATTCTGCTCCTCTAAATTTAGCCAGCCAGCTACTCTCTCCGGGTTACAAGGAAAAAAAAAAATAAATAAATAAATAAATATGACGGATACATTCCTCTCCAGCTAAACCATGTGGAGTGGGTGGTGGGAGGAAAAAAAAAAAAAAAAAAAACAACAAACGACAACAATCACTCCTACATAAGAACAACAAAGGAGATTTATGTTGCGAGGCCGCTGCATCGATTAGTGACAAGCAGCCCCAATGAGGCGTAAACGCCGCCTCGCTGATACATGGCTCACTCGGCGTGTCCTTTTGGACAGCTCAAATGTCACCGTCTCTCCGAGTGCTGAGCTCCGCACGGTGAACTTGTCACCACCAAATAATCACCCTCCGGCCGTCTGTCCACTCGAGCTGAATGGAGAAATGACAGATTTGATGTAGAGGGGCGTCGTGTTAGACACTTTGATGAGCGATCTCTGCGTGTCCTACCAAGAATCAATAACCAAACTCCTTGTCCTGATTATGAATTATGCTTTTTTTTTTTTTTTTTTCTTAAGCAAATACAAACACTTCAGATGTTGAGGATCTGCATAAGCGCTGACACACTGTGAGATGAGTGCCGTGTTGTTAAGCGTCTGCCTCGTCTTTGTCTGCCTCAGCAGCACACTGGCTATCTGGGAACACACAGGCGCCTGACAGGGAGGGAACAGGACCTTCGGCAGATCAGAGGAGTAGCTTGCACCTACAAAGGGTTGGTCCTATTCCACGGTCTGCTAATCAGGTGTTTTAAAGTGGGCCTCAGTGTGCTGCCATGCCAAGATAATTTCACGGACCATACTGCCAGCTGTGTGTATTCAGCAGTACTTAAGTTTCCACCTCAAAAAAAAGGAAAACAGTCAACAGAAATTTAGCTGACAAAACTGCGTTAACACTTCCTATTCTTTGGGTGCCTGGCACTTTATAGCTGTGCCGCAGCAAACGCCGTCCTCAAAGTGAATTTCCCGTTTTATTTGAGTTGTGAAAACAGTCGAGTGCTTTCCACAGCAGTGACCGGGGACATTATGTAACTACCCACTCCAACACACGGCGCATCCATACATGCAATCAATCAGATTGGCTGGGAATCGGCAGCAGAAGATTAAGTCATAGGGGATTGTTCCTCTAAAGGTGCACAGCTTATTCCAGACCGCAAATCATCTCATTGATCCAGCAGTCAAGTTTTAGAGGAGCAGCACATTACCTCTTGGCAGAATTAAACAATGTATAGACTCAGACAGAGATAATCCCTCTACATCATCACTTATGACCCACTAGAGGTGTGTGTAGGCAGTGGGTGTGTAGCTCCCAGCCAATCACAGCGCAGTGCAGTGCCAGACGCGGACTTCGGAAAAGGAAAAATAGCGAGACGAAAGGCCAAGCGGACGCAGCTTTTTACACCATGAGAGCGAATGTGAGGTTGGCCTTCACCCGCTGGCGAGCGCTGAAGAGGAGGATGAGGATGAAGAACAACGCCTGTTTTCTGTTGAACAGATACGTGCCGGCATTTGGCCATTTCAGGAACAAAATCATACATCATGGTATCTTTCACTGAACAGCCTCAGTGCTGATACTTGGAAGACACTGTTAGGATGACTATTGGACATTTACACACAAGACATTTTTTTTTAATAAACTGTCATTAGTAATAAGAATATGATAACCAAGAAAGCGGAGGGAAATAACAGAACAGTTTCACCAGTCTAATGAGTTCAGAAAATTGCATCCCTTTCCTGAAATGCAAATAAAACCAGCAAAAGAGCCCAACATAACAATATTTGTTACTGGAACTGTTCACTTGTGGTGTAACGAAGGATTTAATAAAAACTACAACATCAATAATATAACTATATCCAAAATCTCAGATGATATCTAGTCTAATATCATGATATCTACAAGCCATTTATTTAATTATAACACAGGGAGTACAATATAGTATCAGGACAAAGGAACACGTTTCAAAACAGGTCAGCATAAGTCATTTCACTGCATTAAACATGCAGCAAGTTACATTAGTGGGGAGGTATTCGCCATTTGACTGAAGAGAAAACAAGAAAATTATCGCTGCATAAGCGTTCCATTAAGCGAATCCTCCATCCAAACGCAAACAGAATCATGTTACAACACAGCTGGAGTACCAACAGAGAGCTTGTTGAAACGAGTATCTCAAGACAGTGCTCACCTTCATTTGCTGCTATTTGGTTCAATCGGGGGGAAAAAAAAAAAAAAAAGAAAAAAAAGAAACGCAGCTCAAAACAAACTGTGCGCAGCTTCCCAGTTTTAACACAGCACGGAGTCTGGAGTTTTAATTGGGGAGTCTTCAAAGCCAGAGCTAAGCTTGTTGTGTTTGTCTTTGGTAAACGAGGCGAAGCTGGCTAATAGACTGTGATCCACACCAGCCTGGCACAACACACTGCACTGGGGCAAGGCTTTATAAATAGAGAGGATGGACAAGCAACCGCATGCCCTTCTCTCCAATTCAGGCCTGTTCAAACACCACTTCACACCTCCACTGGCCACCGGAGGAACGATGAGAGGGAGAGTCAAAGAGGGGAGGTCGGGGAGATCTTTAATCTCTATAATTATATAACCTACTTACACACGACGGTTCCCGAGTTCATCAGCTTTTGCAGGTTTCATTATAAGCAGACTCTTTCCCCGATCACGTCTCCCTCCGCAACAAACAGAATGAATCTAACTGAGAGTGTAGGAGTTTAGGTCAAAGTTGTATTGAGGAACCCGCTCATGTTAGGGCTTTCATGGTGAAGGAGTTTCCCCTGCGGTGATCTGGAGTGGCTCAACAGCGTGGTGCGCGGTCATATGTGGTACTGGCACTTTTTTTTTTCCCCCCACAAAATACTTCACTTATTGTGTTTTAGTGCAACATAAACACACTTTGTTGTTAGGTTATTATTAGGTTAGCTATGCGGCCATTTCGGTGGGAGTCTGGTAGCTCCGGCTCGGTTAATGTTCCGGAAAATCACAGTAGGGTCAGCTCTGGCTTCAGACAGGAGAGAGAGAGAGAGAGAGAAAGTGAGAGATAGAGAGATAGAGAGAGAGAGAGACTGCAGCAGTAGGAGTGAGCTAGAGAGTGAATGAAGAGAGGGACTGGTGGTATTGAGAACAAAGCAGTGAATCAGAGAAATAAGACGTTATTTTCAGATTTTTTTTTTTTCCATGGTGGTTACATCCTTGAACGGAAAAAAAAAAAAAAAAAAAACACGCCTACGCTTCCATCCTACCCTGCAGTAAGGTGCTGCATTCAGTGTGAATGTAGTTACCTTACTGATGTAAGGGAAGCTGCTATAACACACACATGGAATCTCTCTCTCTCTCTTAATCACTCCGCACAGATCCCACACACACAGCGGACTCTCCACTGCATGTTCACCAGCAACACAGCACCTAAGCCATCCAAAAAGCCAAGGGAAACCCCAAAAAATGAGAGGTGGCTTGTCAACAGCCGCATTGCAATATTGGAGGATATTGGAGTCAAAACAGCCTTTGCGATGATGTCTTGGTGCGATTCAGTGTTTATTGTCAGACTGAAGGGACGGAAAAAGGCGTGCCTGAGCTCCTGGAACAGCATCGGAGACCCACTGCTGAGTCTCTCTGCAGCTGAAGAACAGTAGTCTTTTGGGCCTTTCACACTGAGGTCAGAGCCAGAGCTGGTGCCAGACTGCAGGCCCGCTCCACAGCGAGAAAACACTGGTGCTCCGCTGAGGAAAGCGGCTCCACAACTGATTTTGCTGCATGCATTAATTTGCTGGAGTAGAACCAAGGAATCAGTGACATAAGGGGCCACAAGGAGGAGTGATGTCAACACTAGCCCTGCGTTCCAATACTCATACTACCATACTATTTAGTAGGGGAAAAAAAGATTTAGTGTGTCCCAATACATAGTATGTCAGATGCAGTATGCCAAGAGTACCAGGATGTTCTACTATATCCGGTCAGATTTCGCAGTATGGATTTCAGCATGCTGCTCTGGCCATTCTGACCCACAATCCTTTGTGCAGCGGACGTTACGTTGCACTACGTGTACAGGCCACGCCCACATACGGACGACAACAAAACACACATATCGCACAAAACTCACTCAGTGACAGCAGAAGCGACAGGAAGACAGAAGATAATAAATATGACAGAGGACAGCGCAGTACGAAACAGCACCGGCATTTTGACAACAACATTCAAATTTGCCGCTACGGACGGCGGCGGAAGTGAGCAAGAGGGCCGGACTTCAGGGACGATGTATGTAGTGTGTCCCAATAGTATGCATATGCATGCATATTTCATACTAAACTACATACTTTGTAAGGGCAGCTGCAGTACATACTAAAAGTAAAAAGTATAAGTATGCGATTTGGAACGCAGGGTCGCTGAACTACCATTTAAAAAAAAAAAAAAAAAAAAAAAAAAACAGGCAAGTGGCAGCAGTAACAACAAAGATAGATTATCACAAGAAAAAGTCAAGTAAAAGTGAACTAACACTTGATTTGCAATATGGTGCAGCAGAGGAATCAAGGACAAGTTGGAAAGTTCACCAAGGAAATCCAGTGAAGATATAACGAACAATGAAGAAATCAGAGGTGAGCTGGAGAAAGCAGGTATTATTCAAACTGCTGCTCTTAGCCAAAATACAGGCGCTGCAATACATGACAAAGGACACCAAAAATCCACAATCTCGACACTGTCATTCGCTCGGCTTTCAGGCAGGTGGAAACACACTCTGATTCTTACAAGGGTTGAGCTGAGGAGAAGCACCGGCAGTGGAAAAGGGGCATCTGAGCCGGGGCCGGAGATGCGGGGAGATGGTGCTTCTTTGTTTGTGTGAAAATGCACCGCGGATCCACTAATAAGGCTCATCTGAGGCGAAACGAGCAAACCTCGACACAGACATCGGCTCCAGCTCCCCTGCTGGGTTTCGGAGTCTGAAAGGAAAAGTTGCTCAGGATCGCCTCGGAGCTGTGAACAACAAAGTTCCTCGGCACACGTCACCATTTCACACCATCTGCGACTGATTTTCGAAAAATTCCAAACAAATGAGAGCGGCGCATTGCCTGAGAGCCATTGGAGCGACTGATCTGCGGTAGACATTAAGCATCACGGTGCATCGCGGTAATCACACACCGACGAGTTGACATCTTTGTTTTTATGGTGAATGACAGCTTAAGATGATAAATAAGTTATGCCAGACATGCACCCACATATTTTGTGTGTGTGTGTGTGTGTGTGATAGACAGAGAGAGAGAGGGAGAGCGAGAGTGAGTCACTCATTAAAGGGTCGGTCTGGAGGCTTGGAAACACTGAGCCCCACCGTCACAGTAACGAGGAAAAAGTAGGAGTGGGAGTGAGTGTTGGGACACGAGTCCTGAGGGACGATGAGGGAGTATGCATGATGGAAGATAGGGATGAGTGTGCCTTGGTTCAAGTCTATGAACCTGCAATAACCCCGACAGCCCCTGGTGCGCAGCAGATCCGACAGGAACGAGACGGCTTAAGCTCTGTGGTCAAATTCATAACTGAAACATGGGAAAGGAAAGTTAAGTGGGAAATGGAAGGAGCCAAAGGGCCTCAAAGGTTGCCACCGCTCACAGGCGCAACTGCAAGAAAGCTGCACGGGCAATCAGCGGCTGCAATCACACCACAGATCGTGAGGTTCACTTCCGCATTGCTGCTCATATCTGAATTTTTTGATGACTGCTCGTATCAGCTCTGGGATGTAACTCATATCCAGTAACAATATGAACCGACAGTAATCTTGGAAAAAAAAATCAAAAACATGCACAGACTACCAAAAACCAAAAGACATCACATCTGTTTTTGTGCACACGCGTCTCCCGCTTGCACTGATGTACTCCACTTGCAGCACGTGCCTGAGACTTCACTGACTTGAGCTTACTTGCTGTCATAGCAACGCTGAAAAAAAACTGCTATTTGAGCGTTAAAACAAAAGTCATACTTAGGTCACATACCTCTGGATCTGATTTTGTAGCACATACACCGCACTGCATTTTATCAGTTTTATTAGCTGTATTTTATCTGTTTTATTGGTTGTATTTTTTTTTTTTTTTATCAGATTTATTGACTTGCACCAGCACTTTTATTCAGTTATTTAACTTTTTCAGTCACACACTGCATTATTGTGCTTGCGCTTACATATCTTACATTGTTTGTGTTTTCATGTTTCTCATTTCATTGTTTTTATGAAACTGGGATGAGAGCCGGCTATCTCATTTTGCACCGTGCAATGACAATAAAGTTAACTTGGACTTAAATACATTCATGGTCCAGATTGGGATCGCAAAAAAATGTGACTCTCAAGTGGTTTTTGCTGCTCACTCTCATTAGAAAACATAAGATCTGCATGATGGGAAAAGCCAGAACCGGGATACGACACTATTACGCCTGGGTGTGTATGTGCTGTATATGCAGCATGTGAGGTAGGAGGAAAAAAAAAAAAAAAGACACCTACCTTGCGGTCCTCTTTGAAAAGCTCTGCAGCCGTGGTGAAGTGGGGGACAGCGTTTTTACAGTGAGGACACCCTGGAAGAGGAGACGACACAGATGGGAAATTATTTGATTACGGCTCATCACAACACATTACGGCACGAGCTCGAGCTCCGTGCCCCAGACAGGATCTTCCAGCACAAGCACGCACACATTCACGGAGACAAACGCAATCACCACCATCCACAATTTACTCCCTCTATCTCAAACACACATGTGCGGAGACATAAAGCATGCGGCCCCATAACAATTGGCCTTTTCCTTACAGCATTACCCCACATTAGGGACGGCTCACTTGTATTTTATGGGAGGAAATAAATCTCTTTATTGCCGTCATAAACAAAGTCTAGGTGATTGGTAGCGCCACGCACACATCACCCCTTCAGACAGCGGGTTCACTTGTACTGGGTGCAGACAAGGACAAGCCGATCCCGCTGTATGCAAGCAAGCTGTCCGGATTCTCCGATGTAATTATGTGGTCATTCACAGGAGCCGTGTTTCTTTTTATTTTATTATTTTGGCATTTACAAAGGATTACTTGTCAACCAAACAGGGCGTTCTCTATTTTCTGTTGATGGACTTTGAGTTTCTGTAGGTGGCGCTTCATTCTTTGTCCTTAAGCCATGGTGGCTATTTCTGCTCATGCAAACTACCCGGCTCTTCTTCTGTTTATCCCAAACAAACTGCGCTTGCTGCTGCTGCTGCTGCTACAAATGTAGATTGTGAAAATGACAAGCCCACCCACTGTGCAGCGGTACAAGCTTTAAAGAACAGGCTACAGGCTGCATCCCTGTTGTGCTATATCAGTCTGCCATAAAGAGCAGCAAAAACGACATTTATTGATATGAAATGGTCACAGATTGTTGCTTTAATTTTTTAAAGCCGGGGGTTTGTTTTACAAGTCTGCAGCACCAGTTTCCCCACTGCCCTGCTGGTGCTGAGACTAATGGGAAGGTTGTAAAATATTAGATGGGATGTGGTGGGGTAACTGTAAACCTCAGTGGAGGTGCAGTGCAGATTAAGTACAGGACTTATCAGGACTGGGTAAGGAAAACCTGAGCTACCTGTTGACTCGAGCAACAGATTTTTCATTAACTGATTAGTTAGTAACATCAATGATCAAACGATCAATTAATCTATGAAAAAAATATACAATTTTGTTAATTTAGAACAATTAAGAACAAATGTGTTTTCTCTATCAAAGCCTTTTTTAAACACCGGAAATATGCATGGATCTTTAAGATATTTGAGATAAAAACATTAAAGAGCAGACAAAGTTAAACAATTTATCGAAGGCTCCGGTCCTAAAACACTTAGAGGTAAAGGTGCAATGTGCACAACTGTGCTAGAAAACCGACGTTCGCCCCCTTCTGTTCTCTCACATAGGTGGGAGCTGAGAAATATTACTAGAAATAAAATCCAATTACAGAAACACTGATATCAGCTATGTCATGGTGAAGATCTTAGGTCTGCATCTCTTTTAGTGCGCGCTCCTTATGTTCTTCATTTTCATAAAAAGAGTAGCTCTGTTCTCTATTTCTGCAAGTCATTAACAGTATCAGCACAATGATCACCTTCTGTGTGTTAGAGTTTTAAAGGCTACAATTACACTGATTGATGGCGCTTGCAGTTAAAATTAAGTATTTTTATTTTTGCATGAGCAAGCAGCAGCTGTAAATGCCTGGGAGCACACAAACACACACAAAAACACACAGATGGCACTGCTTTTACCTCAACTCAAGATCTGCAACCTCCCATTTAGCTCCCTTTTTAGACCTGCTGCACTAACCCAGCGTTCGCTATGGCTCAAAAAACTATTTCACGCTGAAGCACCCTTTCACTTGTGGCAATAAATGGCCACTGATTCCTTATAAATGTTCTGCCTTCTGAGCAAAAAAAAAAAAAAAAAGATACATAAAAAAAAACACAGAGGCGTTTGTTACATTTTTCTTCCATGTAACCAGCAGGTCATTTGTAATTGCGCAGGGATCATTTAAGTGCACATGAAAAACAGTCCAGGTACTGTACGACTGTGTGGTAATGTACGGGAATATTTCAGCTTTTACGTCGCTCTTTTCACATCCCTGTCCTCCAAACTGCTTAAAAGCAGCTAAAAGGCACGTCTGCTGCCGGTAATGAGACCAGCCACTCTCATTTTCCTCCGGTGCCGGGAGAAAGCTTGACTTCTCTCTCGCATACACTGAGAGAGGCGAGGAATGAGCAAAAGAGAGAGAGAGGCAGTTAGGCGGTGGGAAAGTGACAAACAGAGCAAAAGAGGCTACAGGTTTAAGTCAAGTAGCTGTTGCCACCTGCATTCTTCTCTTTTCTACAAAGCACGGCGTGTCGCTGTGAAAAATGTGCAGCTTGAATTGGAGAAATAAGCCGAGCAACACGAACGTAGTTTCCAGTGACACTAAATGCACCGATTCATTGCATTCCTAACGCAACAGGAATTAACACAGTTTCAGTCGAACAACTCGAGTAAGCTGAGCGAGTTAAGATTGGAGACCTGTAATGAGAGCGTACAGGAGGATGCTGGGTGGAGGTACAGCTTGGGGGGGGCACAGAGAGAACACGCACGCTGTGTTAGTTTAAATAGACCGTCTTATTGGAGCATTTCACGTGGACGTCTTGAGCAAGTGCAGGTCATGTTACGGTGACGTGACTCGAGTTAGGCTGCTTGAACAAGCTCACAGGCTCGCTGCATTTACACAGACGGCTGGGAATGGATATTTAGCAAGTTAGGCAGTCCATTAATTTAATATTTGCACAAAAGGACAATTAACTCGGCATTTCCTGAGGAGAGGAAACGGAGAGACAGAGGCGGTTAGAAACACAGAGAGAGAGAGAGAAGGTGGGATGGCGTTTAGTTTCAGTTCTGCAGATGTGACACTAAAATTTAATAACTCCCGCCCCCAAAAACCTTTTGCTGTACAAAAAAAAAAAAGAAAAAAAAAAAAAGTGGAAACTGGAATGTGTTTTGTCTGAAGCTTCTCCAGCCTCGTGTATTAGCAAACAGTTTCGTCTCAGCAAATCCTCTAATAGGCTCACGCTCCCCCGCAGATCAGACAACAACTGCAAGCGAGTTGGGGAGAGGTGGGAGGCGATGCGGTGCTGCTACTGGGGAGAAAGGGGGTTTGGTGTGTGTGTGTGTGTGTGTGTGTGGGTGGGTGTGTGTGGGTGTGGGTGGGGGGTGGCAGAAAGCAGCAGGTTGTTTTTGCCTGCCGTGCATCTGGAACATCTCTTTGTAGAAGGAAAAGCACCAAAGGGCCCGATGCAGCCTGAACTCTGACCGCTGTGGCCCGTCTGGCTTTGAAGCCTCCATCAGACACAAAGACCAAAGACAGACATGGAGGGGTGTGTGTGTGTGTGTGTGTGTGTGTGTGTGTGTATACATTAAGCAGCTACGCAATTCCATATTCCTTCTGTCTACAATTTGACCGATAACCCTGATACAGCGTGCTGTAATGGGTGGTTTTCTGTTGTTGTTTTTTTTTTATATACACCAATCTATTCTCAGTAATTTGAATCATTCCCCACTCTCCCCGCGGCTTAGGTGGGGTTTATATACTGATCTGGAGCTTGGCAGGCAACTGAGTTACGTATATGCACTGGCTTAAACCCAGGATATGATCACACCGTGTGCAACAGAGCTGTGCTGTAATAGCACATGATTGCAAGAATTTCACACGCATGGGCTATTTTGATCAAAACAGCCACCCGCCCGAATCTGACCAGGTTGTGAACGCGAAAGCTGTCTAGGGATCGGTGTTTCCTTTTCAGAAGCCAAACTCTCCCAAAAGGTGAAAGGACCGCAAAAGTCACCCCTGAGATCTGTGGAAACGATGACCTCCTACATATTTTTTTCATTACATTACAGGTGTTAAATGTTGTTGCAGGTGCCGTGTTTCTTACAGGGGGCGTAGAACATGACCAGAGCATGTTTCTTCTTCTTCAGCGCCTCTCTGAAGTCCTCTGAGCCAAGATGGCTGACACTGGAAGGCTTTTCCTCCCAGGACTGCTCTGGTGGAGGGGGCGCCTGTGGACTGGAAATATCAAAAATGATATTTATTATGTATACTGTATGACAAAAATACCATTCACTTTCAGTTTGAAGCTATACGAAATCTTTAATCATAGAGGTGTAAATCTTTGTCTTAACAATTTGATTCACAGTTCACTGGATGACAATTCAATTTGAGACCAGTTTTCTTTTATGGATGATTCAATTAAATTTGAGTTTGAAATCAACAATTTGATACGGAACTTATAGCGACACATTTTTATACATTAAATGACTATACAGCACAACACATGCAATAATTAGACTATCAACAGAATTCTTTCAAATTTGTTTATTTAAAAAAATATGACAAAAAAAACTTGCAAATCAAGTATTCTGTTCAATCACCACAATATTAGTTATTTTCTATAATCATGAATTATTTGATTCAAAGCATTTCATATCACATCAGGCTAAAATTAATTTAAAAAAAAAAGGGAAAAAGCAATCTGGCAACTTGTGCATGTGTATGCTACACAGTAGTGAGATGTTGGCGTCTGTCACTTTATGTCAACCTTATAAAAACTGACCTCTAGTAACCTCTGGTCCCTGCTTTTGCCTTTATGGAGCCTCTAATAGCCGTAGCCATACTGATGTAATCACAGGTCCATTACCTTTCACAATGACCCTTCCAAGGGTCAATCTATTATGCTGGGAGGTAGTTAAAAAATATCACCTTGGCAGCTGATTGATGCTGCACATCAGCGATTATGGTGCAGAGGGCAAGAGCAGGGTGAGAGGGGGCTGAAATTCAGGATTTATGAAGTCCAAGAGGGCGCTGTAGAATAAGTTTTAGCTCTGAAGCAGACGAATGTCCCCGAGATCAAGTTTGTTTGGGACTAAAACACACTAATCCTGTCCAGGTATGTTGGGCCGCAGGTACAGCGGGGATCGAGCGATGTGTTGAGCATGTGACTTACTTGTGCATGAACTCGATGATCTTGTCCTTGCTGCGGAGCTGGGGGAGGGTGTACTTCTCCTCCCCCTTCTCAAAATACTTAACGGTGGGGAAGCCGGAGATCTTGAAGCGCTCCCCCGCTGATTTGTGTATTGTGGCGTCGACTGCTGCTAACACACCTGGACTCTGATGGGAAAACGAGGATGTTAAGCCATCAGTCAGTCAGCACTGGATGCTGCATTAGAACACGTGAAAGTGTGGAAACGTGCACATCTGCTCACATTCCACTGTGCACATGGCATGCAACCTTGATGAATGCATACACTGTATAGAGTCTGTTTAGCCCTGTAGGGCCATTATTGTAGATCCCTTTAAATTACCCATTACATTATGCCACTTAATGCCAATTAAACCCTATTTCCACAAAGCATTGAGAATAATCCAAGTTCAAGCGTAGCAAAAAAAGGCCACAAAGCTTTTTGTGCATATAAATGGAGTGCTTTAGTAACACTAGCAGAGAAGCAAGGAAGAGAAAAATAAATGATTTGATGGGTCTTGTGAGCTCAGGGTGAAACAGGCTCCAGTACATCCATATTAGATAATGGCCAGGCTCTTCCCATTGACCTCCAGCGCTGGGCAGGGAGCCACAAGGAGCAGGTCCAAGCCTCAGGCTCAGGGGGGCGGGGGGGAAGGGCACTCGTGGATGAGATAATTGCTACAATCACAAGGCTGAGTTTTATAGGCCCTGCCCCTGGCTGGGGAGTGCTAGATTATCATAGAGGACAGAAAAGGGGAGGAGAGGTGAGGAACACACCCCACTAATCAGAAACACATAGGGAGCTGGGCTGCAGGACACGCTGACCAGCATGTCTCCCACATTAGCGAGGAACCTCGAGGTCAAGTGGTGGGATTATTATGCTATGGAGTTGAGGCGCCACATAGGTAAATGATGTGTGCATGGAAGTGTGTGAGAAAAGAAGAAGATGCTAAAATGCTGCAAAGATGAGCCTGCAAGGGTGCACACTCAAAACACACAGATCCACACATGCATATATGCAACACATGTACTCTACACAAACATCATGTAACTTACATCTGCGCCCTTATTGAGTATTTCAGCAGCTTCATCATACTCTGGCTTCATCTTCTTACAGTGGCCACACCCTGCAGGATTTGACATAAACACATACGCACAAACTGTGTGAGTCACCGAGAGCAAACGTGGCAGACGCAGGGCTCAGGCTCTCACTCATGCGGAACATACAAATGAGAAATAACAATATATTGCGGAGGAAATGACTTCCATAAAACCAACAGTGAGAGCCTTAATTGTGCAATTCGATCTTTGCAAAACATTACATACCTCTTTGCACATTACCGTCTCCGAGCTGACTCGGCTAATCGGGGTGTCAAAATAATGTGCTGCAATTTTTCTGGTTTTAAAGCTCCATTTAGGACGGAGGATGCTCAAAACAGTTAATGGGGGCCAGCACTTTAAAAGTCAGCCAGACTTGGCAACACGAAAGTCAGAGCAGTGTCTCACCCCGTTATGTTGTTGGTTTAACGCCGCCATACTATGAGGTCAAAACTATAAGCAAAACGACAAGATGACAGGCAAAATCTGTCATGTTTGTCCGGAAGGTTGAGTCATGTCTGATGGGTCAGTGTACGTTTCACCCCTGGGGATGGGTGTGTGTCTGACTAAGTGTGCAAGAGCGAGAAACACAGTGACATCTGAGAGAAGGATGTGAGGAGTGAGTGATGAGTAAGACTGAAAATACTAGAAAATGAAAGAAACACCCCTTTTACAACAAGCACGTGGGTTTAACTCTTTTTGTTTTGTTTTGGTTTGTGTTTACCCAGAATGATCTATGAAAAAAGTGACTATTTACATTAGCAGAATTCCCGGACTGCATATTGTGGGTTTATCCTGATACCGCAACACGTGGTCCTGCAGTCTAGAGCATCCATCTATATGCCACCGAGTAAGTGTGCACGACTGCCACAGATCTGAATGAAGGTACACTTAATCCAGACTTAATGAAACCTAAGACCTAATACCACTTTGGAGTCGTATGTAGAGCTAAGCGTGTCTCATCATTCATCAGGAGCTTGTATGCAGGAAAGAAGGAATTGCAGTTAAGATCACAGACAAGAAAACATTCCTGCACAATTTAAGTCTTTATCAGCTTATCTAATAGTGTAAATATTCATGATTTCGGCTGACCCTGATGTTTTAATATTTTGATTGCTAATTGGGCCCTTTAATTTGCATTATTTATGTAGAAAATGCATCCTCTTTATGCCATTCTTGGGTCATAGACTCCAGTAGCTGCTGCTGCAACTGCAAACATCTGCCTTTAACCAAGGGTGTCCCACTGTGTGTTAAAAAAAAACCCTCTAAACACTTGTAGTCCTCATGCCTATATATACACACTTAGGCCAGGTCCTCGAAATACGCAATTAAAGTGGCCACTTGGCAAAGTACAAGGACCACAAGTGTGGACGTCGGGACGCGTCTTCCACCTCCACGTTTAACGGTGTCACACGTTTCCAAAGCGACTGAAACACGGTGTTTTCTCCCATGCTCTGCCCCAGTTGTCTCTCATTACAGCAAATGTAAATCAGACTCTGATCCAAAATGTGCTGATTTATTGGTAATTTATCATATTACTGTACATATGCTGAAGTTACACCAGGGTTAGGAATGCCTATCTAAATCGTAGAGCACGTCTTGCGTCTTCACATCCGCACGTGTCGCAAATTAGCAGATGACTCATTTATATATCTGCCAATCACAGCTGATGCTCATAATTACCCAGAACTGTTGCAGGGTTGAGGGACTGACACGCCACTTAACGTATTTACACAGAGCTCCAGTCCTGCATGGTGGTGAGACTGTAGCTCAGTATAAAAGGGGTAAAAGGGAAAGAGGGAGTGAGAGAATGAAGGAGAGAGACTGAGGAAGAGAGCACAAGGGAAGGAGAAAAGGATCCTCGCTGGACAACTAAGCCCCTACGCTTATAGAAATTCAAAGAGGCTGAAATCCACGACGGCTCCAAACCGTCTATCAGTCAAATATGTTTCTGTTCTCTAATACATGAGTATGACAATGTTTGGTTTTGCTTATGGTCTGCATAGTGCTTCACTATCGAAAGGGAGTGCAGTCAGAGAGAGAGGAGTGTGTGTGTGTGTGTGTGTGTGTGTGTGTCCACAGTCGTGCTTGTCAACAGTGTTATAGCACCAGCTCCCACCATCATGAATAAATGCCGTGTTTGAGGTGCATTTAATATTGCGTGAGCATGGCAGCGAGCAGCTGGCAAACATTTTATTTTTGGATCCAAAATGGCTTTCAAACACATAACATAATATTTGTCCCACACAATGTACAAGATGTTTTGTCTTACATGTAATGAGTATGCTGTTTGATGAGGGATGAGCAGTGTATGTACATTTATTTTTTTTTACCCACACAGCACTGCTGTGCACAGTAGCGTGAAACAAACTTGGTGTCTTGCCAAAATGGTAAATTGCCCTTGTCATAATGGTTCAGAAATCCCCCTTTTCGATATACAATGCAGTGCTGGCATAGGCTATAAATCAAATGTGATGTGCCCCAGGAATGACAAAAAAAAAAATAAATAAAAAATCAGCCTTTCAGTTGAGTCACTGTAGTGTGTGATCATGCAGATTGTACTGAGGCTTAACAGGGAGACTAAAAGAACTTGGTCTGACCCTCCAAAGTGATGAGTTAGAGGGAAAACCAAGTGTCTGTCCTGCGCTCTACATCACCTCTGCTGGTGCCATCATCCTCACTCAGCATTCAGAACAACCAGTGCTTTTGGGGGATGGTGTGCGTCTGTGTGTGGGAGGATGGCAGTGTAGAGGGAGGTTACAGTAACACGGTGAAATATTGCTGATTCAGAGCTGGGGTGGGGGGGTGGGGGGAGAGAAGAGCATGGAGTCAAGAGAACGAGCAAATTCACCACACAGCGCTGTATTCGTGCTAAAACTGATGAACACTGAAGGGGGTAAAAGGCTGATGTATTCATTGTATTTTACAGCAAGCTGGAGAGAATAATGGTCAGATGTTGGCATATTGTAAGGTCATCCTCTCCCGGAACAGAACAGCAGTGAGATACGCCTGTGGCTACTTTGTAACTGGCCAGCTGGGAGCGGAGCGACTATTTACCTGAAAATCCGACTGAATTATCTCTCGACACTGCACTACACACACACAAACACACACACTTGAGCGTTAATATCCCAAGTGTGGTCATTTAAAGGATCATACCGGCCCTATTTTGACTACTTGTCAGCAGTCATGATTGTTTCTGTCCGTCACAAATGTCAGTTGCGCAAGTATGTACAGAAAATGCTTTGGTAGCTTAGGGTGCTTTCAGACCTGTCCCGTTTGGAGCAGTTGTTCCGAAACAGGGAGCGTTTCCCCCTAAAGATCGGTTCGTTTGGACATATGTGAACACAGCAATCGCACTCGGATGCGGGACAAAACAAGCGGGCCGAGATCGCCTAGAAGAGGTGGTCTCGGCTCGATTCCATTCGAGCCCTGGAGCGGTTCGTTTGCAGTGAGAACAGAATCGACACAGCAACCGACACAACTCACTCATAACTGTGGTTCAACCAGCGTCAGAGCCCATCTTCGTCGGCGATTCCTTGTCGCGGCCCGTCTTGTTCTCAGTAGATGCAGTATGATATTATTTTCCATGTGCAGTCTTGATTCCCGGTAGAACGGGATGTTTTCCTACGTTACAGAACACCGGTACGTTCAGTGGCAGTTTTAGGCATGGGCGAAGCGGGCATTTTTTCATGTCATGTGGGGGGCGGCTCAAGAGCAAAAAAAAAAGAAAAAAAAAATCATCAGCGCCGCTCACCTGTCAGATCCGGCAGACCTGACCAGGTGCCGCGGCCGGCCCGCCTGATGCCGACCGGTGCCGTGGCCGGTGGCTTTTTATTCAAACAAGATTTTGTCCATATAAAAAGTAGGTAGGAGTAGTAACACGAAAGGGCGCAAGGCAGTAATTTCGCCTCGGGCGGCAACATGGGCAGAACCGCCACTGGGTACATTAACCACAGAAACAGAGAAACAAACTAGCCACACACGCTGAAGATGCTCCATGGTTTTTGTTTTTTCCGGGGTAAGAACGGAAGAGGAAACTTCTTCTTTCGGGGTAATTTCTGACCAATGAGAGAACAGCTGGTTCGCGCATTGCATTTGTTTACAGCTTTGACCCGCTACAGACGGTTGCCCTGTGAACACAAACGCCCCAAACGAAAAACGAAACAACTGTATCGATTTAGCCCCTGAATCGGAACAAAGCAAACGGGCCACAGGTCTGAAAGCACCCTTAGAAGCCAAAGCTAACCCATTTAAAAAAAAAAAAAAAAAAAAAAAGGTGGAAAAACTGCTTTGTGCAGACAGAAGCAAAACTTACGTAACTGATATGGGCAGGTACGATCACGACTGCTAATGAGAAGTCAGAATAAAAACTGGCATGGTCAATTAAGGCTGTGTCTGCTTCTGGCCATCTTTGAAACAACATTGGAAGAGAGCAACTTTTACCTCAGACATGGACATAATCAGCATAATCAAGCTCACTGTGCAAAAACAAACCATTGAATTGGAGGCCTTGCTGCTGCGGGAGTCGCAAGCAAACAACCCTCCCGCTGAGCGCTGTGCAGCGGGCGATGAGAATGGCCGCACTGAGAGGTGGACAGAAATACAAGCTGATGGTGGTGGCTGTGAGACCATTAATCTCACTCTGACAGCAAGGCCATTAAGAAACTGCATCGAGGCAAGTGTGGGCATCTACAGCGTGTGTGTGTGTGTGTGTGTGTGTGTGTGTGTGTGTGTGTTGGAGAGAGAAAGACATGAGGTGTAATTGTGTGCAATAAATGTGTGTATCATCATGTCAAATGCGTGTATGATATGTGGGATGTGTGTACCGTTTGGACCAGCATTTAGAAAAATGCCCGAGTGCGTATATGTGTGTATGTGTGTGTGTGTGTGTGTGTGTGTGTGTGTTTGTATGTGAACTGAAAAGCTTTGGCACGTATTGTTTCAGCTGGCTGCCCTTGAGTTGAGTGTGTGGGTGACTAGCTGCTGTCCGCGGGCTGAGCTGAGTGCAGTACAAGCGTCGGTAAAGCCGGGGCACCATGCAGAGAGCGAGGGAAGAACAGTCCTGCCTGCTTCCTGCTCTAGTCAAACTGCAGTCCTCACAAACAGCCGTCTAAACATCAAGGATGGAAAAAACAGAAGGCTGAAAAAAAAAAATGAAAGAAAACAGTGGAGGCCCTAAGGAACTGCAACAACTTTTAGGAAGTTCGGCCTGTTGGTTTCCAAATATGTGAAAGGAGGATTGACAGCAAAATCATCTCTGTTACGTGTAGACACCTCTGATGCGCTTTAGAAATTACGTTATGTATGTTCAGCAATTATAGGAGATTAGGATTATCCTAAAGGTGAGAAAATGACAATTTGTGGCGACTCCAAGGCTGGATGGATTTTAATGACATGTTTCAAAACCTGCCAGATTTATTTGGGGGATTGGTAATATCAGTAGGAAATTATTATTTAACAGGAGGGATGGCCTATGGGAACACATCTCTGCTCCCACACCATCAACCAACACACACAAACCTATGAACATCGCCTAAAGGACACTGGAGAGGAGGGCTTCCGTGTGCCTTTTTTGCTCCTTGAACTGATTTTTAGGGGCATTTACTAAACACTGAATTATTAGCATGCAAGGGCACTTCAATGCAAATGAAGTGACTTCCTGTTTCCCCCTGTCAGCTGTTGTGCTCCTCTACACGAGAGAGAGTGAGAAAGACCCACATCCAACCAAAGCAGCTCCTGTATGGCTGCTTTATATTAAGGAAAATATTTATGAAGTGGGTCAAACTCTTGTGGAATAACCCTTTAGCAGGATTCATCACTCAGATAGGACAGTTCCCCCCTCTACTGCCCCACATTTTTGGCTCTTGCAGTGGAGCCTCTAGTCGAAGCTATTAGGCAAGACCCAGCAATAAGGGTGTAAGTAAAAGTGGTGCCAAACACAAAATCTACCTTTACGCGGATGATGTTTTACTGTATATGTCTGAGCCTGTGAGTTCCATTTCATGTCTTACTGACCTTATTACCTTGTTTGGGTCTTTCTCTGGTTACAAAATCAATTTCTCTGAATCCTCAGCTATGCCAGTGGGAGGGCTCTCCAAGAGAACTGACTCCTCAGCCTTATTCTATGTCAGGTTGTGTGTACCACTCCTATGTTTCATCAGATGTTTAAAGCGAATTTTAACCGTCTCCTAGACACTATAAAGAGGGACTTGTATAGATGGGCTCCACTTCACTTATCATTGCCTGGCAGTCTCATCATTCAAATGAATATCCTGTCCAGGATACTGCACTGTCTGCAGTATGATCACTGTGTTTCTTTCAAGCAAGGTGCAGAAGTTACTCAGTGGTTGGTCGAATGATTTTATTTGAAATAAAAAGGAAACCCAGACTGAAACTGTCAAAGCTGCAACTGTCTAGCTCAAAAGGGGGCTTAGATGTCACCTTAGATGTGAGACAGTATCAGCTGGTGTCTCGAATGAGGATCCTACATCTGTTTAGTTGGACCTGGAAATGTCACAGACATCCGACTCCCTGTTGGGCCTTTTGTCTGGTAAGGATCTGAAATCAGCTAGGAGTCTCTGCAATACCAATCCAATAATATGAAATACTGCAAAGGCATGGTTTGTCACACGGAAACTAGAGTGGAGGGAAACTTTAAACCTGAGGTAACCCTAGTTTTTTTTTGCCAGGTATGATAGATAGTGGGTAAGCACCTGGACATCTCAGGGGGTAAAGAGAAGGTGTGATCTATTTGAAGGTGCATCCTTACTGTTGTTTAAACAGCCTTAAGTAAGATACAATTTCCCCAGACACACATATCAATATATATATATTTCTAAATACCATCAGGTACAGGATTTCGTAGCTAGAAGTACCACTCTTAATATTAATGTCCACGGCATTAGTGGTGGAGTGGCTACGTCTCCCAGGCGCAGCTAAAAAATCCATAACTTGTTTCTACTGCGTTTCAAGTCAAATTGATGATACTTTACTTTACTTTACTTTAATTGTCAGACACAAGTCTGAAATTTGTCTTGCACCTTGGTAGCTCCATTTAACATGACACAAACATTTAACATGACATTATACAAACAGCATTATACAAAAAAAAAAAAAAAAAAAAAAAAAAAAAAAACACATAGTGACTGAAGAACATACATGCAGGATATTGTGCAGACATGGCAGAGTGAACTTTATAAACACTGATAAGGATGAATGGCATGTGATATGGGAGTGTGCAAAGAAGACACTGGTGTGTAACTGTGCTAGACTGTTGCAGTTTAATTTTTTTTCTTCTTTCCTCTTTTTCCACTTGTACATCCACATATTTACATGTGTATGTGGTGTTTATTAATGAGCATGTACGGTGCGGGTTGCTGGTCCATAAGGTTATGATGGCAATCATACATGTTTATACAGGAACAGATTAGAGAAAACCCTTATCTCCTTGATAAGAGATGACCATTGAGACATTATGTGCTTGATGTTCATCTCTCTTGTACTCAAGAAATGGAAATGTTTTTTTATTTTGTCCTCTGTTTTTTTTTTTTTTTTTTTTTAGTAAACATGCTTCCAAATGGCTTGAAAATATATTCTGCACTCTCTACCTGGAGCCTGATCCCATTTAGGGGAGGCTGGGCACCTGACCTACTGTTCAGTGGTTGGTCAGGTGCTTAGTACTTTCCCAATGGAATAGTGTGTGTGTATGTAAAAAAAAAAAAAAAAAATCCCACACCATTTGCAGATCTCCCCCAACAAAGGATATAAAATGAAACCCCAGCTGTCACCTTTATGTTTAAAATGTAAAATCTCAGTAAGGCCTTACACGTATTTTGTTTGGTCCAGTCCTAAAATTGAAGCATACTGGGTGAATGTTTTGCACAATATGAAAAAATTATTTGTTGTGGTTTTCCAAATCACAATGCAAATGTTTGTGGTAGCTCTAAAAGACTGTATAAACATCCTCACAGGAAGAATATCTTCATGTTCTGGATGAATGACGAACCTCCCACCAAAACAAACTGGCATAAAATAATCATAGACTGGTCGGTTCAACAAGATACATATCTTAATTTTTCCAACTCGACATTAGCTTCAGCCCTTGCAAGCCCATGTAACAGTAGTATTGTGACAGAAATGCCCCCTTTATTGTCTGTGCCTTTTCTTCCCCTTGCTTTGTTGAAAGCACCTATTTTCTGTACTGCAGATATATATCTTACTTTGCTGTCCAGTTTGTCACCACTTCTCATGCTGATTGAGTAAACCGATGTTGCACTGAGCTATGTTATTACTGCTGTGTGTTTTGAAAAAAAAAAAAATCTCCTTTTCTCTGTAAACAGGGGAAAACAAAATTCTTTGTCAGTATCTTTATACAGATCATGCCTTGGGTGTTAAGAAAATGTCACTTGATTCAAGAAAATTCTTGAAACAAACTAATTTGATATGTGAAATCCTCTCTAGTTTTTCTGATAGTTAAAAAAAGAAATTTAAAGACAGACTGAATCACTAAAAAGGGTTATTTTTCACAGTGTAGAGGCTGGGAGGAGCATAGCAGAGGGAGGAGGACAGACAGGAGGACAGAGGGTGGACAGGAAGAAAGAAAGAAAGGACGAGGTGGAGCACTAAGTGTTAGAACAGTAGCTGAAAGAAAAAATAAAAATAAAAACCCTGAGAGACCAAAAATTGATTGAGACAAGCATCAGATTGTGTTGTGTGGCTGTTGCATAAAGAGGGCCTTTCTAAATAGGATGAATCTATTTGCATGATTTTGCAGCTATGGGTTGCATTTATTACCATGCAAAATCTCCCTCGGAAAACTCCCTTGAAACTTCATGGGGCTGAAAGGAGGACTGGACCAAAGTAAAGCGATCTGGAACAAAAAAATCTAATCCACTGACACGTTTTGGCACATTTACAAAGTTCTACATGTAACAACAGCAATATGTTGCGTGAGCAACAATGACAAGCAGGCTTATGGAAAGCATATGGCTGCACGAAACTATTCTGTTGTGTCACACAAAGATCTAAAGTTACTGCAAACAGCTTGTCTCGGGTTTGTTTTTCATTCTCAGTTTCTTTGTTGGGCTACTTTCTCCGTCCGATTGTTAATGTTGAGCATGTGAGCGAAACGCTGAGGTTATTTGAATATCTAAATACCATTTCCACTCAAGGGAATACAGCAAGAATGTTTCACATAGCACAAAGGAAGCTCAAGTTACACACTGCTGCACATATTTTACAATGTAAACAGTTCCTTTCGGAAGAATATCTTTCTATTTTGGAGACTAGAGCTACAGTTGTTAATCCTTTCAATATCGACCCCACCCAGAACTGTCAAGGGGGTTTCACCGCTCTTGCTGAACTTGCATCATACAGTGAGTGCTCTGCAGCTTTGGACCATGCTGTCCACTGCTGTTTTACTCACAGGGGGCGTAGAACATGACCAGCGCTGCAGGGTGCTCCTCCAGGAAGCTGTCAAATGACTCGTCAGTCAGGTGGAAGACCGCTGAGTCTGTCTCGGACCACGGGACCTCAGGGGTTTTCGGCTGGGGGGGCTGGGGGCTGGTGAGGCACAGAGGGGGCAACTGAGGTAAGGGACATTTAAAAGGCAGACAAATTCCAGCTGGTGTGCAATCCATATAGTTCAAAATAAGACACAGCTGTAGCAGGGTTTCCACCAGTGTATTACAAGCCCAGCAGGGCTGCTGGGCCGAGCTTGGCCTCCCGCTGGGTCAGAGCATCACAAGAAAATGAATTTTAAGCATGGATGCAGGAACTACGGGTGCTGCAGAAGCTGACGAATCAGCGTATTTCCCAAAAAATACTGTCCAAGGATCCTTGAATGCACCACATCCTGAACTTTCCTAATGTCAAAACAGTTAAAGGTTGTTGTTTTTTTTCCCTAGGATGGCGACAGATTTTTTACCTGACTTACATCCTTTCCCTAATGCCAGTTATAACCAACTTACAGCAAATGCCAAGATTCCAACTGCGGTCAAGACAAGAGAAAGCAGAATGAGGAAACCCGCAAGTTACAGTTTTCATCAAAATTCCTGGCCACTGGCCACAACTGGACAGATCGTTTTACCAAAATCTAAAAAAGACTAATTACAAAGATATAACACCGCGCTTCTCATGCATGCGCGCGGGAACTACTTTTTGCCAGGGGGTGCTGCGTATGGTGGTGGTGGTGGTGGTGGTGGTGGGGGGGGGGGGGGGGGATGCCGACTGATGGTGCCGCCTGATGTGTCTCGGTGTGATTGCCCCTCTGCAGTTTTACATGTTTTTCGTTTTCCTTGCATTAGGTGCAGTAGATTAATACACGTTTTACTTTCTCCCCCTGTCCACACCCTAAGTGACTGCCACAATCAAGTCATTTTCAAAAGAAAATGACTTTGAAATGTGGTAAAATTAATTTGACATTTATTCCACCCCTCCTCAGCAGGGGGTGCTGCAGCACCCTCAGCACCACCCTTCCCGCGCCCTTGTTCTCATGTCCGCAAAAAACATCTTGGCTTCTTAAACTTCTCCTCAGATTTCAAGCACACTGAAATAAATGGCTTAATTAGTTACTGTTTCATTTATCAGGTTGTTATTGTTGTTTTCATTTAATTTTTTCCACTCTGGGACGACCTGGCTGATTCCGAGTTTATTATAAAAATGTTCCTCTAATTGTAATATAATGTATTACACTGCCACAGGGCAGAACAAGTTTTTCTAGAGGAAATCCTTTATAGTCCACACTCCACCTGACATAACACACACACACACACACACGCACAAACACACAAATACACATCTAAACTGGAACAGCCTCGCCTTGACGCCTTGATGCACAGTCCTGCAAGGCGACGACTGAGTGGATGTAAATATAAACAGGTGTATATATCTACACACATGCACTAAATATTTTATTTTTCAGAGAGACACAAACTGTGCGCACACACACACATCCCCCTTCCACAATCTTTTCTCATCACTGCACACACAATCCAGTGTGCTTCAGCCCCATGAGACCCGATATCTTTTTAAAATGTCAGAACTGTGCGACTGAGGTGCTTGGAAGTGCTGCATCTCTTTCAGACACACTGCTCTTATCCAGAATGTCATCTGTCCAATATACATCTCTGTGATAAAAGGTCCATTAATATCAGCGGCTGAAGTTATACTTATTCCATACCAGATGCCACCTCCAGTTGCTCCAAGGCAACATCAGGTGCAGCTCCTTCCCTGGCTAGCTACAAATTGCCAGAGCAGTTGTGCGCTCTTGTATAATGGCACTCCATTATCTGTGTAAAGCTGTGGAGGAATCAAATAACACCTGCTGTGCTATTTTTTTTTTCTTTGTTGCTGTTGTTTTTACCTCAACTTTCAATCTATCTCCACAGATATCTCTGTCTGCATGCTCAACAAGAAGTTTGACTCTTTTACCTCTGCTTCTATCTCCCCTTATAGCCTCGCAAATTGGACAGAGCTGGACTCTAGGGGGAGTGAATGCTAAGTCAGGAACAGTGCTGAGCAGATGTCAAATGATTCTATGGGGTTTAGAGCACCCGAGCCTGGGACTATTTATGAAATGGGCAGAGAGTGATTAAAGGGGAAGGGGCGGGGGCGGAGGGATTGTCACGCCTCTGCAGCTGCTGCTCTCCGGAGCCACTCCTGCCCGTTTGAGTTCCCGGCCTGAACGGACATTGTTACTTGAATACATCCCGGCTCGGTTTCCTGTGATAGCTGCGAAAGCCCTGATCCGTGCCCTGTCTGCAGCTCTTTGGACAGTTATGGTTTTCGTTCCAGGCCCTTAACGCAACGCGAGAGGGAGGCGGCGAAGAAAGGGAGGCACGAGGGGTGAAAGGAGAAGTAGGAGGATTGCAGCGGGGAGGTACGGGCAAGAGTGTGAGCCAAGGTGAGAAGGAAAAATGAGGCCAGGACAGAGTAGATGTAGACAGATGAGGCAGTGGCAGGGTGAGGAGAAGGCGAGGAAAGGAGTGAGGAAGACGACAGTAGAAGGTAAAGGTGATGTGAGATACCTGAGGTGAGAAGCAGAGGTAGATTACAGACTTCAGACTTAATGTAGGAGGTGGGGGGCAGAATGTAGTTGTGAAACTCGATTCTGCCTTTTCAAAACTTTAAAACTTTTCAATCTGGCCGGAAAAGTCCTGAAATCCAAATCTGTCTCATTTGCAGGGCAGTTTCAAATCACCTGGGGACCTACTTAGGTAAGGTCCTTATTAGGAACCTATTTCATCCTCGGGGTAACATTAACTTAGACAGCCTAACAAGGAAACGTCACATGACTAATGTATACTTCTACATTAAAAATTATGCTATGCAAGTGGCATTACGATACAACCAAAGTTTTCAGCTCCCCACATGGGACGGGGTTATGGGATAACATAGATTTTGAGGGAGCCACTTGACGTTTCCTTAAAATTTTGCCACATCAGGAGTGGAACTAGGATTTGTCCTCTGCCTCCTACTGTAATGAGATCGTTCTAAGTGGCCATATTTTCTAAAACGCTACCTTCCAAGGAATCCTCCTTGCAAATGAGAGACCCTATATTTTAACAAGTCTTGAGTGATTAAAATAAAAATGTATGAGTGTGTGTGAGAGTGTGTGTGTGTGTGTGCGTCTCGTCGCACTCACTTTTTCATCCAGTCAGCGATGTCCTTGGCCGTGGCTCCATAGTTTTCATAGTGGTGGAGGAACTTCCCCTTCCTGAGAGGAAAAAAAAAAAAAGAGCAAAAGAAAGTGATTTCTAAACCATCTGTCAACATCAGTCAGCATCAGGCTGCAGAACCGACACTGAGGAAACACATTTATCTAGGTCATGTGTCACGGACCAAAGATTGGACCATAAACACAGTGTACATATAGCCACAAACGTTGCATAGTTTTCAGACAATGCAGACACAAGGCCATCCGCACATGAGCCCAAGAGCCTCATGTGTGGATGATATATGGAAGAATATAACTCAGAGGGCAGGGTCAGGCCTCAGAAACAGGACTGGCTCAAAACCCAGAAGGGAATGTTTTATGAGAGTTGACAAAAATGCTCGGACCAAAAGTTCAACGCTGATAGATTTCTTCCCCCCTGTCTTGTATTTTTTATGTCTGGCTTAAAAGTGCATTTATGAAATGCCAGGGTATATGCCACTGACCTGTCACCATGAATTAGAAATGAGCCACTAGCATCTCTTCATCTCCAGAGTGTGAAAAGATTCAAAACATAAGTAGATTTTTCTCACACGGGAATGAGTGCATCTGCTGTGTGTGTGTGTGTGTGTGTGTGTGTGTGTGTGTGTGTGTGTGTGTGTGTGTGTGACTAGACAAAGACTGGAGAGCAGGTGCGGTGGCTCAGTCCAGCACACGAGGATCGGTGCCATAACTAAAAAGCTCTGGGCAGTCTGAACCTGGAAACGCAGAGGGTGCTGATGACCGCGGTCACAGCGACTGAGATACACAGTGCATAATGTTGAATATAATACACGACTACACACGCTGAACCTGGACCTCGGAGCTCGCGTTATGAGTTAACCTGCTGCAGTGGCACAAAGTGTCTGCTTGGAATTCAACCAGCGAGATTTATGGCAAACTCCACATTTGCTTCTTGACTCTCTTGTGCTATAAAGCGCATCAAAACCTTGTAAAAAAAACCCCACTGGAAGGAATGTAAAACAGACGTCATCCGCCTGCCTGTCTTGGGCGCTTCTCTTGGTTAGAGGACACGGCAAGGACAAGATGAAACACAGCTCCAGTTTGTTTATCTGATAATAAGTTGAGCTATGCCGTTGTGTTGGATAGTAAGCAGTCTTAATCTGTGGAATTGAAAAGGTAAAAGACCTTGAACGCTAGGTCTTACAGCGGGTGCAGCGGCCAGATAACTCCAGCGGTGTTGATGCCGATTTACCCTGCAGTGATTAGCTCCTGTTTATCAGTGAGGGGCTCATTACTGAAGCCAATGGGCTTGGATGGTCGTTAGCTAGCCCTGTGCTGACACTAATGTGGTCCCAGCTAACGGACTGGCTCTGGCTCAGCTACACATGAGTGCTCCTACACGCACGTGCCTGTGCACCCACACACACACACAAACACACACACGCAAGGAGCGCACACATGCAGGCAGAGGGCAAACACACACACAGAGAAACCACAGAGGCACTTAATCAGTCCCGGTCTAATTAAAAGGCCAGACTGGAATGAGAGAGCGTTTAATGTGGAAACGGGGATGATAAAGCTGGTGCGGGAGGAGCAAAGTGGGGGAATACAGCCAGGGCTATAGCGCACCAGTACACAATCCGCAACATTGTAAATATCACAACGGTGCAGGGATGCGCCAGCTGGGAGGTCTGCATTGGAATTTATGTACATGTGTGTAGCTGGAAAACACAACCTAACTACAAGTATCGTCCTAGGCAGCCATTCATCACAGCATGCGGCTCCCAAACACTGAAACCTTAAAGAGGCATTGGCACCCTGCTGCAGCTAATACCACTTCTACACCTCGCATGCAGCTTTTGCAACATTTCTGCTCCCATCCCAGCAGACGATGAACATAACACATGGAAATTATATTAAAAATCATACATTATGAGTGTATACACTCAGTGGCCACTTTATTAGGTCCACCTGCACAGTCTAATGCAATCCAACACAACTGTTGTGCCGTAACATTTACCTTTATGATGCCTATAATGCTCAGGTTTTCTTGTTGTCACAGTAACAGAGGTGTTCATTCACTTCTGTGTTTGCCATTGAGCTCATAGTTTGTGCTGCTGTTGTACTGGACTGCGTTTTACTGAGAGCTCATATATATAAATAGGGGAGGACAAAAAAAATCAAAACACCTGTCAATATAATGTAGTCCAGCACAAGACTTGTGCAAAAAACAACCTAAATAATAAATATATAATTCAATTTACACATTAGATATATTTCATTATACATATTGTCTATGCAAAGGTTCAAAAGTGAAAGGTCTATAGATATTCTATAGATATATTTTATTTTTTATTACTCTTATAGGGTATTCAAAAGTTGCTCTTTTTTTCTTATATTCTTTGCATTGAGCTGCTTTATTTGTTTTGTTATTTGATGTGTTGGAAAGTATATTTTTCTAAAGGTATATTTTGCGTAATCTTCTATTGTTCCTGTGCAATGTCTGGACAACCCTCCCGCCGGAGCACAAGAAGTTCCCAATTTGGGATCAATAAAGTACATCAATCTATTCTATCTATCTATAAATCCAAAAAGATGGTAATTTATTATATTACAAAGTTATATTGAGGTTAGCATTTCCCACCTAAAACACAGAGCATGTTCTGCATCATGGTGCAAATTAGCGGGTGACCTGTTTACACCTCTGCCAATCAGAGCAGAAGCCGATAATTATGCAGGACGACTGCAGTATTTAGGGAGCGGGACTAAAACGTTGAGTTAACTCGTTTACACTGAGCTCCCGTCCCAGATGGCAGTGGGATTTTAGGTCAGTGTGCAAGGAGCACGGCATCCTCGACTCCTCCCAGTCCCCACCAACAGCCCCCCGACTGAGAGCCTGCTTTGTTCGAAGGAAACAGAAACTTTCTCCCGACGACATGGGAGCGGTTCAGCCTGCACCTTCAAGGGCCACCCTTACCACCTGCGAAGTGTAAAGTCTGCCGCTGTCAAGTCTCCCGGCGTACGGGAAGCCTTGATGGTGCATTCTGTTCGAGCCTTGTTGTTTTGAGGTGGCCCTGCTGTGCTTTGTGGAGGTGAGCGCAGCGATCCAAGAGCTGAGCCTCAAGTGAGACGGATGAGAGGAATCGACTCACTCAAAGTAGCAGAAAGTCGGGTAGCCCTTGACGTTGAACTCCTGCTTGAGGCCGTCAAACTCAGCCGGGTGCACATTCATCCCCGCCAGCACCTAAAGGACGGGACGAGAATGAGAGAGGACATCAAAATAGGTCCAAAAAATAAAGATGGATTAGGCCGAGCAAGGGAACAGAGCGCGCGGTGAAAGCAAGACGTTGGCATAATCAACACTGATGTGTGGGCGTGATGAGACACAATCACTTACGGTATCAATTCTATCTTGCTTCTGGACAGATAGAAGGGAAATCATCCATAAAATACAAATTTGTTAAGTTTCCCTTGCCTCGCCATGTGTGCTCAGTTGCCTCGGTGTTCACTGGAGGTAAACACCCAAACTGGAAATGAAGGGAAGGGGAAGCGTTTTCCACTATCTCAAGAAATTCCCACTTCCCATCACCTCCCGCTTAGTCTGGCATACATAACAAAAAGCTGGTGCTGTCACAGGTTTATCTTTGTTTCTGTTGTCAGAAAACCGCACGGTGATAAAAACAGCAGGAGGATGCTATCAGGCCAGGAATTATGTCACTGAGCTGGGAAGGCAGAGAGACATCAGTGCCTGGCGAATGTTTTGTGACTTTTGTTTCCCCCTCGTTGTCTGTCTTCACTAGTTTCGAAAACGCTCGAGAGATTCTTTTTGCGACAGAAATTCAACAGCTTGGCAAAATACGCGCTTACATGACAATACGTGACCAGCCTTTCACGAGCCGTCGTTAGCCTCTTAGCCTTTTAGCGAATGAAGACAAGTGGATTTCCACCATCAAGCATTTGGCATCGGAACACAGGGAAAGTTTTAACAGTTTCAGCATGAAGGGAAGGAGTTGTGGATTTTCATATTAGGATTAATGGGGCGTCTCCTTCCATGCTGCCTTCTCTTTCTTTCCAGTCATGCCTTGTCCATCTGTCTCTACAGAGCTAGATGGGGGCCTATGGAGAACAGCTGACTGCCTGACAAGCATCTGGACAAGTTTGGCTTCACAAAGACGGAAAACAGCATTACTTAAGTGTTGCATGTGGAAAAGTGATTTCCAGAAAGGGAGGCAACACCTCAATATGAAGTGTTTGCCTCACTGCGGTCTAATATGAGGGAATGTTTTGCTTTTCGACACGCTGTGGTCTCTGAGTCCCAGCATCATACCCTGAATGTGACTCATCCTCGGGTAAAGTTAGACCTAACAGCTTTGTCACAGCTAACAGTGAAATAAACCCACGCTTTTGCTATCGGTGGCGAGTAAATAAATGATGAGCCTGAGAGACTGTATTCTACCGGTGCAGGTTTCTCCTTGATATTAAACACCTACAACTTCCCAGGCTTCTCCCTGAGGAAATACAGTACAACACAGCTCATTTAAAGTGGAAAAGAAAAGTAGCTGAAGAGTGGAGGAATGTCACTAAGCGGTGACAGGGTTTGTGAAAATACAGACCTTTTCCGCTGACAGGCCTCCTATTTAATATGTGCAAAGGACATTAACAATAGCCTTTTAATTGTAATGTAATTACTCCGATCTGTTGTGGACGTGCTGCCTTTATTTTAATGGAAATGCAAGATTCCCAATTAGTCTACCACTATTGTTCTTCCTATTCAGACCATCATTATTTTGCAGCCAACAAAATACCAATGATAAAACTTAATGAAAATACAGCTGCTGTTTCCGAGGAACATGATTCATGCGAAATTATCATCAGGATTAGCTTATCGAAATGGCTATAAAGAAATATTTGGGGATCAAATGAACGCTGAGAATTAGAATTGATTAAATCCAAACAATTCCCCCACCCTGAAGTTGAGTTTTTTGGCACACGGCGACTCGAGTCGGATGAGATGCAACACTTGAGACATCACATTTACGCCTTCCTACGCCCGTGACGGAGCGGTGAGAAATGTGTGCGACGACTTGGCTTGACCACCGGCTCAGCATTCAGGTAGCGCTATCGGGCTCTGGCAGTAGCAGCACACACACACACACACACACACCTCTATGTTTTGTACAAAAGGGCTTGCATCGGTTATGTTAATCTCCAAATGAGGGGCTTAAATATTGACGACAAGCCTGCCTGGAAATCAAACAAAAATGCACTCAATTATCTTCCCATTCATTTCCTGCGTGTTTGTGCGAGGAAACCACGACACACCGGTCCACTTCATTGTCTCCTCCGCCAGCTGCCTCTCTGCTCTCGCCGCACGGCACATTCTCTCCTCAGACTATCTTCTTGCAGTGCTTGAGGACAAGTGTTTATGAGCGCACAGCCTTTGTTTTCCCGGCTGTTCACATGGGGCTCGCTCTCCCACGTGCCACCGCTCAGTTGTGCTTGTGCAACTCTCCGGCACTCCTAAAAACCGTGTTCGACCGCTGGAAACCAAACGCTTCTTATTCTCCAAGTTTGCTTTTGCATTGTACTCCCTGTGTGAAGAAAAAATCCCATTACGGGTCTTTAGGGAACCAATGGGAGAAGGGAGGATGGGAATCGGGATGAAACCGGGGAAGAAAAGACGCAAAAAGCAGGGCTGGAAACACAAAAAGGGGCAGTCCACAGTGGCATTTAATCCATACAGAGAGAGTTAATTTCAACAGGAAGGATGTTAGCCTATAATTGTAGCTGTGAGAGTCAGCATTAAGAGATCACACAGCTAAGGGCCAAGTTAAAAAAAAAAAGAAAAAGAAAAAGAAACATCCGATACCCCCACTGATTATATAGAATAATGTACTGTACTAAAATCACAGGGAAAAAAAAAAAGAGCTCGGCAAGATTGCAAGGCTTTTAAATGAACTGCAGTAATTGCGCTGGTGGGTCAATTCAAGCCAAACACAGATAAAGTGCAATTCACTTCCAGCAGAGACGGAAGCAGGGAGGAAATCAGGGGCTGCTGGATTGGACTTAAAGGCTGTTGGTGTGCGTTATGATGTCGATTCAGAAACTACAACACCGAGTTATAGCTGAGGTGCCGGACTAAAGAAAAGCTCTGAAATATGAAAAGCTATCATCTAGGCCAGACTAAAAAAAGGCTGCACTCAAGCCTTCCAAGCAGACAGCCAGCCAGCCATGCACTCGGGCCTGCCGCGGCTCGGACAAGGTGAATCCATGAAAATCACAGCAGAGTGGTTACCAGTGTCAAAAAAATAATGAGAGAGAGAGAGAGAGAGAGAGAATCTAGCTGACTTACGTATTTCCCCTTGGTCTCTGTGGCTGCTTGCTGAAAGACGGGCTGCATTCTCTTACATACACCGCACCCTGCGACCAAGAGATAATACATGAGATAAAAACACAATAAAAAAAAGACAAAAGATAATAACAGAAGTTACAGGAGAGCAATTCAATGGGCCCACCGCAACAGATTTTTGGTCCGTCGGGGGAACTGTCTTAGGAGTAGGAGCTGGCTGTGTTGTATCGGTAGTAAGAGACGGTATTGAAATCCAATGACCATTAACTGGGCAAGGCCGAACGCATAAAAAGCCCAAGTGCTGTATTTACTGTTGAGCAACAACCAGCCAATACAATCAAAACAACACAATTGACTAAGCTCTATGTCATTCTTGCATCGTAAAACATACACAGAGGATTTAAAGATGAAAATATGCGTCGTGATTGCTCGGGCCGATCAATGTCAAGAGATACACGGACGCTGAAATTGCTTATGCAGCCGTTTAATCCGAGCGGTGGGATATTATGCCTTAAATGATCACCATTCGATTTCACACACACACTCGCTCTTGGTGCATTAAGTATCTTTGTTCGCAGGCTGTTTCTGCAGGCTGGTGCGAATAACACCACTTGTCCCGGCTCTCTCGGAGCCACTGGACACCAGCGACAATAGACCAAGACTCACAGGGAGCGTAGAACATCATGAGGACGGGCCTCTCCTCCCTCTTCAGCAGCTTCCTGAAGTCCTTAAAGAAGAAAGAGAAGGAGGATGAAAAGATGAAGAATACGCCTCGTGGTTTACAAATAAAAAGGTTTGTACGGCACACAATAAGTGTTTACCGCCTGCAAATGTCCGAGGTAGTTTTTCCGAGGTATCTCTCTGTTTAGTTCCCCGTGCTTTTAAAATAAGTAAGCAGTAACTAGCATCAGCTTTGCCTTCTCAGCAACTTATTACAGTCAGAGTATAAACTGACTCATCACATCACATCAGCGAGGAAAACAGCCTTCTTTGGACAGCAGGGAGACATTTCTATCCCGCTCTTGTGCCGTGGCAGAATCTTCCCGCCGCATCTTCCTTCATTTGTCTTCCCCATCATTACCTTCACGAGCTCAGCTACTTTCTGGAAACTGAAATTCAGCAGAATCTTTTGTTGACACCTTCCCAAAAAACCCTACAGGCATTAGCAGATGAGCGGGGCGAAATCCAACTGTACAAGTGTTCGTTAATTAGACGCCTTTTGTTTCGCGCTCTCCTGTGTGTGCGCCCAGTGTGTGTTAGCATGTGTGAACACGTGCTCGGGCTTTACTTAAATAAGCGCCACCTGACCTGACCGGTGGAGTGCTGCGAGTGTTTTTCGGGCTGCGAGATGAGAGCGCTGCGTTAATAGAGTTTATGAATTGTGCCGCTCCAGTCTTTGATGATGAAGCCCTGATCTGACGCTTTTATGTCGGGGCCGTTTTTTTGTGTTGCCGCGTCAGCTTCAAACGCTGATCAAACCCCTCAGGAGGATAAGAGAGAAGTGGACCCAGCATGGCATGATAGACTTGTCATCAGCGTGATTGAAGTGAACTCTAATGGAGACGTCTTGAATGAGCAGTCAAAGTGCAGCGAAAGCCTCTTTGTGTTCGTTGGGGCTCTTTTTCGCGCCGCATAACAAGAAACACTAACTAGCCCGGATGGGAGCAAAGAGGAACAAGCACTTGATCGGTGCTCGTGATGACACAAAAAGTCGACTGATGAAGGGCACGATCGCACACCGAAATTAATGAGGTGCCGACTCCAAAATATGCAGCGTTTCTTGTTGTTATGCAGTGGAGAAAGAGCCCAGTGATGTAAGGACAAAATGGCTCTCTGGCTCTGATGCAATATCATTTTTTTTTTCTCCACAGTGCCAACATTTTGATATGTCGATATCACAACATTGAACACAACTTTGACAAAAGAGCAACTAACATCGTTTCTGTCCATTCCTCTTTCTGATGTTGTGATCCTTTTTTTTAGACTTGCTACTTTAGTTTCTTGGTTTTTACTGAACCCTGGACAGCCCAGGTCCCTCAAACACTGCGATATTTTTCCTACACACCTCCTTGTTTCTTTTTATTCGCTCAAGCTCCCAATAAATCTCATCCTCTGATAAAAAAAAAATAAAAATATGCTGATCATAAAGACGATTAGACCTTGTGATTGTGCCGTGGTGCTCTGCTCCATTTGGCCTCTTCAAATGCTCGACAGCTGACTAGGGATGGGTGATACAGTGATATATCAATATTGTGATATGAGACTAGAAATGGTCTGGGATTTCGGTACCAGAATGTTATATAGATAGATAGATAGATAGATAGATATACTTTATTGATCCCAACCAGGGAAATTCTGGTGTTCCAGCAGCAACAGTAGAAACATATAATAAAGTTAAATAAAATAGAATAAAAGCTAAATATATATACAATAAAGACTATAAAGGCTAAAACTAAAAATATACAATAAGGGCTAACCTAAGAAAACGAGATATGAGATGTGAAATGTGAATGTTACATGACATAGGTGTTGTCTTTTCCTGGTTTTAAAGGCTGCATTACAGTAAAGGGATCCTACTTTCTGATCTTATTAGACTATAGCTGTTCTGTTATTTGCCTTGAGCTGCTTGGTCATCATATCCACATTACTAATGATGATTTATCAGGATTCTGTTGTTTGTAAATATTTTAGAAAAGCACCAATAATCATTCCAATAATATATCAATATTGAGGTATTTGGTCATCGGCTAGCCCTAAAACTAACTCAAAATCCTTCGACTTAAAACATGAACTGAGTCCCATTGTGTCCCTTCAGTGATGCACCAATCAACGGCAGACAGTGCAGTGCAGCAGGATCCGTCGTCAAGATCCTGCTAGGCCATGTCTGGACCACTGGCAAATGGAAAATCCAGTCGCTGTTTTTTAGTGCCAAAGAAGTGACAAAAGGGTTTGGTTCCGCCGCGGAGGAAAAGTGCTCCGCTAAGCTCAAAAAGTTGTGCGAGTTGCAGCGTCAAAGTGTCTCGACTTACTTTTTCTGTCTCTATGTGGACGACATCTTTCGCCTCGGGGTTCTCCTCCCATAGCGGGGGTCCTGATGGGTCTTTCAGGAACGCTACCATTGACTGCGAGGCGGAAGAGGAGAAACAGAGAGAGAGAGGGAGAGAGAGAGGAACGATGATTAGAGAGCCAAAGCGATGAATCAAGGAGGGTTTCAACAAAAAGGAACAGTTACATCACACGCCGCTGGCAACAAAGCCCACTCACAATCATCCTGTAAACAATAGGACGTGTAGTGATGATTTACGCTAGCTTTCCTGAAGTCTCCTCTGAATTTCGAGCAGGCAACGCTCTAGGCTGTGACAGATGGAAGTGTGTATAAACTAATGTGTTCCTTCATCCAAGAGGCGTCAAAGCTATTTCCCTACCTTAAGTGTTTGGTAATGGGCTCGGTAAAGCTTACACACAAATATAATGAACCATATGTCTGCGGAGGTAACAGCAGGAGATATATCATTAAGCATCGCGGTTAAAAAGACGGTGCGGACACAGACAGAATAGATAATCATTATGTTGTTAATGATATTAGGACTACTAGGTGCGGGCTTAAGTGGGGAGTTTGAGTGTGTCAGAGCTTGGAGAAAATGCCAACAAATGGAACGGCATGATCACAGCAGTCAAACACAAAGAGACAGTGGCATCATGCCCATTCAAACTGAGAGACCGCGACTTTTTTTTTTGCATACAAAACACAATTTTATCAAACAATTCAATTGCAATGGCAGCACAGACAAGTTATTTTCTCTGTGTGGCTCTAATGCAGAATTCAGTAGGAAACAAGCCTGATCCCTGTCGCATCTCCTTTCAAATACATCATATGGGCCTGATTTATCAAGGATGCCCCAATTTAGCACCTGGGGCTGCACAGTTTTGCATCACACACGTTCTCAATTTAGCGGGTTAATTACCAAGATGGATAATGTAAATGAGCACAGCCGCAGATTACTTTACAGAAAGTACGGAATGTTTTTATAGTCTAATAAATGTTTTCAAGTCGAGCTTTTGTTATTGTGGTTTTCAGCGCAGTGCAGGCAGACCTTCATCCACAAATCACAGGCTGCTCCTGGTGAAGAGGAAACCGACCCCTGAACGCATCGCACGGTGGATAAATAACTCACTTATGAGGGTTTTTATTCGTCCGCAGCCTTGAGATTGAACGCAAAATATTCAGATTTTAAGGGAGGAGGAAATTCCAATTTAGTCTGATTCCAGCTCTGAGAAAAGAGAGAAAACACACTGACCCTCACCTCATCTGTACTGGCCGTGGCATTTTAGGTCATAAATTAATGTTGGTGCTTTTCGAATCCAGATTGTGGCCAAATTTATGTCCACACACAACTGAGATACAACGTGACTAAGCTCCTACATCCTGAAAGACAGTTAATGTGAGCTGGCTGACTGTGTGCACCGGGTTGCACCGCCGTGAAAGGCAGACTGAACCAGTCAGATAAATACGTAGATAGATAAGATTTACCCAACAATGTGAATTAACTTCCATTCCATCCTCCCATATCTTGGCTGTGCTACCTAGGAACGCCCTAAAATGCATACACAACCGGCTGCACATGCAATTTTCAGCACATGCTACTTTATATTTGTGTCACCAGTGCAAACCTGCATTGCGGCACCTTGGTAAATCAAGGACAGGACATATTTTGTGTGTGTATGTGTGTGTGAGTGAGTGAGTGTGTGTCAAAAAAAAAAAAAAAAAAGAGTGCATGATGCCCCTGAAAACAGCATTAACTGCCTTTATCAGGAAGTCAACAGCTATCAGAGAGCTTAATGCTTTGTATGACCTTTTGAAGACAAATCTTGTAGTACAAAGTACAAAGGCAGAATCAGGTTCAGTGGTAAGTTCAGAGTTTCATTACATCAGAAATGTCGACTGATGCAGAAGAATTCATTTTTACAAAAACAAACAGATGGATAAATTAAATTAGACAATGTTTATATTGAAATTATTACATGTAGATTCAGGGCTAATTATTGACTTTTATGGGCTAAGTTTTTGTAAACGTTGAATTTAAAACATTTAAACATTGCTGATACTTGTCATCACTGGGTTCTCGTGATAAGGCAGTCAAGAAAATCTTATTTTAATCCTATTAGCAGGCAAACAGAAAGTGTTCTAAATCTAACTGGGTGAATTACTTCAATGCACACAGGGGCACTGGGTACATTTTCCACTGGAGACTAATATGTGATGACTGACAATATAAATAATACCATCAATGTCAAGAGGCTGCCATACATGGGCAAAAAAGAGCTGCTTAAGCTGCACTTCAGCTGAGTGCACACGTAAAGAATGTGAGAGCGCAGTTAAAGTGCTCACCTTGAATGTAGCGGGCCTGTTGTATTCTGTGTGGAATGTCCCGTCTCTGCAAAAAAAAAAAAAAAAAACACACACACGAGAGGTAAATGGCGGACACGTTTCCCTCGCTGTGAACACGGTATTACATTTCAGGAAACACTGAGGTGTGGAAAGTGTCTTGACAGACGGACGAGTTTTCTGGTTTCTCACTTGTAATGCAGGAGATCAGCCCCTCCGCTTTTGGAGCTGGGGTCTACCTTCACTTTTTTGCAGAGTTTACGGCCCTCTGCATCTCTGAGGGGGAGAGAGAGAGAGAGAGAGAGAGAGAGAGAGAGAGATGACTACATTAAAATTTCATCATTATCAGATGTGCAATATTATCCCTTACATTATCCTCCCCTGATTAGTTGCTCATAACGCATACACACTCTCACACACACATGCACATTTGCAGGGGGAAGATAATGCTGATTGCAAACTGTATTTTACAGTGTGTCAGCACAGACAAATCATCTATTGCATAAGGAGGCTTGTTTCTGTAATTGAAAAAGACCATTTTTGGTAACGGCAGCAGACACACGCATCTCGCCACCTACACATTCACACTTCCCACAACGAGGCTCTATCAACGGTTTTAACTTCCATTCTCTTCTGTAATAATCACCGAGGAAAATATGCATTGCTGTGGGGGGAAAAAAAGAGAGAGGGAGAGAGAGAGCGATAGAGACAGATCTTTGCTGGAGAGTTAAGCCCCTTTGCTAATAGAAATTCAAAGAGAAGGAATTCAATTACAGCGCATAGAGCCACCATGAGTCAAATATATGTCCTGTGCAGCTCTACGTTATCTAAGAAAGAGTAAAGTATGTGTTTGTGTGCCCCTGCGTGTGCATGTGCGTGTGCGTGTGTGTGGTGACAGACAGTGTTTCAGGTAATGTCTGTGTGCCTAATGCCGTATTCTGCTGACTCATGAAGGCAGATGGCACCAGTCGGGGTACTTGCGGAGCAGATGTGACCCCGACACAGTGTATCTGGGAGATGAGAGGCAGCCATCCAAATGCAAAGCCAGGTTGTTACTTCCAACACTGCCACAGGTGAGAAACGGGCTGAAGGTGACAGTGTGCTCAGAATGTCTGGCACGGAGGTTCCCAAACTTTATCATGTCGGTGAAACCCCAAGCTGGTCACCACTACACCGGGGGGTTACCATCTACATTTGCCCAAGAGCCAGAATTTTCCAAGCAGACACTGTGGGAGTCCGACCAACTTGTATTAGTCCACATCAGTGTGAACAGACTCTTATAATTATTATTGTTATTATGGGAAATCCATGATAATAACAAGATAATTAGCTAGAAAAGGCTCTCAGTACAGTGCAGTTCTCTGCCAAGGAGGCAGTTCACTGAGGAGTGATGGTTCATTTCTGTGATTCTGGAAACATAATTGCAGAGTGCAGGTCTGATTGGCAGGGAATATTCATTCAACTTTTTTTTTTTTAGCACAAATATCAGCTTTAACTTGTTTTGATGTTATTATGCAGTGTCCTGATTGGTGGAAAATGCTTGCAGGAAGAAAAGCCTTTTAACTAATAATAAGTTGAAAAATGGATTTGTAACATCTCTAGAACACGAGGCTCAAACGCACATATTTGGGATCAGTAAATCATTCCTATTAAAATTATTTCCATCTCAGTTGTTTTTGGTGTTGCTTCAATATTGGAAGGAAAAAATGGTAGATATCCTAATTACAAAGCACATATTTTTCTCCTCACATTTTCTGAATTCATTAATATTCTGGGGGCCGGATGGGAAGCTTTGGCAGGCTGGATGTGGCCTGCGGGCCACCAGTTGACAATCACTGCACTACACAATGGATCTCCATTACAGAAGACTGTGTTCCAAGGAATCCCATCTGAAAAGATTTTTGTTGGCAGCTATCACATAATTATAATAGACTGAATGTAATACATTCAAATAACTGCATGTGCTGACAGAGGAGTTTATGATTACAACTGTTGCTGAAACAATTCAGCAATTTCTTGATCAACAGTAAATTAATTGGCTATAAATTTGATAACTGAAATTGTTGATTGTCATTTATCAAGTAAAAATCCCAAACACCACATTTGCTGATTACAGTTTCACTAAGATGCTGAGATTTGCTTACTTTTCTCCTTCCATATGATTACAAAATGAGTACTTTGTTGTTTTTGGCTGGCTGTCAAACCAAGGAAGAAATCTGAAAACATCAGTTTGGGCTCTGCAAACATCCCATGAACATTTCTCATTTTTTAACACTACACACTAAATCACTGATAGATTACTCAACATTGAAAATGATCCTTAGCTGCAGCCCTAATCACAACAGTCATCGTGTATATTCATTCACTGTGCTAAACTCTAGCAGGTGAAATAACAGTGGAATTACACTATTCCTCACCTTGCTGGAAGTCTCCTGGAACCCCATCAAGGACCCTCAAGGTCAACAAACTCCGTTCAGGGGTGTACTACACTAACTTTTCAAACCAGACAGGATGAATTGTACAAAGAGACCAATTCAACCTCTGACGTGCATGAGGACTTTTATGCTTAAGTAAAGAGAATTAAGTGATGATAATGCTTTTTCACACTCCTGGTCAAATGCAAAGTATTGTGCACTGAACTGAGCTATACTTTGCTGTACCCATTTGATTACCACCAGGTATTGTTGGAGGGAATTACTATGTGTTCGACAATGTGAACAGGCCAGCACATCATGAGCAAAAATCAGCACAACAATGGAAAGGACTCACAGTGCGATGACTCACTGTGAGCACAGGAATATCGTACAACTGACTCAGGTCAGAAATATTGGCACATTATTATCCTTTTGAACTGCTATTTCTATGGGTCAGCCAATTAAAGACAGCCTTCTTACTCAGAACCAATGGGATAATCCGCCTCGGAAGAGAGTCAGAGTGACTCACAAACTAAACCAACGTGCTCAGGACAACAGAAGAGCCAAGAATGGCAGCTAATCAGACGCCTGTCCGCTGGAAGAACTCGCAATTCCCCATCACAGTGGGTGCTGCATGCATTCCTGTCTAGGGTAACGTCAAAGGGTGCGTCAGTCCCCCTCTGCAGTCTGCAGGGGGTCTGTGGTCAGTGAGGCAAGAAAGTATGAGACGAGGCAGAGGAGGGACAGCAGGCTGATGAGAAGTTACAGGGTGCTGACAAACAGATGAGGTGCGGATCGAAATCTGCTGGATGCCACAGCAGGGTCAAGGTGATTCTACGCAGCCCAAGCCAAGGCAAACTGCACTTATCAAGCACTGATAAGAGACTGACACAACGTTCCAGGAAGACAGACAGATCATGAACAACTAATTGGTATTTCTACACCCACAGGAATTTCGAAAACTTTTTGAAATCGAAACTTGTATTGATTGGCCACGTTGTAATTGTTGGGCATGAAAAACCCGGGGAGCAAACGATGTGTTTTGCATGTCGTTGCCTCATCGGGTTCACTCTCTGTCAGGAGCAGCTACAATTACAAAGTCGCCAATCAATAAAAGTGTCTATCTGAGTAATTCTGGGGTGGGCTGGAGGACTAATTATTTGACAGAGATTCCTCCTGCGCCGGCTGGCATGCAGGAGTACAGAGGGTAACTTCAAGATTTCTACCAGAGAAGTGATTTAGTGAACGCAGCGCAGTTTCTCGCTTATCTTGCAAAAACAGGCTACTGACATCAAAATTAAAACCAGAAAAAATTGGCATTAATAATTTACATCAGGATACCACCAGTTAAATAGTAAACAAGCTGAACTCAAAAAATAAAGTGCAATGGCCCATTGCCAAAAAAATATGAAAGAAAAAAACTAAACCATTTTAAGTATGTATATAGAACAAATTAGGTAATTATTACAGGTTCACTGCATGCCATTTTCCGGTGAAAACTTCCGTGTGAAAAGCTGAAGTGGATAATTGGGTGTTTAGGATTTTTGGAGAGTTTAAAAGCATCTCCATGGCAATTCACTTAAGATAAGTCTTTGTGCCAACAATCTGGTAATACAATACATGTCTGTGTGATGATTCATTGATAAATCTATAAAGTTGAGGCTAATGCTTCATCCCTATCCGACTCGTTAAGAGACAATATCAGTTTCATGTTTCCGAAGGCTGCTCCGATGACAGGATGACTCCGACCTGAACTTAACAGCTGCAGGGACATCGCTATGGCTGGACTCACAGCTGCAAAGAAATTACTGGTGCTGAGTGGATAGAGCTTTCAGGAGCCAGGATACACTGATCCTCAGCAAAAACCTTACATTAACGGACTGCAGCCATCAAGAATAATAGATCACAAAGAACAAGTAGTCCACCAGTTTGCTCTACCAAGGGATTAATGACCGATTCATAATGCAAAGAGGATAAGGCCCGCATGCCATGTGATTAGTACTCTCATCCAAAATACAAATGCTAATCCTCACGCTGTTTGTTGTTGTTTTCTGCTTCTTGAGCTCGACACGATCATGTTTGTCACTATGGCTGTGCAAAAGACAAGCCGTCATCTTTACCCTTCGCGCACTGAAGTGCTACCATGAGTTCTGTGTTTCCAGAGGAATCGGAGCAGGCGGCCTGGCCCCCACAGTCCCTCGTTCCCTTCCTGTATGAGATCATCCATTCCCCTGGTGGATCCCACTTGGCCAGCACTCAGGTCCCTGTCATCTGTTCAAAGTGTGTCATCCTGGCCTTGGTGGCCCTCTTCCTTGGCAGGGCTGGCTGTTCTCACGCTGCGATTTGTGGTCTCCGCTCTCTCTCTCTGTCCACCATGAGCTCTCAGCTGGAGCTTTGGTTTGGAGCTGGCCCATTTGAGATGGTGGAGGAACACGCCAAATAGCACAATACTTCGCTACAGAGGCTGGCATCGGATCACAATGTCCTGCAGAGATGAACCCGGCTCGCTCTAGCTCCCCTGGCGTGAATCTGGCACCGTTTGTAGCCCATAATAAATCTCTACTTAGCACTAACGCGCTCTATCACATTAAGGAGCTGCTACAGATGGAAAACAAGAGATGACACCATATTCAGCCGAACAAAACGGAAACCGAGTCAAACAGTAAAACAGAAAAAAGGGCACGCATCACGGCATGTCTCCGAAAAGAAGCAAGGAGACAAAACACTTCTCACAATGCCTTGAGATTGTTACGAGTTCAACTTCTTTTCCTTTTTGCCCATCAGGTCCTCCACCCCGGACAAGCTTGAGAGAGATTGTGAGGGCTGCTATGAGCGCTTGGCGTCAGTGGGGAGATACCTGACTTCTTTACAGTTTCCTGTTTTCTGATGCATTTTTTCCTCTCTGGTGAAGAGGACGGCTCATGCAGTCGATGGGCTGACAGAAACATACATACACAGACACACACAAACACACACTCTCATAGATAGATAGATAGATAGATAGATAGATAGAAAGATAGATAGATAGAATAAGTGGGACTCTGCAACTGAACACTAGAACAACGAGTAAAAGTCCGATCACTGGGGAGTGAGGCAAAGTTGTGCTTAGGGAAAACAATTCCTGCAGCTGCCTTGGGAATTTCTTGTATCTGTCTGATGCCAGCGCTTCCAGAGTGTGAGCAGGAGATAGATGTTCTCCAGACAGGCACATGACAGATGCATTGTACTGCCTTTCAGGGGACAGAGGTGGATAGTGAGGACAAAGAGTTTTCCGTATGACTGATACCAATAATTTGTGATGCTTATTTAACCAATGTGTTAATGTAATAGGTCCCATAATCCTTTTTTCATTTCTGTTCACATTTCATTTTTCATGTACATACCTGTTTCTGTATTTCTTTTAGGAAACCTTTATATTGTTAGTGGTATTTTTGTTGTGTGACGTTGACATTTTGGTGATGTCACTTCCTGTGGGTTTGTGCTATTCACCACAATCAGAATGAGATGTATCTTGTTTTATTGATTTAATGGAAAAGTCAATTAAATGTGGTACATGTAGGGGCACGTGTGTCATGTGGTCAGTCGCTGCAGGATGTGCTAAAGAGAGGTGTGCATGCAGAAACACGATCATGTGAAGCTGCTGTGCTGACATGATTGTGTTTTAGGCAGCCTTTAGGAGAACAGATCCCCCCGGCTGGCAAGGCAGCGGCTGTCCCTGTCTCATTTATCATCATCATCCACCAACAAAATACAGAGTTAGTGGCGAAATTGAATGTCAGTCACTTACAGCACACTTTGCCCTCTCTCCAGGAGTCATACACCCAAAACCAAACACACAGACACAGACAAGAAAAGACATAAAGCATCACTGCTCATTTTCTTTGCTCTGCAGCCCTTAAAAGATGGAGAGACAGCACACAACATTTAATGAGTGCCTTCATTGTCACTCGAGGAATCAGGATAGGCAGTGAATGAAAACCTAGCAAAGGGAACACTACAAATGATATAAAGAGATATGACATATTAGAAGCACAGCTTCAAAAGCTCCAATAACTGAGTGGGCTCTTGTCAAATTGTGCCTGTACAAAAGGACTGGTGGAACGGGGCCATTTAAACCCCGATGGAGAAGCCATAAACTGTGCAGACGAAAGGCAGCAGAGAGATTCTCGGGAGGAGTAAATTGCGGTGACTTTATAACTCCTGTCAGAAAATTCCTTGGACAATAGAGACTCTAATGGCACTAAGATGGCAAGTCAATGAGCATGATGGAAGGGGAAGAAGTCATACAACATGATTACTTTTTATCATCCCATTACTTACCCACAGTTGACCCAGGCGATGGTCCCTTGGCCCTTCACTGTCTGGGCCACATCTGACAGTAGCTTCAGCTGAGAGTCCCCTGATGTTGCTGCACACACACACACACACACACACACACACACACACAGAGTATACTGGTTACTAAAACCTTTCAAAATCCCGGGACAAGCTCATAGCTCAAGACACAGAGAGCACTGTCATGTCAAACACAGGCAGATAGTGAAGAGGAGTTGAGTTACAGTGGTGTTCAATGGCTAGCGACAAAGAAAGAGATCACTGGGTTAGTGGGGGGAGTGATGGGACAGTGTTTCCTAATACCTTTCACTAGACGGGTGTGGGGAGGGGGGGCTAAAGTTACATCAGCTTTCAACATCTTACAATAGCGTGGCTAAGAAGAGGGGGTGGGAAGATTATAAGCCGGTACAAAGACCCCACGACTGCTGAAACAGACCAACTTTTAGTGTACCGTGAAGCACTGCGGTTACCGCATTTGGAGCCGTTCTGAACGTGGACTCTGCACCTACACAGAGAGTTCATGAACACAAGGAAAACATCACCTAGCTGCCCACCCTGTTAAGAACAAGGTGGGAGAAAACTATTCCGCAATAATCTGTAGCAGCTCCAACAACACACTGCAATATTATGATATTTCCTGAGATATGGCATACTAAGTGGATTCCTGTGAGTAAAGTAAACAAAGTGTAATGTTCTAGTCCTTGTGTAAGACAATACATCATTTTTATGCCAGTTCCACTGACTCCCCCCACCCAGCCCACAGCCTCCCCCATTTCCACCTAAACAACTTTAACTTGTTTTATTTAGCACAAGGAGAGAGCAATTCCTTTGGATGCTCGAGGTCAAGGCTGCGTTTCGATTTATGGACACTGCCGTGACTCCCGAGGGTCCTGGCTCACACCGGGTCGGTAACAAAAACATCTGGCCGTTCGGTGCCAGATTATTTCCCCGTACGGAGCCGAGGGTGAGCAGATAGAGGTTTGGCTGAATTTGTGATGTGCTGATTACGAAGGTTTGACAGGTGTTGAGCAAAACTCAAGCGGGCTCTGCCTGACTGCCATAGGTCAGAGGCTGGTAATGAGTGATGAAGGCAGGGGCTGCGCTTGTCAGAACCGTTTCTGCTTTGGGGGGAGCAAATGTGATACAGCAGGCTGTGGTCACACAACGGGACGGTGAGGAGAAAATGAAACCAGCATAACGGGAAAACTGCTAAAGGACACGGGGAACCTCTGGTCCCTTTGGAGTAAGAATGCTATGCTTTGCTGCAGTAAACAATCAATCACAATCAGAACTCAATACATGGAAGTCCAATCCAATGACCTAACACAGGCTGAAATGGGCCTGAATTATGAAACAAATAAATCTGTTGCTGTGGGGGCATGGAGAGCCTGCTGCTGCTTATTGAGCGGCAGAGAGTTGTTTGAGGATGAAATGGAGAAGTAAGCAACACCGAGAAGCTCCTTGTACGAGCCCGAGGAATGTACTCTTCTTCTAGCCTGAAAAACGCAAATGAAAATTGAATTAAAATACAGACAGGCGACGTCCCTAATGGTTGCAAAGAAACGGTGGCTCACGGCTCTTTTTGAGTACGCTAAGCTCTTTGGTCTTTGTTCTACTACTATTGTCTATTTCTACGATAATATTATTTGAAAATTCATTATAGAAAGAGGCTGCAACTGAACGTTATCTGTTTGAAACACAACAGGCTATAGCTGCACACAACAATAATCACAATTACTATGCATGGGACTATTATCACAATTCTTATACGTAATTACTATAAGATATTTGGGGGAAATAAAGCGAACTGATTGCACTTTTAGATGTTTAAATGCTGCAGAATTCGATGGTTATAAGAAGAAAAAAACAAAACTGTGATATAATATTAAACACAGTTAATTGTGCAACCTTAATACATGCCTTTTTAGTTTTCTTGCACCTGCTTTGTGAGGATGTCCATTTCTGTGTTGGAACTGTTTGGATGTGAACGTGCAACCATCTGTATATTCATGCACAATTAAAGTCACAAGAAGATGGAATTTCACTGGTGTCTTTCTTCTGTAAATTTGAATTTGAAGTTAATATAGGACAGAGCACGATGTGAGGAGGGACGGTTCAGAAGTGGTATAAATTCTACAATGCTTTGCACGTAATCTCAAGAGGTTACTAATTCCAGCCTCCTGGATGCAACCATGGTATCTCTGGAAAAGGCAACAGGTTTTCAGGAATTGATAACCAATGATGCACTGCTGCAGCATGCTACTGCTTGGGACTCGGGCTGAATAACTGAGGAAAAACTCCTATTGTAATTACTAATAAGTCATTGTATTGTAAAACATAATAAGTCAACATCACTTTGTATCATCTTTGCATAAGGCCATGAAATTAGGATTGACTGCCATATTTTAGGTAGCTAATATTTGAGTTACACAGTGTTGGTTTGATATCACAATTTACATTCTATACGGAATAAACACTAACTACTTTATTTAGCAAATCATTTCACATGAGCCAGCAGACACTGTAACATGCTGCATACTGATATCAAAATATGTCCTGCTGACAATTGTGAAATACAGTTTCTTCCATGTAGACGAGCCCTATGAGATATATACAGACTTTTTCAATATTTCACATTTTTATGCAACCAAGAAACATCTGCAATGGAAAAAGAAAGAGAGGGAGAGGGAGAGAGAGAGAGAGAGAGAGAGAGAGAGAGAGAGAGAGAGAGAGAGAGAGAGACAGATCTAATGGTTTAAGATTTTCTAAGATTGAAAATAATAAAAGTTTTTTTTGTCTTTTACAGGTTGGCATTTTTATGCAAGCCTTCAGATATATAACAAAGAAACTGCTAAAACAGATTTTTTCAATCAGTAAGAGAAGTAAGAGTCATGGCCATATCATACAGAAATACAAGAAAACAGATTAACTGTAATGAACTGTAAAGTCACTCTTCATTTTGCTCTAATTTTACGGGAGCGTCTACATCCATTAAATAATGAACGGGTGGACGGCGGTCTTTCCCAACCTGTCTTGGTGTAAAGCACCAGAACGTTGGTCCTTGTCCTGAGCAGCTTCTTGAAGTCTTTGTGGTCGCTGACCCTCTCTATAAGAGGAGACACCTTCACCGCCTCCAGCACTGACAGCAGCCAAACCTGGTGAAACACACACACACACACACAACACTTACCAGCTGCACACATTAATCAGTCCTCACAGGAGCGAATGCCAACAGGTAGCAATCAAGTTGATGACTTCAGAGGATCTGTCTTACCCACCAAGCACTATAGGAGGATCAATCCATCACATTTCTCAAGTGAAGTAGAAACTACTGTATATTTTTTATAACTTTTAATTAATACTGATCTGTCAGCAATTTAAAAAACAGTCTAGGAGCAATTTTAGGTAGCTGGAAATATGCAGAGCAACTTAAAACGTTTGTTTTCATGAATGTAAACCTAGTTAATGATGCTTTCACACTGTAGGCAGTCTGGCAAGGCAGTGTGGCCGCACTGGTCCAAGTTGAGACCCTGGAGTGAATGAGGCAGAGCTACAGGCTTGTAATAATACAGTAGTCCACTGCCCAATAAATCAAAAGGCTGTGGTGGCATTAGAGGCCAAGGGCAGCGGCTGCAGAGCCTATCTCTTAGCTGGCACCCTGAGCTGGAATGAAAAAACCATATTAACAGTCTCAGCTTGAGATACAGTCCAGGTATGCCTGGTACAACGGCGCGCTCAGACCTTGAACCCTTGCTCTCATTAACAGAGCTTCCACACTGCATTATTGATTTCTTCTCAACTACCATGGGACATAAGCAAGAGAGGATGATCCCTCAGATTGGTGTGAGTTGTTATCTGAAGGATTTCAAATAACAACTCACATCAATCTGGAAGATCATCCCTCAGATGCAAGTTGTTATCCAAGATAACAGCGTACACCGGTGACGCTTTCAAAGGATATGGCAGTTGGGTGCATCATTACAGAATATGGATCCTTTGATTCGTTCGACACTGTGCTGGTACAACAGTTGAGCTAATAGCGCCGTCATGAGACTATCACACACCTAAAATGGGAATCAAAGCCCACAACAAGAGGCTTACAATAGACTTCAGACTTCAGAATCAGACTTCATGACCCCCAAAAAATCCTCGCCGAACATTTAATGCATTCTAATCGCCTATGTCCCATCACAGTTCATTACGAAGTCCCTCCTTCCCACCTCGTCCCCTACAGAGAACTAAATTAGACACCAAACACTGCTTGCTCAGCGGATACCGCCTGATGAGTGATATCACCTGGAATGACAACAAGCACCTGTCAGGCTCATTTTCTCATTTTTAATTCCCCACTGGATGCTGCTGCGAGGCGGGTACAGCAGGAATTTCAAGTCACTACTACTTTGCTTGTCGGTATATTTCTAAATTAACATGGAGACGGGAACCAAAGGGCACACAAAGTATTGAGACGGCTCCACTATCCTGCAGCACGGTTTGGATAAAAGCTATCATCAAAGGCCACAGAAACATCTGAGGTGAAACAACGTCTGTCCAGTCATTAATTGGGGTTGCAGTGTGGGGGTTATACTGTCTCTACGAGGGGGAGTCTGACTGCAGATTAGGCTAATGTGATGACAGGATAAACATAGGATATGTCAGTATATGATTAGGGAACCGCATTGTGAGGGGTAGGCTAATTAAAGGCTGGCTAGGTGTCACATCTCTGTATAGGTGCGCCCCCGGTGGTTAGAGGGGCAGGGCAGGCAAGGGAGGGGGGGGGGGGGGGGGGGGGGGGGGGGGGGGGGGGGGGGGGGGGGTTGTTAGAAGGAGATGAGAAGGGATGGCAGGTAGTCTCTTATTTATTCAACTGAGACAGGAAATGCTAATAAGAATGGAAATGCTCGAAGGCCCCCGGTTACAATGATTACAACGACACAAACGCGTTGTTACTGCACCTCTTTCTCCGGAGCAGTGTAACATTTACATCGAACTCATGCTCGGGATGTAAAGAGCCCAAAGTGGAAGCAGCTACCCAGTTTTAAAGGCATTTTCAAAGCCTGTTTGTTGTGGTTTGAATCGGTGGGATACGTGATGCTTTGTTGCACTGTTCATTTGGTTGGGTTTGGTTTCACGTGGCAAAAAATTCAAATTGTTTCCTCTCTCGCTTTATTGTACAAACACATTCAGCTGATACGGTATCCAACATGGGCCATCAGTAGCTTTTGCATCTCTACATTATTGCGGCACTCGTTTGGGCGAAATACCAAGAAGGCAATGTCCAAACAAACCGCACCAGTTTGATTTAATCAGACTAAACAAGGCAGGTAGGACACTGGCTGTACATGGATCTTTATGAGATTACATCAGCTAGTACTGGGTGATATGTCAATATCATATTGATACTGTAATATAAGACAAGATATCATCTGGGATTTTGAGTATCATAATGTTGTGATATGGCATAAAAGTTGTGTATCTTTGTTTTTAAAGGCTGTATTATGATAAAGGGGTTGCAATTCTGACTTTGGTTCAGGCCCCAGCAACAATCACAGCATTTCCATCGTACGTTCAGTAGAAATGAAAATTACAATGCAAAAATGATCAGTTCCTCTCAATCGTGAGTCATAAACGTAAACGTAATATCTGTCAGAGTAATTGCAGTGTGATTCTTTTTTGTAACCATATTGTTCAGGCTTCCCGCGCAAACTGACCCTTAAACATGAGTGGATCCTGTAGCATAAAAAGGTGCCACAGATAAGTGCACACAGGGCCGACCGAAGCTTGCGTCAAGCTGCCACGGCTGACGGCTGTGACATGTTGTGATCGTGATACATCCACTTACTGAAGCGTGCGTGAACTTTCAGTGACAGACACTGAATAATAGAAATGACAAGAGAAAGGATGGCACTGACAATTTCCCCTCCGAGCATCAGAGCTGACAGGGCCATTCAAAACTAAATAGGACTTTGCCTCCAATAAACCGTCGCACATGTTTCTAAAATAATAAACCATGCGTGCAATAGTGCTGCGTTACGTAGACAAGACATTCGGTGGATATGAGGAGTCGAAGTATGAAAAACAGATAAGATAAAAATGCACTGATTGATTTTAATGGTCTCCAACTTTATCAGCGTTGCTCCCGCCCTTTCCATAAACAGCAATCTTGAAATTTAAACGATGAGTGACAAATGCTAGCAACGAAGGATAAATTATTAAACAACTCAGATCATCTTTCATCAGATCCCCACGTCTTTAATCAACTCACTTGACCGTTCATCTCTCGAATTCTGAATTCCCGTATATTTTTCAATCAAATCCATGTTTGCCTTGATTTATTTTGCCGCTGACAGGGTGACAGGGCGAAGAGAGGATTGTGCCCTGCGATGACCATCAAGATAAACACAGCAGAGATGTGTAAAGAAGCTCATATGAATATCATTTCATTCAATTTATCTGACAGAGCAGGGTTAGTTGTGCATACACCTGTCAGCCCATTAGTGCGTCAGTATATATGGTTACTAGCACGATGGATGGGTGAACAAATACATAAGTAGCCTTACTCCATGGGCTGATATAATGACATTGGATATTTAGAAAATAATATATTTCAATACAAAAGTATAGTATTCTGCTGTCGTAATCACAAATGAGATGGCTTGCTGCACTTTAATATTATCATTTATTTGCCTTTCAGTTGAATCATCCCGTGACCTTATGGTTACTTTGGGATATCGTGATTACAAACGTCTGCTGACTAAACTGGTGATAAAATATGATAGATAATTTTGTATAAAAAAAAAAAAAGACAAATTTAGGCATGAAATGTTTTCAGGAATATTATTTGGAAAAGGTCAGACATTTGTTTCGACAACACACCTGACATTAAAATTTGGTTGAGTGGGATGGAGTGGATGAAATGGATTATTTAACAAGTGACTCTGCATGCATGAGACATGATGTGATATATATTGACAGCAAAAAAAAAAAAATCCTTCCACTCCTCATTGATTTCAACAACATGAAGTTCAAGTTCAGGTTTACTTAGAGCCCAAAATCAGTTTACAGCCTTAAAGGGCTTTACAGACCCACGAATTTACAACAAACAAACAAATAAAAAAAAAAAAAACGGCGAAGCTGTTTTTACTTTCAATCCTTCCCATAACCCTATGTCCCTTTTCCCCTATGGCCCCTATTCCCCCCCCTCTCTCTCTTCATCTCTCTCACATATGCACACCCAATACAATCACAAGACTGGCTGAGAAACACATGCTTGCCCTTGGAGAATCATTTTCAGACTCCACACTTCACCTTTATATTTTAACAATGTATTGATCTACCAATCATCCCGTCCCCTTGCTGCTACAATCAGGGTGGGGGACCGGCTTTGTGGGCGTCTGCCAGCCGCTAGAAGATGGATGTTGGGGCTCGCTGGCCGCTCCCGGGTGGGTTGCTGTTTTCTGTCTGGAGTCTGCCGGCCACTTTCGTGTTTGGCTGGCGGCTGGTGCCAGTTTCCCACCCTGGCAACCATAAATGCCAGTTATGGATGACATTCACGTCAGAATAAGACCAGGTTGGGGAGGGGGCACTGCCGCAGCACCGCCTGCAGGCTCTCACATGCAACGTGAGCATCAGAACAGCACCGTATCCTAAACGACTCCCCGAGGTCAAAGGGCATCTGGGGACACGCTTGTCCAATCTCTCGCCTGCCACAAGCGCCTCATGGAGTATGGAGGTGGCTGCTGGATTCAGATGATGGAGAAGTGATTTACTGTTGGGTGGCTGGTGGGTTTGAGCGTTGAGAGTTAATTTCCCAACCTGGATACAAATATTATTAGATAGAACAGTTAACAAGGTTACTACAATGGAAATAATAATATCAGCAATAATACCCCCAGGGTCATCTGTTCATGTTTCTACCAAACAGCAGGCATACCACCCCAATTCTCTATTTTTCTGCTCCTAAAATCCCGACTGCTGCTTAGTCTTGACTTTACCAAAACTTTCCTTTTCGCTCCCTCTCTCCGCTCTCCTTAAACCCCTCACTACCCTCAATCACACTCATATATTGTTATAATATATTATAATGTATTGTATTATTTCATTATATCATATTGTCTTATAATATTATGTTGAATTATATTAGACTACTATTTATCTCCTTCACTCACTTCGTCTATCCGATGACCCCGTTTCAGTACTGTCCATTATTAGTCCACTTAGCTCTGCAACCTCATTCCCACTATAGGGAATAGAGAATACACAATATTCCCACTACTCCTCACATCACAAAACATATTCCCACATTGATTATTTTCCGATCAAGAACTCAGTCATGTGTACACAGAATTCAACATCAACAGTATTTTATTTTATTTTTTTTTTTTTTAGACCTATCACCATCAAACTGCTTATAGGAATATACCCGTATCCCCCACCTCGACGGCGCTTCAATACCTCACTCAAAGACAAAGATTTTATCAAGTAGCCTACTCTGAACAGGAATGGACATCCTTTTGAGAAACCGCCACCTTTGATACAACCACAAGTACTCACCGGGAAACAGCCGACACAGCTCTGAGAGGTAAAATAATAGCATATCCCACATTAAAATAATAATAATTTAAAAAAAAAAAGCAGAAACTGTAAGAGACAGGTTTCTACAGCAGGAGGTGAACCGACTGGACACCCTGGCCTCTCACACACCTACAGACATGATAAGCAAAGACTTACTCCAAACCAAACACAAACATTACCGTTTTATTCACAAAAAAAAAAAAAAAAAAAAAGAACAGAATACAATCTTGGCCGTCACAATTTCAAAAGCTCTTCATTTAAATTATGTTATTTGCACTTTGTAATAACAGCATTTTGAAACTGCTTACGTTTTAGCAATAATTAAGCAAATAAACACAGTTCATCACATTCGCACTTTGTTGTCATTAAACCTTTGTTAAATTTTTGGAGGCTGGGTCAAATTGGCAACCCCATGTCACGCACTGGACCATGTCCTCAGGTAAGCGCATCGTCCCATCCATACTAACTCTGCACTCCCGAGGACAAGGTCTCTGCTACACTGACCTCTTCCTTCCACACCTGGCAGGAAGCCAATACGGAGAAACCTTACCAATGGCTAACAATCAGCAAGCCTTGTAGCATAATGGCTCCAAAGGCTTGTTTCCACCTGACATCACTGTGAGTGGCATGCTAATAGTGCTGCATTAGTACCTTCCCAACATAGTCTTCCCCCATTATCACCATCTACTCTACAAACACTGCAGGGGGACAGCCTCACCGGTACAAAGCAGATCGATGGAGACAAGACACGAGGTGAGAAGCACAGTGGGGTATAGTCACACACAGCTGCTAATCCCTCACGCAGTTACACAGGTATATGAATCCGCAGGGAATGCTAAATGAGAGGCAGTGAATACAAAGCAAAGACAAAACAAACCTCTTTTTAACTCGGTGTACTCTACGCTTACTGCAGTGTGCAGCCACTACCAGAATGGCTCTGATGCTATTTTATCTCTTAAATCAATTGTCTGCTCCAACCACAGCAGCAAAACGCTCAAGGCTATAGGCTACCAGCCAAGCCACACTTGAAAATACTTAAATAAAAACCTCACCTTAACAAAAGGCTAACACTTTAAACCACTGAAAACAAACACCAGGCATAACCAAAAATCACCCAGTTGCACTGTTATGCTCAGTGTTACAATGCTGGGCTCCTTTCAAATGCCACAAAAGCTGCCAGCTGCTCAGCTGGAGGTCACACTTAAGACAACAGATTAAATGTCAACTGGCAAATATAAAAGGGCAAGTGTGACCCATACACAAAATCCGTCCTCACAGTCATAATCTCACCCAAAATTCTTTTATCATCGATTACAACCAACAACAATTGCGTTCCCGATTCCGTTACACAGTGCGGGACGAACCCTGGGAGTCAGTGCACTGAAGAAATCCATTAGCGGTCTGTGCACCTACCTTCCTTATTATTCCCCATAAAGGTGTGTCCTGTCACACTGCTGTAAAAAATGCGGCGCTTACTAAGCAGCGGGCGCCCGGCTCCTGCCCGGTAGCCCATACCCTCCATCTGGTGTGACAAATCTGCTTAATAAATGGCATCCAGGTTTTAGAGATCTAGAGGCTGTACTGAATCAGCACAAATCACATCAGTGTTTGTCAAGCACTCTGCCTTAATTTCCCTCTGACTAATGAGTCAGTCAGGTGTGTGTGTGTGTGTGCGGAGGTACAGTGTTCCTGCGTGGGGGTTTGGTGATTGTAAAGGGAGGAAACACAATATCCAGAGTGCCCACAATAACTATCTTGGCACTCAAGTGATCAACTCTATCAAATTTCAACAACCAGCAACAGATTTGAGAGGAGTGGCCGGGCCTGCCGACACGCAGATGAATCACTGTTGCAGTCCAGAGGAAGTTTCACTCCAAACGCAGAAATCTACTGTTTGACAAAACCAAAGCTGCTGGTACCAAGGAGAAAGTACATCACAGCCTGCTATTATTAAATTCTGAGTCATCTTAAGGCCGTTGCTTGCATAAGAGTTCTGCTTTTGAGTACAGAATCATCTGTGAATTCGGAAGTGATAAAGGAATATTTCACCCCCCCCAAAAAAAAAAAAAAAACTAGAGATTTTGCATCATTTAAACACAGATTGGCTACAGTGAGACTTCAATGTGGTGACTGAAGCATAGTGCAGCCAATCAGTGAATAAGAGCCCATCGCCAGTGAACAAGCCAAGGGCAGGTCTTCAAAAATAATGAGTGCGCAGGTCAGTCGTGCACACTTTCTTGTGCAAGAGGCATTCTTCAGAAGCGGTTTATTTAGACTTTTTTTTTTTTTTTGTAGCTTAAGCAGATTGGTTTGGGACATACTGAACTTTGTATCAAGCTGCACAAAGGGTTTGAGATTATGGCAGTATGTTTGTACGCTGGACAGAAAAATCCGTATTAAAAGAAATGGCTGCAGTTTTTGAAACTCTTTGCTCTCCATGAGGCATTTGATTAAAACTTTTTTTGTGTGTGTCAGACATTCAAGATAACTCAGGCTGAGCACATGATGCAAAATATAGCTACAGTTTTTGGTTGAGGTACTCCTGTAACTTTACATATTTCAAGTTGTGAAATAGAGTGAGCATATACAGAAAAAATGGATGTACAGTAAATTGGAATAAACCGTCTCATATAAAGGACAACTGGGCCAGATGAGACAGATCCCCCTGAGAAAATGAGGTTAGTGGTGAAGTGAGAGGCATAGGAGGGGCATGAATAAGTGATACTAGTGATAGTGATAGTGTGTGTGTATGTGTGTGTGTGTGTGTGTGTGTGTCTTAGTGCAAGGTCTGATATTACCACTTAAGTGCCAATGGTGGCAACATTTGTCTTAAATGCATAAATTAATAAGGGTCCCCTGCCACACTGGACAGTAGCTCTTTGAGACAAAAACCCTTCAATGTCTCACCTGTATACAGTCTTTGGTCTTGATCTAACACTTTATCCCCGGTGGCCATCATACACTCTCTATACCTGTGAGCCAATCAAATCAAAGCAAAACAATGGCTCCATATCAAACAGAACATCACAGTATCTCTTTTTGTTCATCAATCAGCACTGAACAGGCCGGGTAGAAGCTTTTTATTTAAAAATAAATAAATAAATAAATATGCTGCATGAATTATTTTGGCTGGTAAACATAATTCTTGGCAGGTAACTTTTTTTTCAGTTTACAGCCCTTAGCAAGTGAGCCAAGTCCATGTTGGACAATTTGTGTGTGTGTCGGTGGAAAGGACTCCTGATTAAAGGGAGAAATTGGTTTGACAGGCGGGCCTGCCAGAGGCACAGCATCCCCCCCCACCCAGGCAGCCACCCTCCAACACAGGGTGCACTTGTTAGCCGCTCCTCGGGGGAATTACCTCCACACCCCACAGTGCTGCCTGACTCACTGCCGGCCTCCCTGCCAGCCCGAACTGCCATTTCTCCTCACTCACAAAGACACATGACAAACAGTCCCAGCCTCACAGGGAACACGGGACACACACTAACACACTGAGTACACACACAAGAGGAACACCCATGTTTGCAAAGGCTGCCACACAACAGGAAGTGGAGCAGGAAAAGGTCGGTATCAGTGTTCACCACCTCAGAGTGACTAACAGGAATTTATAGCTGCAGATGTGTGTATATGTAAGTGTGTGTGTGTGTGTGTGTGTGTGTGTGTGCAAATGCCTCCAGACAACCATTTTCATTAAACAGACATTGCAAACTTCGTGTTCCCTAATCTTCTGCAGTGACTGTCATATGACATGGTAAACACTGTGCAATGACTCCCAAAGGGCGCTTGTATTATACTCGCACACACATAAAACCCTTCCAACACACCCAGCAGTGACCCAACCATTTGTGCGCAAAGCTTCAAAAAGCTTTCAGTTTAAATGAATGAATGGACGAGCGCCACCAAAGCAGTTCATGTAATCAGCTCAGAGACTAACTGCACTTCTCCTCACCTTTTGGCCGCAGGAGAGGCCAGCCACCAGAGCGCACAGTGAAGAGAGTTAGCTCAGGAGGTCTACATGTTAGGACTTTTCCATCTGCACTTTCCATTGCCATTTTTTTTCCCTCTGGATGATACCTATGGCTGAGACATTGGGGAGGGACCTAGTTTCTTGTGCACACAGGCGACAATTTAGCATTATGTCCCTCCGTGCATGCCACTTCACCAACTTCAATAAACGCACTAACAGGGTGTTCGACCTTGCCTGCACCGCTGGAACCACAGTTCGCCTGTTCTGCTGGCTAAATTTGAGCACCAAGTTCAGTCAAGGGCTGTCAACTTTGCCTCCTGCACGGATTGAAGACGCGGTGAGGACCGATTTGGATTTCCTCTAGATTCCTAAACCACCGACGCAGCACCGCCCGCAAAATCCAACCAAAGGCGCGTATCGCCGTCGCTGCCTACATGGCGCACAAAATACGACTGTGGGACTCACCAGTAACACCAATATGTACATTTTTGCCTCTCTCATCCGACTCCCGTAGCGGTTCCAAGAGGCCATGATGCCGTTGCCACGTCTGGATGCGCAGGCGCAATCTGTTTTCCACGGATTCTTAGCCACGGCGCAAGATGTCTTGGGAAATGTAGTGTTGCATATAAGCGCTGGTAGGATTTTTAGCGCAGGCACTCCCGCGGTGCCTTCCATGCTGTTAGGATAGAGACTCGGCTTTGTGCATGATTTATTATCTGCACAATGCAGCCATATTCCCGAACAATTGAAAACATGGGAGGCTAATTAGTATATTGGCTTCTAATTGGATGGCTCTTAATCAGTTACTTGTTTCAGTCAGATCTAATTGAAACTCCCGTCCTTTAGCTTATTTAGTTTGATTATGTCTGTGAAATGTGCGTCGTTGAATTGGATCTATTAAAGGCAAAGAGGCAATGTGCTTTAACACACAGAAAAGCGATTTAAAATGCATTTATTGTAAATGCCGTATACCGAGTCACAATAATTTTATTTGTGAAAGTTATACATTTAAGAAAGAAAGAAAGAAAGAAAGAAAGAAAGAAAGAAAGGAAAAATATTCGTTTAGAAAACAATAGAATAGAATAGAATAGGAAGCCCACCCAATTTCAGTATAGCCTACACTTTTTAGGCTTTAAAGGCTAATTTATATTTTTAGTAGACTGTGTGACAGTGTTTTTTTCCCCCTTGTCTCGGTACCGACACCTGTGTAACTCAGTTTAATGCAGCCTCAGCCTATACGTTTAAATACTGAAAACACCTGATATCAGCTACCAGGAATCTGGTATTGAGACATTCCTGTTAGTAATAGCGACAGTCCATTCTGCAGAGATTAAAACCACAGTGCTTGATTTTTGCCTGCTGTTGCTGTTTACCTTGTATAATCCTCTAGTCCAGTCCACCTGTTTGTTACTACTCCACCAAAACTAGAATAGAAAAATATAGAACAGAACAGAACAGGATAGAATAGAACAATTGAAAGTGGACTCTTTTAACCAATGATGTTGCTTACATTAATTGTTGTTTATATAGGCATTTGCTGTAATCTTGGTCTGGATTTAACAACACCTCTGTGCCAAGTGGCCTGCCTGCCACGGTGCCCCACGCCAGGTACGGAGTCTGAGACAAAGACGAAACAGGGGGCGCCGTCCTGGCAACAAAAGGGGAAAAAACACACTCCCAAGCAGGAGCAGGGTGATTCATTCAGAAAGACTGCCTGCTCCGCTCTCGCTGGACACACTATTGCGACACTCCTCAAGCTCTCCGTGCGTGTCCGTGCGTCCTTCCTCTCTGCTGCGTGCTAATCGCACCCCTCTTTTTGCTCAGCCCCCCCCTCCTCTATCCCGTTGGTATCGTCCGACGCGCACGGAGAGAGCGCAGTTGTCGGCTGCAGGTCGCTGGAGAGACACACACGGCGGCTGAGGATACAACAACACTTTGGCTGGTTGAAGACAAACCCATCGCAAATCTATCTCTGCAACTAAGAGCGCGCCTCTGATTTTCTCCACATTTTCCTCCTGGCTGTTTCATCAACTTGCGGAATAGAAACATCTTTAAAGGTAAAAGATAATCTACTTTTTCTCCAACAAAAGCCTTGAGTGATTTTTTTTTAAAAGAGACTTTTCCAGTGTGTTGCCCACCAGTCTGTAGCTGTCACCCTACTTAGAAAATGCTGTCAGGGAAAATGGATGATGCCTGACTTTTATTGGTGTGTTTTGATTGAAAATCTGGGTTATATTTTACAAATAAAGATAAAAGCTGCAGTTTACTTATTCAAATAAATAGGAATAAGGCCATATAGGGATATAGAAATAGCAAAATATATAATATATAATGAAGGCTTTATGCAACCAGACTTTGCAGCCCGTTTTGTGTGTATATGTGTGTTCGTGTTTATTTATAATTTTATTTATTTATATATTTATTTATTTACCGTTTTCTTGTTTCATCGGGGTTTGAACAATGTGCGGGTTTCAATTAGTTTTTGCCAGTGTGCCCCTGACATGATGTTTTCTTCCATTTTACTCACTTTTGACTATTTTAGGTTGCATGAATATTTGCCCGCTTATATTGAATGTGTTATTCAGAGCAGTTAGCAGTTCCTTTATGCCACCCCGGTTTTACTTTCCACTCACGTTTCATCCCAGGATCAGAGGAGCATTTGTGGGCTGCAGGAGCTGCCTGTGCCTGCCACATTACCACTGTTTCAAACTTACTTTGTGCTGCATGCTGCCCATGGTCAGGATGGAGGGGATGTGAACTTAAAAAAATAATCTTAATCTATACAGCACCTCCAGTTTCTTTTACATAGAGCCATGGAGTAGTGGATTTGCCCAAGACACATTTTTCATGACATTTTTCGCAGGATTATTTTACGCAGTACTGCTACGTGTTAATAGAGTTGACAAATGTGATGTGACAAATACCATTTTGCATTCCTTTTATCTACTTTCACAGTAGAATTCGTTGTCTACTCGACTGAAGACTACCTATAATGACCTGATTGCATATCAGCTCCATTAAAACTGATTGGTTTTTACGCACGGAACGAGCAACCGCTGCAGCATTCTGAGTCTTTTTGACATTTTTGTAGAGGCAATTTTTTTTTAACAGATTCTGGAAATGTATTGCTGGATTATTCCTGCATGAAAAACACAAAATAATCAGCTCAGAAAGTCATTCTTCATTATAGCCTGCCACTTTCTCTCCGATGTGGCAGACACCTCGCCTCTGTATCCTGTTAAATTCTACATCGGAACGCGCATCTGCAATGAATCTAGGCAGACTAGAGGAGGTTAATCGAAAAGGAATCATGTTGGAAAGTAATTTGTTGCCTCTCAAACTTAACATTTATTTAAGTTGGGAGTGTGTGAAATGCATTGTTAAGCCGGGCTGGTTGTGTGGCTGGGCAGCAACAGAGGGCAGTGTTGAGCGGCGCTGTGCCGCTGGTGATAACGCCTTTCCAGGTGAGCTTTGCTGCATCATGTGTGCACCAGCATGTGCTGTTTATCAGCCATGCATCCCATTAATGAACCCGGTAATGCACAGGTGATTTATGAACTGGCACAGGAATATAGTGCCTGCCCAAGCCTGTTAGCCTGATGAACCTATGAAGATACTGCAGGAGTGTGCTGCATGTCTCAGATCCTGATATAGCTTCACCACTTTAAGGCAGGCGTTTATCTGCAGGTGGCATCTTACAGCCCAAACGGGCATTAATCTCATAGTGGATTCATCTCAGCTTCATTTTGCTGCTATCACACATACAAGGGGTTAACTGATTTACCCTAGAAAGTGTTTTACTAATTTTAGATCACCATTGGTGTGCTGATAATGCATTAATTTTATTTCCAGTTCCTAAAATGTACCGTGCATTGTGCTAAATACATCAAACAACTTATTAACTTGCTTGAAAGCTATTTTTCACCACCACCGCTGGGGCTTTTTAGCTGTGCTCTTTTTCATCTCCAACATTTTATTGGGCTTTAATTGCTCAGTGTCCTAGACAACATCAATTGAGGACAAATTAAAATTCATTAACACTCAATAGCTCTCAAACGAAATGCAATGGTGTCAGAGTGCTTAGAGTTTTGGGATATGTGTCAAATGACTTACATAATAACTTCACTTTGTTTTGGTGTAAAGCTGTTTTTCCAACCACTTTGCCTCTGTTAAATACAAGGCAAGGACAACCAAATGGATCTTGTTATCCCAAGTGTTACTTGACACTAATGACTTTAACTACTAATGTAGTTAAACAAATTTTCATAATAGTATTTTGCCATTTTGTGTAATTCCTCTTTCAGCCGACCCTATTTGTTCATTCGTATTTCGTATCTAGACCAATCAATCTGCCCAGATGAGTGATGTGTCTGCCATCAGAAACAACAGTGGTATATGACACTTGTTTTTATTCTGGCCAAACAGGGTGTTCATTTGTCAACACATTGTGTGAAAACTCCATACCTCCCCATCACTTTATTGATATTCATATATTCATATAGTATTTGTCACACTCGCATGCTTGTCTGATGCACAATTAACGCTTTTGTTAATTCAAGAGCTGTTTTAGTGTCCTGGGTCTGTCTTTTCAAATGGAAAGCAGGTTTTCATCTTTGATGAATATATGAGGGCTCTTGACAGGTCCTGGTGGGGAACCAGAGGAGTTCTGAAACAAAACACTAACTGGACCCTCAACCCTCCCCCAGCCACAGCGACCACCACCAACACTCTCCTCTCTCCCTTTCACGCTCTCTGCCTCTCCCTCACTGATGTCCTTGTAGTCAGGGCGTCCAGAAGTATGGTGTTTGTAGTGATGCATAAGGGTTTATGTCATCATGGCATCTGATATTGGCATGAATAATTTATTTTCATTAACAAGTATGATAGGTGTGGAATGAGGAGCCGACGGCCCCTTCATCAAATTTTTAATGATGCATATTTAAGCTGTGCTATATGAATTATTTCTGTTGTCAGGGCATCATTTGAGAGGGGACAACGGATATGAAAGTTTAATGTCTGGGGAACTTGATCTTGATATTACCTCTTAAGGGAAAAAAAAAGAGACCATGTTCAATATAGCTCTGACCTCCACTGATGTGTGAGTGTAAATGTGTGTGTGTGTCCCTAAACAGATAAGAGAGACTGTGAAGATAACAGTACTAGACTCTGGTGTTGAAGCAGAGTGAGGTCATATTCGGTGCTGTTGATACTCTTCGCACCTTTACCCTTCACATTATCTGCAGGTGTAAACACCCAGAAAATATATTAGGAGGTAAAATTTCTTCTCCAGCTCAGACAGGGGGTCATTTTGTCATCTCAAATTGCAGTCTATATCCTGCTGAGATCAAAATACACAATGGAAGGAGGTGACGTTCACTGATCCTCTATCATACATCTGTATGGCTCTCTGTGCTTTGAAAGCTTCTCCAGCATTTCAGACACCATTTATGAACCAGACATAACTTTTATTCATTCCCTGTTATTCTTAATGATGTTTTTGAATTCTAACTTGAGGCTGGTCGGTGCATGGAAAAAGGCAGATTTCTACACTTTAAACCCATTTAAGAAGCCTTAGCTGCTCCAAGGCAACGTCTGGCTGCGACGAGCCCTGCCAGCCGCGCTCGGCTGAGATGGCCCTCACTTCAATCCCTTACCAAGCTCAGGCTTCAGGCTCGGTTCAGGCTGTCGGCCATGAGAGAGAGAGAGAAAGCAGAGTGACTTGTACTTTTAAAGTGGTCTGGAGTGGGACTCACATGGTAATTAGGGCAGGACAGCGCAGCAAAACAAAGCAGCAGGTGGAGTAGAAAACATATCTCATGTCTTGGAACTCAATTGATGTGTGCACGTGTGTGTGTGTGTGTGCATGATTTATGATTTTGTGTGTAATGTTGTTGTGTGTGAGAGAGAGAAAGAGAGAGTTGCTGCCTTACAGTGCTTCTTCATATTCAAGCCACAGCAGGCACAGTGGAGTTTATCTGTTGCTCACTGTTGTGTAAATATAATGCCAACTTTAAAATAATAGCTTGAGGCGCGGTGACTTGCGGTGACATCCCTTGCCTTCCAATTCGCCATGGTATTTTGTATCTGGAGTAAAGCTTTGAATCTGATTATGTTGTCCCTGAACGCTGTCATAAACGCTGGCATTTCCATTTCCCATCGTCCAACTGGGGTCCCGTGTCTGAACGCACCTTGCCTTCTTTGTTTGACAGAAAAGAAATTAGTCATCAGCTGTTTTCACGACTTGTGCAGAAAACAGGCAAATTTGGCTGAGGCTTGTTTTGTGGGGTGATTTGAGGGCCCTGGTGCCATTTTTACTGGCAGGTACAAACTACAGCTTGACAACAGTGCTTTTCCTAGGCCTTGCCGATCCATTGATATTATAATATTGATGTATTGCCCAGCTGATATCATCCTATAAAACTAGATCTTGTCTAGGATTTGCGATGTTATAATGTCATTACATAGCATTAGTGTCATTGTCTGCTTCTAAAGAATGCATTCGACTAAAGGGATGCAATTTTCCAACTGTTGAAGCTGGTCTTTTATTTGCATCTGCCTGCTTGGGCATCATATTCACATTAATGAAACGAGCCTGTGAGCTAGTTCAGACGCTCAACTCGAGTCCCTTTGCCGTCACATGACCCACACGTGCTCAAGGCATCCTCAGCAAGCGCTCCATCCCAATAAGGCAAAGTCTGTTTAAACCTCCAAAGTGCACGTATTCACCTTCTGCTCCTGTGTGCTGCCGCCTGTTGCTTCCCTGCTGCTGTAATTTTCACTCGCAGCTCACAGCCACTCCAATGTAGTGGTCACTGTGATTTCTGAGGTGTTGCCACAAATTTTTTTTTTTTTTGTTACACTCACTTGACACCTGTGTACTCATGTTTTTAGACCTGCCGAAGGCCTCCGTTGGCATGAAACATTGCTTTCTGATCAATAATTGCCCTACATGCAGAAAGGTGTGCAGGTTTATTTTGTTTCTACTTCGGATTACAAGTCCAGTCCCTCAATGGGGGTTAAGATATCTGTTGCCACTCCCTGTAATCTCAGCTTTCTCAGGCACATGCTCGCAGGAAGCAATCAAATCAGAGCCTGGACAACACAACAATATTACTCTGTACACACATTTCATTGTAATGTGTTAATAACATGTTCACGTGACTTGTCTGACTGAACTGGTTATTGTTTATGAGAAATTTCTTGTGTGTTATCAAAGCAGCAATCCCTACAATATTGTCACGGTATTGAGGTTTTCAGTAAAAGCTTTCATGATATTTGATTTTATCCATGTGGGCCAGCCCTCGCTTTCCTTCACTCCTCCAGCACACTAACCAGAGTCTTCCTCCGACTTTGGCTGAGCCCTTTGTTAGTGAGTGCTCAGGCAGAGCAGTTGTGATGGATATTGTGTAATTGTGATAAGCAGGCAGTCCAGGCTGTCAGGAGAGCGAGGCAACCGGTCTGCATGGTAGGCGTGTGTGGCTGCTTTGGTTTAGCCTGCCAGCCGAGATGGGAATGAATAATTCCATGATGTCTGTCTGGGTCCCTTCACTCTCCCAGGACCCGCTGAGGCTCTCATTGTTTTTGAATGCAGAGTGTGCTTGGCCCTCGGAGCGTCTGCCTGTCTGTAACCTGGTCTCTGTATGCCTCGACGCACAACCTCGTCGCCTGTGAAATCCGATACGGCTGCAGCGCTGCACACTGTCTGCAACCCTGCTAATTAATGCTTGATGCAACCCAACAGGCTCAATTTGTCTGGAGTGTTATCGTCATTGTCCTCGTTTGCTTTCCCTCCCCTTCCCTGTATTGGCATTACCTTTGTGAACAGGAGGAATAAAGATGAAAAGTGGAAATTTGCAGCCTGGAAAACAAAAATATTCTGCGGTGGCTCACCTGGTAGAGCACGTCGCACGTATCAAGGCGAAGTCCTCACCGCTGTGGCCCGGGTTTGATTCTGAGCTGAGCCATTTGCTTCATGTCATCCCCTCTCACCCCTGCCTTTCCTGTCTTTCTCTAACTAATAAAGAAAATATGCCCAGAGAAAAAGAAATCTGTCAAGTGGAAAAATAGGCCTGGAGAAGAAAATGCTCCTAATAAAGTGTTTTCTGTTATCTGTAATGGTTTTTAATGTAGTTTAGAATAGTTTAGTTATGTGTGACAGGCAAACTTGCAGCAGCCGCTTCAAAATAGCTAATCATCAGAAAACAGAATTGTATTGCATTGTGCTCCTCCGTCACCGCTGGTCATCTGAAGGACAATTTCTAAACTGGAGATGTTTTCCTTGCGGGCGTTGAGCTACTCAGGGTGTTTTTTTCCTCCACATTCTCGTCATTGTCCCTATTGGTGTCAAAGGAGGTGTGTGTGTGTGTGTGTGTGTGTGTAGGTGTCTGTGTGTGTGTGCATGCGCTGATGCGTGCACGTGCGCATGCATGCATGTCTGAGCAATTTGATTTCTCTTTGTATGCGTGTGAAGTGGACGTGAAGGCATGTGCCTTTTCTCTCCCATCCCTTCTCTGTTCAGCCCCAGCAAGGTCTGAGCGGGCCGAGAATAAAAGAGGGCGAGAGGAGGAGAAAGTGCTCCCACAGTTGATTTGGCCATTGTCGGGGGGAGGAACACTATTCCCATTGATGCTCTGGATGCATGGCTGAAACCCCCAGAAGCTTTAGGAAGGGGGCTTATTCAGGGCTTCATGTGACCCGGAGGACTGGGTTAGGAGATGGGTGTTGAGGCTATTGTGGGGATGGTGGGAACATTGTCCCTGCTCCAGTGCTTCAATGCTGCTCTCCACCACTGGCTCTGTGAGCTGGATTGGACTCTCAGGTTGTCTGTTTTTGCCGTACAAGCTACAAGAGGGTTCTTCTGTTACAGGGCCTCATGAATTTTCAGCGCCCTTAAATAGATCTGCGGAAATTTTTCGCTGGAGGCACCCATTAGAGAATATATTGCATTTTTTAACTTTTAATCTAGAATGCTGCACTAACTTTCCAAAGATGAATACGTATCGGTGTAGTGTGAAAGCGTTTAAATTCTCTCCCGCCTGACAGCAAAGAAAATACATCATTGTGTCATAACTGATAAGAACTGTGGATCACTAAGGTATCACTTTTTATCACATTTTATACATACACAGCTTTATCCTATGACATAAGCATACAGTATTTCATACGATTATGCACTGAAAGATGAACTTGAAGTAATGCTTTTTAAAATGCATTAATATGTATTATATTGCATTAATATGCATAATTGTCATATATTATACTCGTGAAATAGGTGATGCTAGAGACTTAATGAAGCCTTAAATTTGCTTGAAATCCCCTGGAATCCTCCCAGGGAAACCCCAGGGTCCAGAGATTTCACTTTAAAGACCATCACAGTGCACTGCATTAAGGAAGCCTCCTAATGGAATAAGGTTCTTTTTTAACGCTGGCATACACTCTAAAATGTTGATAGCACTTCCAAATGGAGCCACAGGGAGAGAGCTAAAGTCTTTTTTTTTTTTTTTTTCTTTTTTTGAGACTGCACTCAGTGAAGTAATAGCTTTGCAGTAAGCCCTGCAAACAAGACTTGGATTAGGACACATGGGCAGCTCCTGGGAGGGTTTATCTTGCTGTGTATTTGCTTGCTAGTAGGGAAAAGAATGACTATATATGCTGTTTAGCCTCTTTTGCTATTGTGCTTGGAATCATCTGATATTGTAAGAGGCTGTCTTGATTCAGTTTACCACCTTGACTTCACCACCTGCTGGAGAAAAGGCTATTAGAGAGAACCGGCTCATATTTGCTGCTCTGTTCGCCTAAAGTTTTATTAGCATTGGTTCGTTCAGCCTTTGATTATCTGCCTCTGGTAGGTCATATAATAGGCTCATTAGGGAGAGCACGGCACATGGCTCCATGTTGATCAGCAGTCTGGTACAAATGTGTGTGTGTGTGTGTTTGTATGCATGCATTTCCATGTGTTGGGGTGTGTGTATGCCTGCGTTAGGTTCATATGTTTGTAGCATTGGCTAGGAAATCAACAATTAGCTGCTACCAGGCAGCTGGTCTCCTCTGTCACACGCTCTTGTTATCGACGGCCCTCTACCTCATCAGCACATGTAATTAGACAACCACACGTCTGGCTGTGAGTCGCGGTATGAGCCTAATAATTTTGCAGTGCTAAATATGAAGAGAGCAGCCGTTCTCTGTCAGATGTTGATTGGAAATGTAATGCAGTGGCCAAATTCGCTTGCAGAGCAGAGCGTGTTTCAGAAATAGCCTCTGAAGTGACAAAGAGCTTGTGGTCCAATGACAGGTGTAGCGACTGGAAAATCAAAGGTGCCACAGCACACGAGCAGATCGCTGGTGACGATGCTGCTTTCTTCATGTTATTCTGTACTGTTTCTGATGGGTCTTTTGCTTTATGGGTTTTCTCATATTCTATTGATGTACTTTTTCCTTTTTTTTTTTTTTTTTTTTTGTAATGTTCAGCTATCCCCGTTGAAATCCATTGCCTTTAAAAGTTTTATGATGCATGTGTTAAAGACCTTGACCGTCGGGGAGAATATAACATCTCAGATAATACCTTATCACCACAGCTACTAAATTGAAATATGAAAAACCTTTTGTTACCCTATGCATCACTGTCTGCCTCTTTGAATATCCTTGCGGCCCAATACCACTCTGACTTGATAATATCATCTTTCATATATCATTCATGTTATGTGTGTGTGTTTTTTTTTATTATTATTATTATTATGATTCGCATTCCAAAGTAATCACCAGCGAAAATTCCTCCTACAATTTGCCTCCAGTGCCTCTGGTCAATTTCCAGGGCAAAGTCATCATCTTTTTCTGTGTGTGTGTTTGAATAGTCGCTGCGTGGTGTTGAATTGTGGGTTGAATGACAAAGGGGAGCAATAACTGAGAGACTACATGCTCTTTTGTGTGTGAGGTCGAGGCCTATTTCATGTCTTAGAAGCCAAAAAGATATTCTGAGTTCTCCCAGTGAAATAGCCACGGCTGCTATTCAGCCTCTGCCACTGATAGCCTTCCATACAGGACCTGAGCAGCAGTGAGTACCTAGCTTTACCCCGGCTTGATGCAACATTCACTTAACCAGGCGGAGGTTTGGCAGCAGCATTCCGGCGTGTCTTTTGACCTTTTGTTCGGCTCTTGCCAGGACTCCCTTGGTCTTAAGCCAAGAGACTGGATTTTTTTTTTTTTTCTCCACCCAAGTGGCTGATTTGCGATTCATGTTGTGTGTGTGTGTGTGTGTGAGCTGAAATCTCCTTTCTGGACCTGAGGCTGGTGGGGGGGGGGATGGTGCTACAGGAACAGCTGTAATCAAGACCTCATTAGTTATCCTCTGCCGACCATGGATACCTCAAACGAGTGCAACAGCAAACATTTGGAGTATGGACCCTTGAGACTGTGACCCCGACTCCGTAACTGATTAATTCATGATACAATGCGTCCTGGGAAGTCGCTCTTTCTCCAGACTCCAGTGACAAGTCTGAGAAATAAAGGTGAAAAAAAAAACAAAAAACAAACACCTTGTATCTACTCTTGAGAACAGCACAATGGAACAAAAAAAAAGTGTGATGCATATCAATATTCCTCCTTCAAGCCTCGGCTTTTCAATAACGAGCAAACACACTGTTTGTGCCTCTCTTCCTCCTCGACACTGTGGGGTCTGGTTTGCAGTTGGCAGCGGTTACTATGACGATAGAAGTAGCTCTCTGCGGGGGCAGGAGGGTCCGACTCAGACAGAGGCAGACAGAGAAAGAGAGGAGTGTGACAGTGATTAATGCCTTGGCAGAAACAGGGACAGTCAACTCTTAGGGCCGTCTTGTCACCGGCGAGGCGCTGTGAAGGATGCCGGGCCCCGGCCGACACCCCGCCGCGCTCACACAAGAACAGGCAGGGCTTTAATCATAATCACGTGAATTATTTATTATCCAAAAATCTATTACTTTTCGACTTGGTGGATGAAAGCCGGAGTAAATTGAAATGTTGGATTAAGCCGAGAAGGAAATGAGATTCACCTGTGTGTCTCCTAAAAATCAATCCTTAGCTATCCGTTTGATTGATGGAGAATCGTTTGTCCCAGCGTCCCCCCCGCCCCCACCCCGCTCTCCGCCGCTCGCCCGTTCTCGCGAAACATCAAAGAAGTTGAGGTGACATTTCTAGGCGGTGTGTGGCAGGGCCAGTCAGCTGTTGAGAGTCACATGGCGCTCTTGGTTAGTGTATAGCCTGCTAACAAGGAAGCAAACTGATGGAAAGACCGGAGGCCAAACGTCTGCACAATAGAGATAAGCAGTCGCCAGTCGCCCCCGCCTAGAAAAACTCACTCTAGGAACAGTGTATCTGGCTATTTGGCCAGCAGGTTTGGACGGTGGAACACTTTCTGAGGCCAGTAGATGCCGGTTGTAATATCACTTTTTGCATTATTCAGATATTCTGCCTCCGTACGCGCACACACACACACACTCTCACACTTTATTCTCTCTGCACATAGACACCTTTGGACACACTTTAATTGTATGCAGGGGAACGGAGCAACCTCAAAGCTCGGCGACAGTACCTGTTCCTCTTTCATGTCGTCCGCCTGGATCTCAAGGTCCATCAAAAGTCCTTTGAGGTTCTCGGGCTCTGCCTCTGCCTACCCACTCCACCGTGCTGCTTCTTCTTTCCCCTCCCCTGCCTCGCTGCTCCATCGCTCTCCATTTATTGTGGTTGAAAAGGGGCATTGTTTGGCTGCTATAGGGCTATGATGTGTGTGTGTGTGTGTGTGTGTGTGTGTGTGTGTGTGTGTGTGTGTGTGTGAGAGAGAGAGAGGAACAAAGCTCAGCCTCATCTTCTGGGGGGGGGGGGGAAATCTTCTTCTCTGGTGACCTCTACACCTGCAACCCCTCAGCAACCTCCCACCACACACACACACACACACCCCTCCCGATACACACAATGATGTATCTGCTTTCCTTGACTTGTCCCTCTGCCCCCTTCTCTCTCGTGTTGATAGCAGTGTGCTCAAAGCCCGCTGCAAAAAAAAAACAAAAAAAACCCTCTGTCTAAACCAAACAAGCCTGTGGGATGATAATCCCACTCGTTTTCCGTGCAGTTTTTGACCTTACAGGAATTTCACAGGAATTTGAAGCGTAAACACGTTGAAAGAAGACAGAAAAAGGCTGTCGATCAGCTCACTAGCATCAAGAACATTACACTCGAGTCAAGAAATTTCCCGAAACAAACTGATTATGTCGTTGCCACTGGCGGAGGGTGTCATGTGTTTTAAGAAAAAACAACAACAACAAGATTTGAAGACTGAATATAAGACTTGTTAAGATGGAGATTTTTTGCAGCGTATATGATGCTCAGTTTTCCATCGGTTGCATGTAAAAAGGGCTGTGCTGAATGGACATCAAACACACACACACACACACACACACATTCCTCTTTGTGGTCCCCCAAACACACACATACATTTCCACAGGAACGTAACATTAGGTTGCCATTTTTCCATACAAGTCTGGCTACCTGCCCGCTCAGCTCCAGTGAAAACAGATCTGCTGCTGTGTAGTTTGCTGCAGGCTGTGTGTGTTAGACCTGGGACATATATTGATACTGTATCGATAATCTGATATGAGATGCGATTTTGGATCTCGTAATGTGGTGATAGGACCAAAGTGTTGTCTTTCCCTGGTTTTAGAGGCTGCAAGGGATGCCATTTTTGTGACTTATTACACCGTTGTAGCTGTTCTATTATTTGCCTCTGCCTGCTTGGTCATCATATCCACAATACTAACGACTGTCTATTTATCAAAAACCTCTTGTGTGTAAATGCGCTATGAAATCACCCGTCGTCCCTGCAGTATCGTAACAATGAGGCACTCAGAGGAAGAAGACATCCCGATATTTGAATGTGTCCATGTCGCCCAGGCCCTAGAGTGTGCGCTTTCACATCTGTGTGTAAAAAATGCAGGAGACCCCAGATCGTTCCATGGGAAGGAAGCAGAGTGCTCTCAGCTCTGTGTAAATCAGTTGTTAGGTGTTTGATGGGAGAGTAAACAGGCTGTCTGCCCCTGCTCACAGCCGACGACTAGAACCAGCTTGGGACAACAGCCCTATTCAGCACCGACCCCAGATAACAGGCTTTAGTCAAGTGTGTGTTAAACTATGAGAGAGGGCAAAAAAAAAGGTGGTCATGGATTCTATACTGTGTCCCGACATGACAAGCATGGAAGCGGCTGGGAGATTTTTTAATGATTTAGCCAGAATAAAGCTTAAACATGAAAAAAACATGAATGACTGTGTAATAAAACGAATGAAAGAAAGTTAAAGAAATAATCCACACCTTTTTTTTCAGATAAATAAAGATAAAGTTCTGCCACTCACTGTCTCTGATCAATATAACAAGACAGCCGTGCAGGAAGTAATGCATTTTACATTTCTGGCAGCAGAGACAAAAGTGGCTCGGTGAGCATGAGAAATAAGCGGATAAAGAAAAGAGCAGCAGACCTACAGGGACGTGAGCTTCATGAGCAGAAAATCTAAGGACAAAGACACAAATTCATTCACTCAGAGAAAGGCACGTGTGCTAAAACTGAGAGAAACTGCATCCGAGCCACAACTTGAGTGAACATCAGCATTTTTTTTTTTTTTTTTGCACTGGTATGGCGCCGTCTTGTTTATTAGCTGCAGTCTACAGTAAGTACCTTCATTATTATTTTTTTGGACCAGCGCCCTCATCGAGTTGTAAGTCGGCCAACTTTTAAAAGACAACCAGCAAGTTTTTGCCTGCCAATCATCAGGTAAATAATTCCTAGCTCATTTGACCTGTCTAAACGTATCTGTTTAGCTGCCGAGCGTTTGTTTTTGACTGTTGACTGTAATAGATGCTCGGTGATAATGTAAGGCAAGGCAAGTTTATTTGTATAGCACATTTCAGCGACAAGGCAATTCAAAGTGCTTTACATAGAGCATAAAGGCATTAAAACAATATAAAAGCAACACAAGAAAACATACATAAAAACAATTAATAAAAAGAAGCTAAAAGGAGAATAAGATAGAACAGGAAGTTAAAAGTTACAGTGCAGTGTAAAATATTAAACCCTTAATGTGGTTTAATGGAAGGCAGCGGCAAACAGAAAAGTCTTCAGCTGTGATTTAAAAGAACTGAGAGTCGCAGCAGATCTACAGTTTTTTTCTGGGAGTTTGTTCCATATATGTGGAGCATAAAAACTAAACGCTGCTTCTCCATGTTTAGTTTTTACTCGGGGGACAGAAAGTAGACCTGTCCCAGATGACCTAAGAGGTCTGGATGGCTCATAATTTAGCAGCAGATCAGAGATGTATTTTGGCCCTAAACCATTTAGTGCTTTATAAACCAACAGCAATATCTTGAAATCAATTCTTTGACAACCTTCGTTATTATTTTTTTGGATCAGTGTAACTAAACACGTTACGTTTTTTCACAGATTCATACATTGCACCTACCACAGTATCTCTCCTCAGTACTGGCTGAGTTGATCTCATTATTAGTAGCTGCATTAGTCTCGGCCCACGCTTGTTTGTGTAGCTGTCCGGCAGCTGCTGTTGCTATGACGTCAAATACTGACACTGATGACACTCTTGCCGGTAACCTCTGGGAGACCGGAAGAGCGATGACCGCTAATCACCGAGAGAGTAATGCAAACATCCAGAAAAACAAGAATCTCAGTGATGATTACTTTCAAATAGTTGCGCAAGACACAAGATTCATGAGGAGTGTTGAGGTTTTGCACACACACACACACACACAGAAGGACACAATCTTGTGCTGGGCTGCATAGTAGCCTGACTCCTCACAGCAAATGCATTGTGTGTTGAAACATGTCCTTGCAGTCTTTTCCATAGCCGATAAAGCGTCCCGGGAGCTAACCTTGTCTCTTTGCCTCCTCGCCACAGCACTAAATCCAATTTACATTTAAGCCACACTGTCTTACCAAACTCATGCACCGGCGCTGCAGCGAGTCTGGAGCTTCAATTTGGCCTTTTCATAAACACCCAGGCAGACGGATGGCCGCGTGATGGAGAGACGGATAGATGACGAGGAGCCTCCCATCAAAACATTGTGACAGCATTAGCAATTACCACAGGGGTCAGGCTAGACAGGTGTGTATGTATTATTGAGCCACATTCTGCTCTCTCATTTTCCGCGTCGCTCTCGGTGGCTTCGCTCTCATTTCAGCTCCAGCGAGTTATGATGCCCTCGGGGGAGCGGTGAGAGGACGGCGGGTGAGGAATACACTTCTCACAGCTCTCCCAAACACTGTTGAACAATTTTGCGGGTCGCAGGCGCAACGAGGCACTCAAGGTGTTAGAGGATAAAGACTTTAAATGCAGGGCTGAGGCCGGGGCAGCGGGCTGGCAGAAAGTCTGAGGCTGTTATTACATGCAGATGTCTGAACTCGCAGGCACCATCTGTGTCAGGCTGAGCACCACTTCCACTCCTCTGCTCACCTTGCAAGGGTAACTAGATTCAGCCTTTAATGTTGCCTTTGCTAAAACACAGACAACAATATGCTCAGATGTTGATTTTTTGACCCGTGGCCCCTTCTTAATGAGCTGAGGTTGGGTTTATGGCAAGGTCAGCTCAGTCCTGACGACATCTAATGACATATTTATCAGTTCTGTGAAAGACTAATTGGGTGTGGAACAAACAAGCAAACCTCGCTTCCATAGTTTAAAGACAGATCGGCTCGACGTCTCCATCTCGTAAGGATCTTCATCAGCTTTAGTTGTTGATCTGAGTTTGATCTGAAGTTTTATTTCAGCGTGCAGACTGTTTTTTGGTTATTTTCGCCTTATCCGTCTGGCACCTGGGTGTCTGACTGGATGTGCGCGCGCCGTTTCTTTTTTGTTTCGCGTGAAAAAAGAGAAACCTCAGTCGCCTCTTGTTGTTTGGCTGAGGAAAAAGTGACTTTTGCCATCGAGGAAACTAAAAAGATGTCTTGAAAATCTGGAGACAGGTTTTAATATGCATCTATAAATAACAACTTGGAGAGAACAGATTTGTGCACCTGATGGTGTTTTGATATTTTCCTTTTTTTTTTTTTTTTTTTTTTCCACGGCGAGCTAATTTGTGAAGTCACCTGCTGAAATCTTTGGTTGGAATGAAAACCATTTCACTCCGTTGCACATGGCTGCCCAGTTCTCTGTTACCTTGACTGGTAATAAAGAGCAGCAAAATGAACACTTATCTGAATGAAAATGCTGTGGATTATTACTTAAATCATTAATTCTTTTTCAGGGTATAATGATTCATTAATTGCGCTGATGATTATGAATCAGAATGAATAGAGTGAATCACTTTCACTTCAGCCTGAATTGATATGAAATGCTCTAAATTGAACCATTCATGATTTTTTTTTTTTTTTTTTTTTTTTTAAAAAAGGCCTAACAGCCTTTTCATTGACTTCATTCATTGACTTTATCCAGATTTCAGAAGAAAAAGTATAGCCTTACCTTACTGTACATGTTTATTTAAAAGACATAAAATTTTGCTAAAAACACCGAGTCAAACTGTTGACTTTGATTGTGGTTTACAAATCAAATTGAATCATTGTTAAACTGAATTGCGAACAAGTGAATCATCAATCAACTTGAATCTCTGTTAAGCCACTACCTCTTTTCATGTATATATTTTTTTCCTTTCCTTTCCTTTCCTTTCCTTAAATTAAATCCCCTTCATTATAAACTTGAAAAACTGGATAGTCACCGTACACTGCAAGTTTTGTTGAATTTACACCACGTCTCCACACATCACATACCCTCCTGACTGTCTGGCACCCCCCAAAGTACAAGCCCACCCCCCACCACCACCACCACCACCCTCGATGCCCCCTGCTGCTCCAACAGCATGCCCCTGCTGGCACGCTGCCCGGACGCCCTTGGCGATTTACAAATCAGTTGTGATGGCGGCCGTGCCCACGCGTCTTTGACTTTGCTGAAGACGTGCTCCTATTCATTAAGGCGGTGCGAAATGACAGAGGGCTGCTTGTGTTCCGCAGGGAGAGGAATAAACAAGACATAAAACAGGGGGCTGTTAGCCGTGGACAGCCAATTTGTGCCATGGTTAGACTGTGTTTAACTTCAAGTCTCCCTCTCTCGCTCTCTCTCTCGCTCTCTCTCTCCCTCTTTCGCTACCTCTGTCTCATTTCGTCTCTCATTCCTTTGAGTGATCTGTTTTCTTTGTATCAAATGGGGAAACTGCAGGCAGGCAATCTAAACGAGTGTTTTTCAGTGGGCCCATATTTCTGCGAGAGATTTATGGTAGTGGGGGATTGATAGTCAGGAGCTATTGGTGTGTGTGTGTGTGTGTGTGTGAAGTTGGCTGTCTTGGTTTCCTCGTGATATGTGAGGCTTGGAGTGGATTCAGCAAACACCAGGCTTGATTTTTATGACGTTCCGCCGGTAATGCATTTCGAATCCCGCTGCACTATAAAATCTGAAGGAGATTTAAGTTTTATTTATTTTTGTCTGTAATTTCTATGAGCCGGCGCTGCAGGTGTGCCCACCGTACAGCAACACCTATCCTAATCCCAATATTGAATTTCTACAGCCGCTGATATATCCTGACAAGACTTACCAATAGTCGCTTGAGCGCAGGAGATACTCTGTAAGCGCGCCGTGCCTGCTTAAGTGCCACAATATCAAAGATGTCCTCACTGCTTCAATAGCGCCGCAAAAGATTGGGTTCAATATTGAAATTGGCACGTGGACCGGAATCGTTGAAAGAGGAGGAGGGATTGAAATAAACAACGGCGCGGTTTGGCCGTTGACGGCAGGCGGCGGCAGTCGGCTCACAGCGGAGAGGCAGTCCGCTGCGTCTTGAACTGAATCCCAGTCCGCCGAAACTGTTTGACAAAACTTGTGCCAGGAGCAAAACGCGGAGCTATTTCACTTACAGAGCCGGCAAAAAAGACAAACAGACGACCGACCGACGCATCAAAAGCTCTGCAGTTTTTTTGCTGCGAAGCTCTCCAAGTGAGGTGTTCTGACTTGTAACTTGGCAGAGCGTCTCAGTGACCATTGATCTGTGACATTGCATGATGTCTTTTTTTTTTATTTGCCATGGTATCATCGTATGAAACTTGCAGCTGATATTGGCTTATCAGAAAATGTGGATATCGTCGTGTATGTTGATGATGATGATATGGAGAAAAAGACAATGCATACTTTGGTAAAATGCACTTTGGATAATCTAAAAAAACTGTGAGATCATTAAACAGTTTGTCCAGCAGATTCCATTGTTTACAGTGCAGCGCTGGCAGAGCGGCGTATCAGAGCTGAGCAGATGGTGCTGTAGATTGTGTTAAGAAGTTTATTCTTCAACTGTAAAATATCAGGCCTCCAGCACACATCTTTACTGCAGTTATTTGATAACCAAATTTGGTATCTCTGTCCTTTAAATGTAAGTTTTATGCGTAAGACTATAAATACCTGCCAATATATGCTTATCAGAAATGTTGATATCGGCATCGGCCCCAAAAACTTAGTATGTCAGGCTCTGATTTGTAGGTATTTAAAGCAGAATGTGAAGGATTTTCCAAAAAAAAAAACATTGACTCATACCATAATAATACATCTCAATCATCACTTAAGCATGTGTTGGTGTGTGTGTGTCTGCAGAGACCCTTCCCTCTACCAGGATTTTCTATTTTTGGTGAGCTCGGGACTCTCATGGGCGTCGGCCTTCAGGCAGGAGGGGTGCAGCCTCCAGCCAATCACACCGCACAATGCCAGATCACTAGCACATCATCCAGTGTGAAGCTATGAAAATCACAGACATGGAGAAAAGCAAATTTTGGGATGCAGGACACAATGCGGACAAATATTGTCTCACATCGAGAGTGAATCTGGGGTTGACTCTCATTTCATTCCGTCGCCATCCTAGGAAATGAAAACTCGCTGCTGGCGGTTAGCTCAGCCAGGGAGCAGGGGGCCGACTTTGAATGCTGTGCTTGCAAACCGCAACAGACAAATCCTACTCACTGCGCCTTTAAACTTTGTATTGGGGTTGAAGTTGAGATTGTGGTATCAAAGCCGGCCTGGTGTCCTGCCAGCTGCAGTCGCTTTGGCTTTAATGCTGAGACTGGAGTCCTCAGTGCATTAGGAGCTGCTGGTTTAAGGGCGACGTCCTCCACTGCTCTAGCTGCCCCTTACGCCTTTGTTTGCCTGTGTTTCGGCACGTGTGTTGGTGTGAGAGTGTGTTTGTGTGTGTGACCTGAGAGGTGACCGTTTGGCTGGACAGATCGGACTAAACGACCATTTGATCTCCGTCCCGAGCCGGCGCCTCCCAGAAGCGCCGAAGACGCACGCCTCACACGACGGCTAAGCCAATTTTAAGGTTCAAATTTAGGTTGAGGTCTCTCATGTTCTCCGGGGAACGGCTGTCAGGTTTTGTTTATTCGTTTTTTAGGAACTGTGTAAAAGGAGCGCGGTTGTCCTTAACAGTACGAGGAGTCGGTGTAATGGTGACGACGGAGGCCAGCGAGCGCGCTGATAAGAGGCAGAGTGACCTCGCCGCTGCCGAATAGCCTGGAATGAAACGAGCTGGCCTGAATCCAGCATAGTGGCCCTGTCTTTGCTGACAACAGCCATTTGATACTGAGGACAGAGGAGAGGAGAGGGCTTTTGTGCCAGTGTGCGTCTGAAAGTGTATTTGTATGTGTGTGTCTGTGCATTTATGTGTGTGTGTGTGTGTGCTCTGACACTCCCTGTGATCTACTGTGGTTGTACTGGCCTCCAGGGACAGCCAGACAGCTGGCTGGCAGGAAACTGTGACGATGAGTAAAAGACCTCAGCAACCCCGAGCCATCCTCCTCTTCCTCAGATGCAACTTCTCTCTTTTCTGTTGTTCTCTCTCCTCCTGTCTCTGTCTCAGTGCCAGCGTCTGATTCACCACAGGTGGACAGTTTCAAAGCCTACTGTAAACCCGAGGCTACGGCTGAAGAATCGAAGATGTGCAAAAAAAAAAAAAAAAAAAAAAAAAGGAATTTTTGGCCAGCGATAAAAGCCTCATTTGCCACTCGATCTGAGGTACCTAAAAGCACCGCTGTGCGGATCGATGCAAAACACTCCTTCTGGAGCACATTCTTTGTGATGAATGTTTTTTCTGTGAAGTTTTAGTTCTGTTCGTTTGATTTTTTTGGAACGACTGCATTCAGGGTAATTCTCTGCTTTTCTACGCTCTCTCTCTCCCACTGAGTCGAGCCCATTTCAGTCTGACTGTTTTTCCTATAAAATAAACTCATAACAGGGCATTAATTGCGTCTGCGTCCATCAGAAAGAAGAGCACATCCCCTCGTCATCCTGCCGCCCCACTTGTCTGCGACTTAATTACTTATTGGACTGGGACTTTATTTGATGGCTTCTATTTAATTTCATCATTTAGAGTGTTTCGCCGAGTTTATGCCTGCGCGCCCTCGAGTCCACAGGATTGTTAGGGCCCCTGGTCTCTGCGGGGTGAAATGAAGGACAGATTGAATAAGCGGAGGTGTTGCGGTTGGAAGCGAGATTGGAGAGGGCTCGTTCACGCCGGATTGAATCCCGGTGAGCTTTGATCTGGCGGCGGCGTGAGAGGCCGACAGAAGTGGGGTGCTTGAATCACAACTTTGATTGGGTTGTAAGAGTTATGGGAGAAAATGTTCTTTCTCCGCGTGGATGATGCAACCCGAATTAATTATGTATCACCTGCAAACTGTGTTGTGTTGACTGGCGTAGATCCTGCGCGGGGCACCCTTACCCGTTTTTTTTTTTTTTTTTAGTTTGTCAGATTGTCAAACGCGAGCTAATTATGTTATTTTGGTTTGACACCTTGTTTGAACTTTTCTTGCTGCATGCTCCAACAAGCACACTCAGATTTGGAAAGTTCACTTGCACACATACGCAAACTGATAACCAGGCACACACACTCACACACACACACACACACACAGATAGACATTGTAAGACATTTTTAGTGTTCCCTTTTATTCCCTCCTCAAGCTATGCTCTCTTTGAACCCAAATTAATAGCCTCCTTTAGTGCGTCACATGTAATTTGAACCTGTCGCTCCGTTCTGCAATTCAATCTTAATTGCTGAGCACTTTCATTTCAAGAGTTGTTAAGCAAACAGCATGTATGACGGATGAGTCCGCGGCCGTAAACACTGAATTAACTCAATCAACCCCTCTGCCTCTCCGCCGCCTCTCAGAAAGTCGGGAACTCTTTGCCGTCAGCCGGGTGAAAAAGTAAAAGTAAAAGTAAAAGAAAGTGGCGTGGTTGGCCCTTTTGCTTTATTTCCGCCGTCCCCACGCCCCCGATGATGAATGGGGTTGAATTCCAGCACTTGAAAAGATGAATTGGGAGCTTGATTCTCGTCCCCTCTCTCTCAGGTAATACAGTCTGTTTCTTGCCGTCTCCCGGCTCGTCTTATTGTCATTCTTTCAACATTTATCTCTCTCTTTTATTCTCCCCTATTTACTGTCTGTCCCTGTCATCAGACGCTGCTCTCTAATTCCTTCCATCTCTCATCTCCGAGGGTCTCCGGTGGCTCTCTTTTCATTCCTCGCTTGATGTCTTTTTCTTGCGAATTTTCTTCCTCTCGCCGAGTCATTCTGTCACTTCTCTCGCCGCTTTCAGTCGCTCCTCCTGGTGGAATTTTCCAGGAGTGTTTTGTTTTGATTAAAAACAGACGTGGCCTGCACTTCTGAGGCGGCGTCCACCTGACCAAGCCAGGCTCCGGGAAGATGAATCACCTGCAGCCCTTTCTATCACTCCGCTCTCCTCCACCTCTATCCCTCACTCCTCCTCCTGGCTGACGGCTCCGAAATGAAATGAGCTCCATACACTGAGCAGTGTGTGTGTGTGTGTGTGTTTGTGTGATATGTGTGTTCATTGTGGAAGCATGTGTGTGGGCGTGTGTGTGTTTTCCTTTTTGCCAGATTCAGAAACAAAGCTCTGTGAAGAGTTTATCCATCGCGGCTTTAGGTGCCCGGTCTCGGGGTCAGTCTGTCTTGTGTTTAACTCCCAACACACCAAAGGTTAAAGGTCAGACCACCTCATGTTTCGTTAATCCCCAGCCAGGGTTAACGCTTGCTGTGTGGCCACGTCCATACAGAGAGAATGGCTCTCTTTTTTTTTTTTTTTTTTTTTTTTTTAGTGAATCAAATTCAAATTTAACCCCAAATTACCCCCCCTTGCCAAAAATCACCCCCTGTGACCTTTTGGTGGTCACTTTCTAGAAAATGGACATTTTTGTCCACTTAAGGGTCATGGGTGTGATAAAAATGAATTACAGGGTCAAATAATGGATTTTCATGCTGAAATTTGAGATTTTCAAATTTAACCCCAAATTACCCCCTCTTGCCAAAAATCACCCCCCTGTGACCTTTTGGTGGTCACTTTCTAGAAAATGGACATTTTTGTCCACGAAGGGTCATGGATAGGTCAAAAATGCATTACAGGGTCAAATAATGGATTTTTTTGCTGAAAGTTGAGATTTTGAAATTTCACCCAGAATGACACCCCCTCACCAAAAATCAACTCTGGTGAGGATGGTGACTGTCTGTGAGGGAGTTTTGAATTTTGAAAATGGACAAAAACGTCCAGGGGTCACACGAGGGTTAAGCAACCAAGCCTTACAAAAAAACTCAGGTTGCATTTTGTGGTTTCACTTTAGTTTTTCAGTTCACGTAGTACAAGTACTTAGTTACTTTTTATGCAAGCATGCCATTACTTGACATAATTACTCATGCTGATTATTTCGTTGGCGTAGAAGCAAATGAATATAAAATCCCAAACCACTGTGTCAGTTAGAAAAGCTCAAAGCCCAAAGCCCGCCCTGCTGTTGCTTGACGGTTGCCAATCTGCTATTTCAAACCTCTCTGTCTTTTAAATGCACTATTTATTCATCTTTTTAAACCTTGTTGATGTTCTTACTCTATAGGTTTGGCTTATTAGTAGGCTTCTTTTTTTTTGGCCTCCATGGTTGAAACACAGAGTAGACTATAGGCCGCCTGTATGTGCTGTACATAATTAAATCAGACGCTGGCTTGATAGATTGCAAAACAAACAGGCGAGACCCGACAATGAAAATATGCAATTAGAATTGTCAAAACACAGAGTAATTAGACACATTTATGGAAATCGCTGGAACTGTTTTACTTTGCCCTGCCTCGGTGTTGCCAAGTCTTTTGTACACTTTCAAAGCAGTAAATTAAGGTGCGCGGTTCATATTAATTCAGATTAAACTATGTATAGTCTCTTCATTAACCCGTCTGCAACCCACCAAGAAGGTTTATTTTTAAACCCATAAATTTTCAATCAACTTGTGCATCAGCAGTAGGTTTGCTGTGAATTAGGGTTAGGGTTAGGGTTAGTGCGAACGACGTTTTGGAGCCTGCCTCTCAGTCCAGCTCTGACCCTAATTACAGGCCGTAGATTGCGATGCAGTACACCGACTGTAGAGTGAAGCCATAGGTAGTAATAATAATCAGCATGAGCAAGGCATCCCAACGGGCTCTATTTTTAGTAAAGTACTGCGACGTGTTACTCCACGGATAATTCTATAATGTGTGTTTACGCTTTTAACGGCAGCAACACTGGAAGGGAACAAGTTTCTTTTCAAAGTAGCATCCGCCAACGCTGTTCCTTTTCCACATGAGCAGGTGGAACCACTACAGAACTAGATTTTGAAGTCTACATCACCTTAATATGTACACTCCATAAGGCTGATGGGAACATCGCTCTCAATTTTGCACTCATAATAGTGGAAGTTATAAAAATCAGTTCAAGTCGAGCCGCTGAAAAGAGTACAGCTCCACTCTGCAGGCGAGTTCTCCCCTCAGACGAGTTTTTCTCTGGATCCGGCTGGTAGTCTGCTACCATTTGCTGCAATGCGCCCTTCCCCTCTCCTCCCTCTTGTTTCCTCCTCCTCCTCCTCCTCCTCCTCCTCCTCCTCCTACTCCTCGCTCGCCCACTCTCTTTCTCCTGGGCACGGGATTCTAATTCCTTCCTCAGTCGTGGTCGTAATTACTGCTGCTCCGCTCGTCTCAGCTCACTTCTTCCCTTGATGGCACCTGACCAACAGGGAGAAAGACGGGAAGGAGTTAGACTCTTCCTCTTCCACCCCCCGCCCCAAATAAAGATGGTCTTCTTCAGCTTAGTGAAACCCTCTAACCTCCTCTCCTCCTCCTTCAGGTCCCCGTGCCTCAGATCCTCCTGTCTAAAGGAGTAAATACGCAGGTGAACTGAGAGGGTAAATCGAATAATTGGCCTTCTCCTTTCTCTATACCACATATGGCTCACCTGCCTAAGAGAGATATAACCAATTCAAGACTGCATAAAAGAATAGTTTCCGTCTTTCTGTGTTTTTGAGTACAGCTGCTCTCTGCCCACAAAGTCAGGGGATTTAGCTGAATTCTATTGCCGGGGATGTTTTAATGATGCAGCTACTGTCAGAGTTTCTCCACCGAGAGAGGTGAGGTGGAGGGGAAATGAGAGAGAAAAAGAGATCAAGTGTTTTGGGATAATGAGGGACTGAGGGTTTTGAATGTGAACTGTTGGCGATATCCTCGCGCAAGACAGACAGGACGAGTCAAGTTTGAGGAATCGTGACGAGGGCGCCGAGCGGGCGACTCCGAAACCCTCGTGTGAGTACACCTGGCCCTGCTCGCAGATCTGACCCTCTCCGTGCGGTGATCCCATATGGCAGTTGTCCTGTCGGCTTTGTTCATGCTCAGATGAAGACGTAAACACACAGGAAGGGAAGAATTTTCCATCACCGGCGCTCGCCATCAGACTTGCCTTTGAGGTTTTCAAGGGTTTTGTTTTGCTGATGTTCGGTTCAAGTCCGTTTTCTCGTCCTGCCACCACTCATGACCAAGCCTGTGTACCATTATGCAGATTGGTGCATAAACAATACGCAGGGTGAATGTAAAGCAGAGCGTGGATGCAAATGCACTCACGCAGACACGCGGCACTCAGCCTATATGTGCACTCAAAGTGGTGAGGGAGCGCAAACTTCCTTTCATTCTTGTCAGACGAAAAAGGACTTTATAGTAGAATGATCCGTCTTTCAAAACCATTCTGCAATAGGCCCCTTGAACCTGCAAAAAATCAACATCATAGCAACTTATTTGGTCTCATATTCAGTGTTGAAATTCTTGAATCTTCTTAAAACATGTTTCCAGAGTTTTGTCATTTTCTTATGAGCTGAGCTGCCTTCTTCTTCTCTGTTCCAACATATTTATACTTATTCTGAAACAGGTGAGAGTGCCCTGGAAACAGTGTGATTATCTCATTACAGTGGCAGATTTTTTTTTTTTTCCACTTATTAAAAATAGAAAAGAAAAAAGAAAAAGAAAAAAAGCATCGTCTGAATTTGCGAGCTGATTGAGTCCAAATGACTTGTTGAGATGGAGATTTTTTGCTTCACTGTGCAGCCTATTTTTATACAATTATGCCTGATTCACCTTTTCACGCTTTGCCTTTTTTTTTGCTAAGGCTTAGCGCGCACAAAGACAGAATAAGCTATCGCAGGAGCTGTAAAACTCTGAAAATCAACCTGATCATTTCAGCGTCTTAACTAGTTAAGATGTACAAGGCGCTTTCGCAGCCACAAAGTAGGGCATAATGCTTCGGCACAACAAAGAAACCATGTGTTCTTGAAGTGCCGTGAAATAGATTCAAGTCTTGTTCCGCTGCTTTGGCGCGAGCAGCCCGGCCATATGGCTGCTTCACAGTAATAACATGTGGATCAATATTCTGCTCGATGACTACATTGTTGGACGGGAGCTGAGGTAGTTGCTGCCGGCTGCCTGCAGACACTCCGGTCCCCCCCCCGCTGAGCGCGTCACCTCCTCTGTACCAACACCTCAAACTGTAATTAGAACGAGCAGCTGCAGACCAAGTTCATGCACACACACGCATCCGAGCCGCCGCGCCTGCAAACACACACTCATCCACCTACGCTGTGCACGCAGAAACACACCACTGACGCACAAAGGCAAAAAAACAACTGCACACACATGCAGTCTCAGTGTGCATGTACCTGAAAATCCACACACACACACACACACATGTGCCCAGACAGTTGGTAGTGTATCTGTATTTGCTCCAACAGCAGACTGTGCTAATCAACAGCCTCAGGACTATGTGAAGATTCTGTTGGAAAGGATTTATCCGACAGCAAACACCTGGTCCAGGGGAGTAAACACACACACACACACACAGTAGCCTGAAACACAATGAAAGGAAACCTGTAGTCTGCTGAGCATCTTTTAGACTCTGACACTCTGTTGTATCTCCTCATCCTGTAGTTGCTTATCCTTTTTTTAAAAATCTTTTACAAGTCAGCACTTGTTATTTTTCCCATTTCTTTCTTGGCTGCATTATTGGCTGCAAATTGATGGTATATGCCCCATTCATAAAGATATAATCACATTTTACGAAACCCCCTTTTCAAATCCAATAATACAGTGTTTCATAAAGGCAAGCAAATAAAGCGATTCCAGCCCGAACTACAGTGTGTGATAAACTGCTGGGAACGGGACCGGCGGGTAAGAAACAGTTGCTGCCAGAGATTTCTGAAGCCTGGTGTATTTAAATAGCACAGTTAGCTCTCCATCATTTCCCTAAGCCAGTGGGCCAGCCGCGCAGTGTCTGCGGCGGAGGCTAACGCTGATGTATTAGCAGTCCCAGGCTGCTTTAATGGAGGTGCCATTTAATTACTGCAGAGGCCCACTTGAGCTTAGCAAGCAATAACTGACATGCACACACACACACACACACACACACACACACACACACACACACATAAACACGCAGGCTCAGACACACACGGACACACACATTCACTCTCATGCATGCATCCACACACACACACACACATGCAGCAGATAAACATGTGCTGTAGCGCCGCCTCCCTCCTGTCTTTGAGTTGAGCAGTCGTCTTCTTCCTCTTATCTTTGTAAGACAGTCATTGTGCACTGCTGTACCACAATAAAGCAGATCAAATGTTGCCTTTTTTTTTTTTTTTTTTTTTTTTTTGCTGAGATGCACATTCTTGATCACAGCAACAAATAGCAGCGCGTGAGTGTAGACGGGACGAGAGATGTGCACAGACTTACTGCCACTTTGTACTGTTCCTGTGGTGTTTCTGTAGCTCAGTGGCGTCGCTGCGACTGAAAATTCACTCCACTCCAAAATGTCTGTGGAAACACTGAAAAGATGATAAATTCAGGTCTATTTAGGTCTATAGCTGTTAATTTGCTTCATAATTTAATCTTTTAATTTTCCATCATTTTCAAGGAGAAATTCTGCTTTATTGGACAGTCACAGCAGAGAGAGACAGAAAGCCCAGGCTGGAACTGAAACTGGGCCGCTGTGGCAAAGGCTTAATCGTACGTTGGGCGCGTTCTACCAGATGAGCCACTGCAGTGCCTATTGTTTCCATTTTCTAATGTAAAAAAAAAAAAAAATAAAGAGTAAGTTACAAGAGCTTCATTGGATCAGACATACCTGTGGGCTGTCTAAACATTCTACCACAGCCACACAATATCTCAAATTGGCCAGCTAATGCCAAGTCAAGTCAAGTCACTTAAATATGTTGCACATTTAAAAACAACAGGAGCTGACCCAGAGTATACAAGTACAAGTATATAAGTACAGTCATGGCAGAAAGATTGACAACATAAATATTTAAAATGAACACATAAAAGGCAAGAATAAAATAGAAAACACATAAAACAAAAAAGGGATACAATCAAAATCAAATAGCACAGGGGAAACAAATGTGGCTGGAATGCTTCTGTCTTAATTAGTTTATTTAATAGTTTTTAAATGCTCAAAAATATGTTTGCATTTAATTAGGATTATTGCTTAACCTTCTGCCAGTGCATTTTCTGGTTGTGAGAAGGACTATCAATTTTAAAAAAATATATAACAATAAATGGGTGAATCTTCGTAATGGCTACATTTGATTTCACCGGGGAAATTCTGAGTCTTGTCCGGCACTAATGTACATTATACAGATGTACATGTGCGAGAGCAAGGACACAAACGCTGAAGGTCCACACGTCCATTAGCCATTCACTTTCTCTCCCTCTGTGCTCCTTGACTGCGGGTCTTGTTTTCATCGTGGCCATAACCATTCACCCATTCGTCACCGCTTCTTGCAATAACGGCAGTCTCCTCCCTGGTAACCCGGTTAGCGGGTTGAGGTCTTCGCTGGTTTCTGAGCGCAGGGAGTGCAGGGTCAGAGGCCACGGCGTGTATAAACAGGTGTCAAGTGCAATGATGGAAAGGACGAGGACATCTGAAACTCAGCTGGAAACTCAGAACGGGAGACAGTTGAGATGGAGTAGAATAACAAGGGTAATGGATGGCTGTGCCTGTCAACGTGATGCCATGGTTTCAAGTTGTGGAAGTTAAAACCCCTCGTCTGTAAGAGTTGACCTTTAGAATAGCGGCCTGAGAGAGAGAGAGCGAGAGAGAGAGAGACAGAGAGAGAGAGAGAGAGAGAGAGAGAGAGACGTGTGGCTGCCCATGTGAGTCTCCAGCCTCCTGGATGTGGTTAAACATAACTATTGTAATTACTGCTGTCTTGTCTCTCTCTCTCTCTCTCTCTCTCTCTCTCTAAATATATATATATATATATATATATATAAGGTAGCTGCCTTCTGTCTCTCAACTGTCATAATCTTAATTAATTCCTTCGCACTGCTCTATCTGTCTGGGAGCCTGTGTGTGCATGTGTGTGTGTGCATGTGAGCGTCTGTGTGTGTGTTTGCGCGTGTGTGTGTATGTGCGTGCAGTCCTTCTGATAACAGTATGAGGCTGATGAGGCAGTCAAGAGGTTGCTATCCCTTCCCTCTGCACTCCAATCTGGAACTTTCTTTTGGCCCGTCGAAACTTTTCCCGGCTCACCGCGGCGTGCCTCTCCTCGCCTCCGTCTGTGTGAAGTGGTTTATCAAGCGGCAGCCGTGGATCCAGCAGTGAAAACCGAATTCTCCTAATTAAGCTCCAGTTAGTCGTAACTGAATCAGGCGGTTAAATCAAGACTTAGCGGGAAATAGGTGAACGGGCAAATTAAGAAGCAGCGGGGGCTCGCAAACCAACCCGTGGAGTTCATCTGTAGACAAACAGCACACACACATAAACACATATGGCCAACTGTATATTCGTACAGCGTGTTGTGCGGTTTCCTTAGCATGCAGGATATTTGCCTCCCTCAGGGAAGTCGGGAAAGAGCTCCAATTAGGAGCAAAGTGCAGCCTGTGGCTTTCCAGTTTACACCCACTGGCTTTTACGTGCTGAGATCTCACTGTAACAGGGTGCTGACGCTGAAGCCTGACAAGCCATTTCCTCCTCAAACACACACGCTAAAACACATCAGGATCCTCAGGCTTCTTACATCTAGGACACAGTGCACAGCTTTTAGCCAGATTACAGACCCGATTTGACCATCGAGACCAATTTCCAAGATCACACTGAGAGGCGGCTGCGATGGCTGGTGGGCACAAATGATCTTGTAATGTTTGAAGTTCAAGGAACAAGCCATCTGCAGTGATGGTGACTCCCATGATTGGTGCAAGCTGCCCTGGGTGTATTTTTTTTTTTTTTTTTTTTTTTTTTTTTGATGTATGTGATTTGGGACTTTATGGCCTGTTGATGGCGCTGTGGACGACCAATCAGTTACATTTAGTGGACACTGGATATCATTGTAAACATGCATCATTCCCCAGACGTTCATCAAACCGGACCCAGCAGTGTCTGAGATATTGAGCATGAAGCTTAGGGTCTCATTGGCCTGGTGGTGGCGCTGTGGTGGGCCAATCAGGTTTATATTCAAAATGCTAGACCTTAGTGTCAAAATCCATCATTCCTTCAAATTTCATTCAAAACAGACCATCAGAGGCTGAGAAATCATGTGTCACAGACGGACAGACCCCAATCCATAGTCCCTTCCCTGACCTTTGACCGTAAGGAATGAAAACTACAAGGTTAATCTCCTGCCTCCTGATCGATATTCAGACCAATCAGTGCTATCACGACTGGCCATTTGCAAAATAATCATTGACATAGCGATGCACCAGTGTGTGCTTAGTGTTTGCCCCCTGTATCTGCCAAGCCTATTCACCCTTTTTATCCAAAGACAAGTGGGTAAGGCAGAAAATACATTAATAATAGACCCCTTCCACCCTTTCTACAGCGTTTACTCTGCTCCATGTCACACGGATTTAAAAAAAAAAAAAAAAAGACGCTGTAAGAATTGCAAGGTGCCCAGAGCCATAATATTGTTCAACAAACTCTAACTTCCCGAGTCCAGATAGGCATTTTTGTAATTCTTTTGTTTTTTAATGTGTTTTTATGTGCCTCTATTTTTATGTATGTATTTTGATACTGCAAAACATATTTCCAAGAATTATAAAGTTGTCTATTACTCTGTCCTCCAACATTGTAGAGCGTCCAATGATGTTGGACACTCCACAATGTTGAGTCTGATGTTGCAGAAGTATTGGAGTGTGACTTTTGTTGCAGTGTTGTTGATGAACCACTGAAGCAGATAGATGAAGGCTGCCTGTAGTCAGGTCCATATTGAAAGTTTGTGAGACGCAGCAACAGCAACTAAGGAGGCCAGGGAGTTAACACAAATGTGACAAATGGTCAGATATCTGAAGCCTGTTTGATTTTTATAAAACACTTAAGTCATGTATGGATGAGCTGGCAGCAGCCAATGACAATCGAGCACATTAACGTAACAATAATTCATTTACAAGATTTGAGGGGTTAACTGTGTAGCATGTAATTGCAGTTTTTACCCCGTGGTAAAAAAGTTTTCACAGTCTGCGAAAGCCTTAAAGCGTGAGATGATCCCAACAGTATATTGTGCAAACTGAACCATAACTCTTCAGTGTGCTGTTGTGTGCTGAGAAATCAGATGCAGGATGTCTACCACTTGTATGGTCAATAAAGATTTAGTGAATTTGAGTGTAGTCGAGGAGTCCTGGCTTTGTTTGTCTGACTGTCTGGTATGGAAGCATCACCACAGGAGGTGCTGTGTGTGTGTGTGTGTGTGTGTGTGTGTGTGTGTGTGTGCGTGTGTGTGTGTGTTTGCGTGAAAGAGAGCACCACCATCGCTTGCAGACTAAAGAGTTTATGAGAATTCTTCTCCCATCTCTTGTTGCAGTGAACAAAGCCTGATCCCACTCTGACATTGGAGATTATGGGCTGTTTTTTTGTTTGAGCAGGACATATCCTGCTGCTCAATCCTAAATTCTCAGCTTAGCTCCATAGAAAATCCTTTTCACTGCATTTGTCTACCTGTCTTTGTGGCGAGACAGGGCGGCTCAGAGCCCCGGCCTTGAGCCAGGCAATCCGCAAGAGGAACTTTGACCCGTTTCGACTCGGCAGGTGTCATGTCCGATATCCAGCCGAACTCTGAGGGTTACCGTTCGGGGCAAAGCTCTGACGACAGGTCACCAGCTGTGTACATATTTTTTGAGGCACTGCATCACTGATAAGCGAATAACGGCACCGTGCCAGTTGATTGCGTGTCACGCCTCTTGTGACATGTCTCGCGCTGGAGTACTCTCGAGTCTGTGGGCTATAATTGATCCCCTTGGCTTTTCTGCTCATTTTTTGGCATTTGGTGTGGCGGCAAAAGGAAACAGCAGAAATATCACGGCAATTGACGCCACAGGAGGGACGGGAAGCCTGAGCCGCTGTTGCAGGTTGCCATAGAAACCAACCAGGGCTATTTGTTCCAATTTGCTCTGTGGCGTCGAGATCAAAAAGCCTGGAACCTAAAGTGCTCTCCACATTGCTTCCATGTTTGATTTAACTCACCGAGGTCTATATTTAACTGATTTGATGCCCATATTCATAATTTACAGCTGAATATACTGCTCTCTGGTGAAAAGCAATGCATCCTCAGCTATATAGGGTTTTATGTGTGATGTTTGATTTTTTTTTTTTTTTTTTTGGTGTGTGGTTAGGTCCTCGGTCAGTTGATGTAATGAAATTTAGTGGGGGGGATCCTGCAGTTCCGCCTCCTCTTTCCCTCCAGCCTGAACCCCATGAAGTCTTCATTTAAATGCCGTTCCTGCCCCGCCCTCCGCGCTCCATTGAAAAGTTTGGCGGTTTGTTTACGAGAGTGTGAGCGGCTCTTTGTGGCACTCCACTCTGCTTATGGGAAGGAGGCGAGCAACTAGTGAAAGACTCACCCCTCCCCCTCCTCTCTCCCTCTCCTCTCTCTCTTTTTTTTTTTTTTTTTTTTTTACCAGAAACAGTTTGAAAAGGACAGACGGCCCTCTCAGCTCCATCCCTACGCCCAGAGGATGGTGGGCCAGTGATGCCTAGCTGGTGAGTACACTTTCATCTTTCTCCCCACCTGCTCCAACGCTTTTTCATGTCAGACTTTCATGTATTTCAGCATTTTATTCCTGTATCTAATTTTATTTTACTTTTTAAAAATCTGAGCTTTTCATTTGCGCCGCGATGAAGTTTCATAACTCTCAACTTTTCAGTGCACCCTCTCAGACAATTATTTTTTAATGTGTGTTCATCTGCGCCGTTATAAACAGGACTTGTTTTGCTCCTTTGTTTTGCAATCGTCCATCAAGTTTACTTCTTCTCCGATATGGGGCATTGCTTCTCCTTGTCTTATTTTTTTTCTTTCTGTCTCTGTTTCCTCTCTCTCTCTCTCTCTCTCTCTCTCTCTTCCTCTCTGCTTTACCTCAATTTCCCCCCATTTCTCTCCTTCTCTACCCAAAAAAATCTCAGTGGCCCCTGTAGTAAAAATGAGGCAGTCTTTTATGTGAGAGCCCTTTATTCTGACTGAGGAAAGTGATTTGAAAAGCAACATCAATATGGCAATGGAGGCAGAGCAGAGAGGGAGTGGTGTGTGTGTGTGTGTGTGTGTGTGTGTGTGTGGAGGGGGGGGGGTCATAGGGGTTGCTAATGCAGGAGTTTTGCCGCTCTCTCTCTCTCTCTCTCTCTCTCTCTCTCTCTCTCTCTCTCTCTCTCTCTCTCTCTCTCTCTCTCTCTCTCTCTCTCTCTCTCTCTCTCTCTCTCTCTCTCCAGATATGAATAACTGAATCAGTGAAGACAGCCTGATGCCTAATTAGTCATCTGAGGTGAAATTATTGCTCAGATGAGATGTGATACGAGTGCACAATTACCTTTTCCATCGCCTCCACCATAACAGAAAGGCGTCACAGAGAGTATTTCTGTCAGATCAATAAATCAGCGCATGGTGTTAGTTACATGTCATCACAGTTAGATAAGTATTGTTAGTTACAAGTGGAGCAATGGCATTGCGTTTATGTCATCTTGTTACTTGTTACTTGCTCACCCGGCAACAGCAGGTAAATCAAATCATGTACCTGTCGAGATTAATTTTTACTGGACAGAACAATTAGTATATAGATTCACAGAAAAATGTTACCCTACGCATTTTCCATGGCATGTCTTGCATAGATTCGGATGTTGTGTTAATTTGACGTAAACCATGACATGGCAGCAGAGAGTAAAGTGACAGACAGCATTTTGAAGCGTCTTCAAAGAGTTTGAGAACAGGCAAAGACTAAAAACTGAGATTCAAAAAGTTACAGGCCAGCGTGAAGGGTGGCCCTCACTGATTTATCTGCCAAAGACAGTTTTTACTAGCATTTGGCGCTCAGCAGGTGTTAATTTCAGACCCTGGAAGGAAGCGAATATTAATCAGTTACCAGAGTTAATTGTAACAACATGGGGACAGTTTTATTGCAAATATTAAAAAAAAAAAGTTGTCCGCAGGACTGATTAGTTGATCATCGGGGGAAATAAATACAGAGCTTGTGCATTCTTGCCTGAAAGCATGCTCAGAGTGGGAGCATGCTTTTAACTCATCTAACAAACTCCTACCGCCAAGACCCAAACCCTCAGGAAAGGCACAGGCCAATTTATCATGAAAGGCACCGGCCAATCTGTTCCAATCCTGCCCTGTTCTGTGTCTGTATTTAATATCCCCGCAGGCCAGCCCTGGCATTTGCTTACATTCTGTTGTTCAATTCCCCTTGCTCAGCGCTCGCCTCTTTCTCACTTACACTGCTCGATTCAATTTGTGGCCTAAATGTCTCTTCCTAATATGTGTTATTGGAACAGAGCTGTGACGCGCCCTTCTCTGGCTGCTTTGAAGAGTCTCCTCTGTGTTTGTCTTGGGTCTCTGCTCTCCTCTGGGAGGAGATCAGGGGCTGCAGTAGTGGTTGGCATGCTGTCCCATCCAGCATCGCTGTTGTTTGCTGATATTTAGTTCAGGATGACAATAAGCCGGAAGAAAACAAGCCCCTTTCACTCTGAATGAGAGAGCAAAGGGGTGGGTAAGGGAGAGAGAGAGATCTAGAAAAAAAAGTGGGGGGTGGGGGACAAGGGACTCATCCCTGGTTGGGGATTCGCTTTAAAGTTTTCTGTTTGTGGCCCCTAGGGCCGAATTAAGGGAGCGTCATTATCCCTGGCAAATTACCACGCTGCCTTTGTGGTCCGGCCATGGTACATTAGGGTGCCTTAAAACGTGGCTGAGCCGTGCCCATTCAGTGGACAAAGAGAGGGGCCGCTGGCAGATCCTTGGCCAGGCTCACAGAGGAGGCATTCACACCACACTGGGGGGATGGTGACGGTGGTGATGGTGATTTAGAGGGTCTCCTAAGATGAGTAAAACTCATTACAGCCAAGGCCAGTGTGACATACTTTCACAACACACGCCAGCTGAAGACGTCATCGCTTTGCTTCACCCAGCTGAGTTCCAACAACAGCCTCGGACCTCCTGCATCTGATTGGGAGGGCCGATGGAGGTGGTGTCCCTGCGTGCTTGCCACTGGAGGCTGCAGCCCTGTGCGCCCTGCTCTCTGTACACTCATCCATTAGCCATAGCAGGATGTGGAAGCACATCCTTAGTGTTGGATCGCATTCAAACAACAATCCTACACTGTTAAGTCCATGCTGGGTAAAGAGCAGGTGCACAGTTCAGGGAAGGGAAGAAAGAACTGGGGATGCAGTGTTTGACCTGGTCACTGCTCCAATAGTTGAAGGGTCACTGGAGATGACTCGGCAAGTCCAGGACTCTTTTATTCTCCTACCATTGAGAGGTCGAGTTCTCAGTAGTTGTAGGAGCTGATTGGAGAAAGGGAAATTGGGAGCTTTCATTCACCGAACAGGATTTCAACCATTGCAGAGAGCTTGCAACATCTAGATGTCTCTGTCAATTATAAATACCTGCTGCAAGCTTTGGCAGAAGTTGTCTTCTTTTTAAACACCAGTGGGTCGGTCATGCTCAGTATATAGAAATTGGTGTTGATACTCTGGGTGCAAAACGCTAGAATCACGTTTTCACCACACACCCATAATTCAGAATGGACCTCGAGCCATGATGTTAAGCTCTTCAAAGGAAAATAAATAAGAAGGTTTGCTGCAAGGCACAGTAAAACTCCTAGTGTGTGAAATATTTGTTCTCTGGCAGGGGTTGCCTTTATTTATCTTCTCATCAACTGAAAGCTTTACTTCAGCAATTGATGGCTCCGTCGTTTATTATTTTTTTTTTTCTTTCCTGGATCTGGGGGAGATTTCATTACTTTCTAACATTGTTTCCTCCTTTTATGAACTCAATTCCTCCGCCGAAGTAGATGAAGACAGGGAGGAGGCTTTTGTCCAGAGGCCACGGTGGAAACCCTGAGCCCGTAAATCCTGTGCTGATCTTTGGATCATTAAGCTGTGAGCCCCGGGTCCTTTGGTTCTTTATCACCAGGCCTGGATCCCAGGCCATAACGGAGGCTAACTGGCTAATGATAGCTGTCTCCTGCAACCTGCACTGTGGAGCTGGCTGCTGGTGCCTCACTGAATGCAAGGCGGCTATGAAAACATATAAATCTGGCCTCAATACTCTCTCTCTTTCGCTCTCTTTTCCTCCTTTCTCTCGCTCCCTCTCTCTTTCACAATCTCTGTATCTATTAAGGGTTTTCTGTCCACAATCATACTGGCTGATTGCCATGGTTTGGACTTTGTGTCTTGTGTGATGCATCTTACTGACAGTGAAGGTATTTGCCAAAAGCAGAGCCGGAGAGCCTGAGCTGACTGAGCCGTGTGGAATTCAAATTGTTTATGCATATGTAAACTGTTGTTGATTTGTAAGTTTTAAGCCACATGGCCCTGAAAAGTTGGTGCTGCTCTCCTAATTGCTCTGTAATAGACTGTAGAGAGGTCTGCGCGTGTGTGTTTGTGTTTGCGAGTATGACAAACAGCATTTTGCCTCCTCTTATCTCTGATGTTAAGCAGATTGCCTTTCCTCCAAACTGTGTAGGTCTGCTAAGCTGAGGGGGAGATGATTGGCCTCTGTGAAATGGAGACTGAGAAGCTGTGTTTTGGATAATCATTGCCTTCTCTTCTTTCTATCAGGGAACATTGATTACCTTTTTTCAGCCTGAAACTATCCAGGCATGTGAATGTAATACATCTCAGGCTCAGAGGCAAAGATTGAAAATAACGATGATCATAGTCTCCCCACTTGCAGAGCTGATTTCAAGTCAATAACTAGTTTTGAAGAGAGTGTGTCAAGGCAGCTGCTTGTGGTCCATAATGAAATTTTCACACTAAACTCAACTCAAGTCACTGACCTTTGAACTTTCCAGTGAATCCAGTAAAAGATGCTCGTCCCCTGTTCACGTCAGGGCTAAATACAGACGTCGCTCTTCATTTTATTACTCTATCCAGGAAACTTCGCATTAAGTCCAGGCCTTAGGCTGCAGCCACAGCGAGTCTGTCTGCTTTTGAATTCCTTAATGTAGGAAGCGAAATGTGAATGTACCAAAATGACAACAGGAAAAAATAAATAGGCATCGGGTAACCCTACAGTGGTCCCTCGCTATAACGCGGTTCACCTTTCGAGGCCTCGCAGTTTCGCAGATTTTTTTAGTGCAATTTTGCATGTTTTTTTTTTGTTTGTTTTTTTTACAGCGCATTGTGTTCTGCATCCTTATGGCTAAGGGACTGTAGACCATTGTCAATCAATCTCCTCCGTGCCGGGAGGTTTTGATCTTTGGTTTCATTCTATAATACTGGACTTATTTTTCTACGAAGGTTTGAAACTATGAGAGTGTTTAAACAAGAGAGAAAAGTGAGAAAATGTTAATGCCTGTCTGAGAAAAGTGTATAAAGTGTGTAGTGAGGGGTTTTACAGCCTTAAAACATCTATAATAATTGTAAAAAATAAAGCTGACTACTTCGCGGATTTCGCCTATTGCGGGTTATTTTTAGAACGTAACTCCCGCGATAAACGAGGGACCTCTGTATATCAAAATCGCTCAAATCTGAAGGAGAAAAATGCACCATCATCATCATCAAACAGACACTCATTGAAAAGCAACGAAGAACAAACACTGACAGACGGACATGACAGAGCAGTGTGGCTGCAGCCTTAACAAGAGCGACAACCGGTTGGCAGTCCAATAGGCAGTCCTGCTCGAAAAAAACCACCCAAAGTTGACTCCAGTTACCATACAGATGAGTTTGGCCGTGAGTGTTTGGGCGGAAATGGGACTTGACAACTGGTATTTGAAGCACAGCGATACAGCCACACAACACCCAATGAATGCTTCAGCGGAAATAATCAAGTAAAGGAGAAGAAGAATGCGTCAAAAGTAAAAAGAAAAAAAAAATCCCTTTTTTTTTGTTTTGTAGAATTCACAGAAGAATACATCCTCACCGGCTTCAGACAGGCGTAGTCAAAACCTGCATGCCCGCCTCCATGTTTTGTTTACAGTGGAAATCATGTTTGCACCCACAAGATATTTAAAATACAAGATTTATGCTCAGAGAGTGCATACTTGATGACAGCACTGTACACAAATACAGGAGCAACTTCTGCAACTTCTTCATGCATGCATGTATTCTCAATTCACAGAACATGCCTTATTCCAGTTAATCAGTTAATAGTCCATAACTTAAATCATAAATTATTGCGCCCCGAGAAGCCGATCACACAGCAGGGCTGCTCTCCGCTCTCCCATAAGATCTGGTCTGGTCTGGTCCTGCTCTGGAGAAATTTGTCAGGAAACCAGTTCCAAGCAGAAGTCATTTTATCAGTTCCTGGCTGTAATCCTGTGTTTGCTGCTTAATCATTCAGTAAGGATTAGTGGCACTGTGTGTTTTCTAATTATAGACCTGGACTCGGCGCTGCGGGGTCAAATCTAACCCACCAGGCCCATGGCCAACGGCTTGCTCACAGCTACATTCCCACTTACCTTTTTTTTTTGTTGTTGTTTCACACTGGCTTTCACGTGACATTTTTTCATCATCTTGCTCCATCTTTTGTGTTCTTGATTTTTGTTTATTGGTCCATGCACTCCTCTCTCTCTCTCTCTCTTCTCTTGGTCTCTCGCTTTCTGCACCCTTCTGTCTCTTTTCCCTCTTGTTGAACAGACACAGAGCTCACAACAAAGACTTTTATTTGGCTTAAATGAAACCCAATGAGGTGGCTGTCAAAATAAATCACTTCATATATCAAGAAGGAAGCAAGGCACTGAGTGAAAGAAAAGGACACCAATTCTTTCTTTTTTTTCATTCTCCCAAACATAATCAATCAGTCTTTTCACGCTCAGAGAACAACAGGTTTGATTAACCCCTCTGGGAAACCAATTATCAATTTCCATCACAAAGGTTTTTATAGGACACTTTCATTTGAAGGGACTATGCAAAAATTTTAGATGAAAGGAATATGTTGACGCACATGAACCCTGATGGTGGCTGGCATTTCTAACACGTGCATCTGGTTTAACAACAGACCAGATGAATATCCTGCGTTTTGGGTGTCCGTAATGTGTTTTTGATCATTGTGGTTGCTTTTGTAATGCCTGTGTCCGGTCTCTGAAGTGGGAGGCTTGAAACAGAAGTGAGTGTGAGCTGACAGATGCATTATGAGATCAGAACGGCTTTCTGCTGTTGTTTCCTCTCCCTTTTTCCCTCTCTGTGGTGGCCCACTGATGTTGAAATGTTTTATTCTGGCTCCTTCAACTTCACAGAGGCAGTGGGTCTCACCCATGAAACGGTTCAATCCATTTTTAATCAAATGCCATATTAAGTTCAGAGTTCAGATCAGATTGCCGTGCCTGTTTCCCCCAACAGTTTTTGATGAAACTGTGATGAAGCACGTAATGGCTGGCGCGGTTGCAGCGATGTGTTCTGTGTGTTAAGTATCCTCAAAATAGCCCAGTCACATCGCAGATTGTGACATGTCATGAGGCAGATGCAGCAAGTTTGAACATTCGCATGCCCTATATAGAAAGAAACTCATAAAGGTAAGTCTGAGTATTAGCAAATCAAAGAGCATTTGCATGAAGGTTTTTTGGCAGTCTGGGGATCATCTTGCTCTCCCCTTGTCATTCCCCAAGAGGTAGAGTCACCTCAAAATGTCAAAATGGAATTATAAAGCAGAATTATGTGTAATGCAGATTCCCCTCCCACCCAGACCTTGCTCTTGTACAGCATGACCTCCTCTTTTGGTACAATTTGGCTTCTTTACAGAATTAATTACTCTGAGGTTTGGGGCTGAGGAGATTTCTTTGTATTTTTCAATCTCTGGGTCCTTTGCGTCTCCTTGTCCTGACATTAGGGAGCAGGGCTGGCAGAAAAGATCTTATTAGTCTGGTTGCACACAAAGAAAAAAAATACCCCTTGTTTGAAAAATGTGAATTTAAGCGATCACACTAAATAGAGCCTGAGTGGATTATTTCATGATTAGAGCTATAATTAGATCCGTGTAGATCCCACTCTCTGTTTGCAGGTGATTGGCAGTGATAGTTGACTGTGAGGATTTCGCTCATGTCGTGCCCCAGATGATATCGTGGATGCTCGCTGTCTGCTACATTACAAAACCATCCGTACATATCCTTTGATGAACATATCGGCGCCGCAGACTCCAATTTGCCTCTCAGCTTGATCAAACTGCTCATTCAGAGAGTTAATGAGTAACAGAGTAAAGATTAAGAAATCATTGGTTGTTGCATTTCATCAAACAAAAAAAAAAAAAACGCACTTCTTTTTCTGCTGCAAGTGATTATGCTACACATTACAACATGTCTGTCCCCTTCAGAAGCGCGCCGAGAAGCGAGCGCTCCCTTTTGGAATCATAAACGTACCATTTGAGGCATGTTGTGTGTCAGCGCTGTAAACAATGCCGCCAGTGATCACTGAGTTGTTGTTCTCATTTTCATCACCAAATTTCCTGGCGTAACGCCTGGGCCACGCATCAAGAAGACCATAACGAGAAATTGTGTTGTGAGACCACATAGCAATTAAAACAGGATACGAGATGTTTTTTTTTTTTTTTTTTTTCTAATTACATCACAATGGATTTAATTATAGTTCCATGTTTTGTGAGCAACAGTGTCAGGCTTGATCGTCTGTCTTTTGTTTGTGACAGGATGCTCCCTCACTCCCTGGACTGTAATCAGTGTTCAAGAAGACATTATGGTATGGGAGCTGCGCACTGTCTCCATTTGGGAAACATACTGGAGTTTATGAAATGGAACAAATGAACTGACGCAGCCTTTTTGTTTATCTGCGTTTGATTATATATGTTTTAACGTTGAGCTGTCTCAAAAGAATCCAAGCAATTTACATTTAATGATCTTTTAAATTATAATTTAACGATCAGTTAACATTAATGATCCTTCGGTAATGGCCTTTCAGGGGCTGATGGCTCAGTGAATCTGCTCATACTTTTTTTTTTTTTTTTTTTTTTTGCAAAGTTTGGATGCTTCAGAAAAAAAAAACACCATAAAAAAATGCACAAAGGATTCAGTTTTATTTTTTCACTCCAACTCATGACAGTTCAAAAGCAATGCACTCTGCTGACAGCTTATAGGACACCCTGCAATCTTAAATCCCTCGCCCCCGCACTCCTTCCTCCTCCTCCTCTGCTTTCAGTCTTTGAGAAGAGAGCGCAGTTTGACAGCGCCAAGGTAAAAGCTAATCGTTGTGATCATTGACAGATGGAAATGGCTCGCGGTTACCCTTTAAATATCAGACCACCTCCTCTCTTTGCACGTGTCTGTGTTTGTGCGCGGACCTTGTAAAATTCAGTACAAGTCCCAGGCTGACGGGCCGCATCGTAAGATCCAAAACGACGCTATAAATAGTCTCCCCCTTTTGCTGGCATGTAAATTGTATTTCGTATGCTTGTTGTTCCCGTCGCCACCGCATCGCATGCATCTACACTACAAGAGCGTCCTCGCCAGGCCATTTGCACGAACACAGCTGATTTGGCGTTTCTTCAAAGCCAAGCTAACATCTGAAATTAAACAGAGTGATCCAAGTCCTGGACTGGAAGGGCCTGTGAAACATTTAAGTATTCTTTGGCTTTGGTTTTCCACACACACACATCTGAGCTGTAATCCTCCATAAAAATGCTTACCTGAAGTGGTGTGTGTGTGTGTGTGTCCACAGAGATATGGATGTGGCGCTGAGAGCCTGAGATCACAGCTATGCTTCCCCTACAAAAGAACAGAGGGAGTTCAGTGGGCATAAGAAAGAGCTGCTGGCAGAATACTTGAGACTCCACGCCAAAGTCATGTTGAGTGCATCTACAGCAGACTGGAGTTTTATTTACGAACACGTCAGTTACACTTTATTTTAACAAAGTAACATGAAGAAACGGTGTATAAACAGTCAGCAAATGGTTTCTAACACACGATAACATGGCGGTGAGCACCAGTGTTGGGGGAAGCTACTCCGAAATGTAATTAAGTAATGTTACTCATGACTCATTAGTACAACTTACAATCTTATTACTTTACTAATTGCTCCCTCGAAAGAGTAATTAGATTGCTAATCGCTTTAATTTTGTGTTACACTCTAAAACACGGATCTGCCCTCAAGAACATACATTTCCATTTCCTCTGGTTTATTAATGAAAAATGCATAATCTGATTGTATATATTCATTAAGTAACATATGAAATGGTGTTTATGGATTACTTTTTTTTTTTTTTTTTTTTTTGAACATCCTTGTTTTCAGAGATTTAGATTTATGCCTTTTTGTTAATATACCGGAGTTATGGACATTATTCTTTTTAATGTTGGAGGCACTTAGGACTGAGGGAACACTTGGCTGTTATCAGTTGCAAAAAAAAAAAAAAAAAAAATAGGGCCAAGGCAACACAGGGGGGCTGCTAACCTGGATGACTGAGTATGTTTATATTGCATTCCATTTTTTCAGCTACTAGCAAGGGTTTAGGGCTTTGTATTATCAGCTATACCTCATTTGGCCCCACTTGACTGTTTCCATTGGGCTTCAGACAAATGTTACTCAGTGTGAAAGAAGATGGCTCCACCCATTGATGTTAAACTCACCCAGAACGATTATTTCTGCCTCCAGTGCAGCTTTGTCTGCTCCGCTCTGTATGTGTTTGTCCTCACCGGGCGCAGTGTTTGTCTGTGTGCATGCTTTTCAGCGGCTCTATCCGTGTGTTGCTGTAGCTATGTGTGGGTATTTACGCGCATCTCAGTATGCGATTTGCTCAAAATAGGATTACCAGCTATTATATCACAGTTCAGGCCAATTAACAAGGAGGTGGCAGTGCTTGGATCTCCCGAGGCGGTGCTGTCAACACCGCTGACCTGTTGCATCCGTTCTGACAGCAGAGTGGAGACCACCAAGAGTCTGAGGAGACTTGTTAAGAGGCATGGAGGTGCTTCACTCAGGCCGCTGCATCATCAGCAATTGATTTTCCTCAGGTCCCAGACAGCACTGGGACCTGAGCACAAAGACTCAGACAAGCAGATAGACAGACACACACACACACACACACACACACACACAAAAACACACACGTATACACATTGCTGCTGGCTGAAGCATAGTCAGTTGCTGTGTTTACAAGGACAATATATATTGAACCCACTTGAAATCATTCTGATTGAAGATTCCAGCTTCACTGTAAACATGGACACTAAATAAAGTGATCAGATAAGATGTGCGTTTACATGACCCAGAGCATTTCATCAGAATATAACTTTTTTGACATGCACAAAAACGGTACTGCCTCCTGGGAAGCGTCTAATCTGCCGGAAATATAATACAGGCTAAGTCATGTTGGCCAATGGTTGCTCTCCCAGCAGGTCGTCCATAAGACGGTACAAATGAAAACTCGCTGGGCTGGAACCACTTCTGCTGTTTTGACTTTTAGCCTTGTAATAGGCAACCTTCAAACTTTTACTGTTTTTGATTTGGCTGATGGTTCGGTGGAATCTGGGTCATCTTTCCAAACATTTGTTTGAATCAGTCATGGTTTGGAGTCTTTCGACCATGGAGGCGTTACAATCCTTTAAAGATATAGGGCCCTATCTTACACCCAGCGCAAAGCAGCGACAAATGGGACACTAGTTTCAAGTGTCTGCTAGTTTCCAACCACACAGTTGTCTTTTTTTCCTTCCAGTACCCACGTTGTGTAAACAGCAAATGCACTTGTGGTCTTTAAACGAGGTGTGGTCAGACACATTATTGGCACATTGCTATCGCGGGGCAGTTGAAAGTGATTGCACGACTGACGAACAAAAAGCAGGTCTGGAGTCAGTGGTGCGGTTTTCTCTGTTATTTGAAGCTCATTATCAAGATAGCAGTGTGCGCCTTCATACGTGCGTGCCAATGCGTGCACACTCCGCTTGTTACACGCAGGGACGCCTGCTTCACCTCGGGGAGCTTTGATGGAGTCCTGCTGTTGCCGTAGATGATCTGCTTGTGCACTTTGGCTTGGTGCACGAGCAGATCGGTTTCCTCTACAGGAAGTCTTCCTCTTTACAAAACTGGCAAATGTGCCACTGCAATGGCAATCCACCAAGGTGCAAGCGCACCTGGCTTTTAAAGGGAATGGGAGATAGCACTCTAAATCATCTAGCATCACCTTTAGTTCCCATTTTATTCAAGTATGCACTTTTTAAAAAAAAATATTTACTATTTACTACTGATTTTATATGACTGTCTGCCTTGTGTGTTTCACTCTGTTGTTGTCATTGTGGTTGTTGTTGTTGTGCTGTTTTTTTACTGCTACTGCGGCAGAATCAATTGCCCCTCAGGGACAAATCTCCTTCCTAAAACTGCAAAAGTGAACACCTTAAATTCACATGCACCGTGCTCTTCAGACAGTGAGCTTAAATCATTAAAATGAACCCCTTAATCAACCCAATTGAAAATTCCCTCTGATCATGCCAGATCGAGTCGGTTTCTTCCAATTGAGACGGCTATTTGAGGCATTTTTATTCTGATTCTACTATTATTCTGATTATTAACGGAATATTAGAGTCGATGTAAAAGCAGCCGCTGTCACCTAGTTTCTTTATCGTCTTCTTCTTATCAGTATGTAATTGGTTTGATTGTTTGCTGCATTGTTATATAACCCCAAACAATAAAATTCACGCTTATGTGCTAAAATTCCTCATTTTGGAATCACAAAGGCTCTCCTGAGTGTGTGGAGTTGGCAGGCAGGCTTTTATTAAAGTTTTGCGGCCAATACCCAAGTAGCACAATGGTAGAGAGTGATGAATGCCCACGGCTAAAATCCAATAAGATGGATTTGGTGGGAACAGCAGCTCTCACTCACTCTTTCTCTCTCTCTCTATCTCATTCTGCCTCTCCATCGCTCCATCACAGACGCTCCTCTGCTCTTCCGCCACCGGGGGTCCAAATCAGTTGTTTGTTCGAGGCAGATCAATGCTCTGTGATCAACGGGGGAGGCACAGCGCTGGTCTTTAATGGAATGCCTCCTACCTGGGCTGCCTGTCTGGCCAAGTCTGTCAGCCCACATCTGAAGTGGATTCAAGGGAGCGTGAGCGTGATGAACAATGACCGACACATCAGCTGTCTCTCGGTCTCCATTGTGCGCGCCCATTCAGTGTCAGAAGTCTGCAGCCCCTGTAAGTGCTGCGGAGAGACGCCTTTGAAGGCTCGGAGAAAACCCAGAGCGAGCAGAACACGCTTGCATTTAATTGGATTCACACAAGATTTGTACTGGATGCCAGTGCCACTGCCTGGGAGTGAGAGCACGGTGACATACTGCATATCTGAATAGCCACCGTTTCCTGTTAGAAGTCGAGAAAATATAATCAATAAATCCCCGCTGACCTTATACCGTCAAGTGTTTGGAATGATTGGTACCTTTCATTACTTTCAGTCTCGGCTGTGTTGTTAAGACGCTTGTTCAGCTGTTATTTTCATCAAGCACTGCTGCCCAGAGATGTGACCAGCAGGAGATCAGGCGCCGTGCCCACTCTTGCCACATAATGTCCAATTCATTCTCTTTTTTTTTTTTTTTTTTTTCACATAAAGATCCGAGCTATACAGACAATTTATCTGCCACGTTTACTCTTTTTTTTTTTTTTTTTCTCCCCGCTCCCTCTCTGTGCACTTCACCACAATATCACTTAAGGCTTGAAAACAAATCACATAGCAACGGCGAGCACCGAAGCCAGACAAGTGGTCTGTGTTGTGTCTGTATGACCAAAGCTGTGACCTCAGCGCTGTCGGCTTTTGCAGTCCCGGCCGTGTCACTCACACAGCATAGACACACCGCAGACACAAAGAGCTCTTCGAATACTAGACACAACATTGTCATCAGGCTGCATGTGAGCGATCACTTTGACACAGTCCAGTTGTGTGTCAGTAGCTGGGTTTCCATCCAAATATATCGAACTTTTTGAGCGAATTTTGTCAAAATGCGCAAAAGAAAATACGAATTTATGCCTGTTTCCATTAGTTTTGTTTTGCGATTATTGGGAGAAGAGTGCGCCGTGAGATGACGCCATAAGATAGCGTCTGTGTGTCGACTGAACAACAACAAACACTCAGCTGACACTCAACAGCTGATCAGGGACAGATTCCTGCTGAACTTGTTGGCTCTTGGGAGAAGTCTGGTTACTATAACTAACTTTGTACCGAACCATCCTAAATAAGGAATAAGAGACTGATAATAATAATAATAATAATAATAATAATAATAACTAATAATACTGTAGCGTAGAAGTGTGACGTGGTATCCGGTCCAGTCATCGTTTATTCGCAAAACCTGTTTCCACAGCAAAAAGTCGCATTTTCTTTTATCGATACGCTGAGAAATCCACCCCCTCCAAGCGTAAAAACTTTTTTTCGAATTTTCGGCCGTTTTTCGAATTTCTGGCGTTTCCATCCAATTTTTTTTTTTTTTTTTTTTTTTTTTCGCAATTTCTGAAAATGCGAATAAAGATAGGTGGATGGAAACCCAGCTACTCTTGTGATAAAACCTGAGGGATAGTCACCCTGGCCGAGAATGGAGGCATTCCTAGTCAACTCTACTCTAAAGCGGGCCATTGGATTGGTTGAAATTCAAGCTGCATTGCCTGGGGAAGGCCGATGCGCTGATACGCTGCTTAAATAAAATGTTACAGTGCAGATGGTGTGCAGGTGTGAAACCTTTATTTGCAAATTTCTGCTATTCTCCCCGCACCTGTCCTTCAGATGTGCATAAGAGCCATTTGCTTCATTAAGATACATGGTTAAAAGGATGAAGTGGAATTTGTGCCGGCTGAATCGGGGCTTTTTTGCCGTTTAAAGCGACTACACCGCTCTGCCGTTCCTGCTTTTGCCATCACCCATTTTGAATTTCTTGCTATTGGAATACTAATTCAAACATTTGCTTCATTCTTTCTTGAATTTCAGGCTCCTGCGAGAGAAAGCTGGCATTTGCGTTGATCAGCTATGCACTCAGATCATGCCTTCTACCACATCCCCGCGTGTGCCGGGGTGTCAATTAAACCTGAGGTCTGCTGTGCTCTAGTGGGCTGACTCTGTCTAATGGGGCTCCATGCTTAGAGACCATCCATAATGGAATTAATAATGAGACGCACATGTGAAAGAGGCTCCTAAGTTATCATCACGATCATACCCGCAGTGAATTCCATATCAAGCTCTCTCACTTTCAGCCAGATTGTAAGGAATAGTGCATTAGACACAAAATCGGACAAAAACCTTAAGCCCAGCCATAAAACTCAGAGTTCATGGCGCATTAAATTTCAATGACTTCCGATTCTAGCCGGCTTCCCAGTGATTATAGCTGCTTGGGTGTGTTTCGGCAGGGGAGGAGGGCTGCGGCCTCGTATTGTTGCAGTCCAGATCCATCAGCAGAGAGTTGAAGGGAGCTGACAAGGAACACAAGGGCTTATTAGAGAACCTCTGTCTGCTAACTGTGACAGAAATAGGAACAGAGAGACAAGAGATGGCACTGATGCGCAGGAGTGATCCAGGCTTTTTCCAGCATCCTACATACACATTCAGATTTAATGATTTAATGATCCATGACATGATCCATGGTATTTATCACATAAAATCAATGTTCATTTCTCCCCCTGTTCATTGTTGACTGACAGAGCACGTTCATGATTCAACCTATAGTGAATTAATGAAAGGTTTTACATTGTGCTGCTCTAAACACCAGGCAGGTCTTTCCTGAGGACTCAGATCTCAACCAAGATAAAAGACAAAGTCTGAAACCAAGATAAAATGGCGCTCGAAGCCTGAAGTTGATTCAAAGTGCTTTTGAAAAGGGCAAGCACTCAAAATTAAGTTATGAACAGTCTTCTATATTAGTTTTCAGACTCGTCCAGCTCATATACACCATACCTGCCTTAGGCTGCATGCCTTCTTCAGTGGTGTCACTAAAAGCCACTGCAAATAATCCAAAAAAAGGATATTCCTAAATTTATTTCCGAGTGTTGGTCAATAGCTATTTCCTGGGAAAAATCCTTAGGCACACAGTAGGTGATGCATTTCTGTTTCCAGCAATCGTTTAGAATAAATACGAGACATTTTTTAGCATGAATAGTGAGAGCTGCCATGGCTGAGCAACACAAAAAGAGCGCCACCTACAGAAACTCCATCAACAGAATATCCAAGAAGAAGGGGAGAAAAAAAGTCACCAATTGCCAATGATGTCAACATATGTATTACATAAAAAAAAAAAAAAAAAAAAAAAAAATCCTGTTGAAATGAACTTCCTTTCCTTCCTTTCCTTCCTGGAACACAGTGTGTCTTTAATGATGGGCCTCATGCTGCACCAGTAGGCATCAGTAAATAAATATTTCAATCAGTAATACCGCTACAAATTTCACTATCCCCCCACCCATCACATCAAATAAAACCGTGTTTCACTCCCTGATTGATATCCTACTGTGTCTACCCCTGTGAATGATCCCGTTCTGTGTCATGTCCCGACGCAACATCCTGGTTCAGCAGGAAATACATAAATTCGAGGAAGCACAGTGTAATTGTCATTTCACGGGGTCTTTAAACTTCCAAGAGGAGAGTGAGGCACAGCCCTGCTATAGTGTGCAGTCCTATTTATAACTTTGCAGTTTCTCAGAGTCAGTCACTTTGATGTTGACACGAACCACCGCTGACAGTGTCCGGAGGGTTGGTGAAGTTAATGAATGTTATTAGCGGCGGACGGCTTGCGAACAAAAGTCGATGTAGCTCCAACGAGAAATTGGTACAAAGTGTGAATATGCTCATGCCCCTCATGCTAAGAGAGTGAGTGTGTGTGTGTGTGTGTTTGTAGGTGAGCGTGATGGCGTGCGTGCTCGTGATGTGTGTGTGCGTCCATGCGTCCCTGCCTAGGGTGAGCGGCCAGGGCAGGTGGTGGGATTGAATCGAGCCGGGTCCCCCCAGCCGCCGGGCTCAGTGGCAGCCTGAGCGCTCTTCTCATTGCCCCCTTGTCTGTTTCCAAGCCTGGCTGCAGCTGATGGGATCATAGCTGTGGATCACTGCTGCTAATAACATTTCTAGACCCTCCAGACCACACACACTGTAAAAAATGTCCATCTGGCAAGTTTTTTGATCGCCTATTCAGTGTAGAATCCAAATATTACAAAAGACAAAGTTAAATTCCTTACTGTTTTGTTAGATCGTGTGGTTGGTCCAAAGATGGCATTGAATTGCACTGCAAAAAGTCCAAATCTTACCAAGAATATTTGTCTTATTTCAAGTAAAAATGTCTTATTTCTAGTCAAAATATCTCATTACACTTAAAATAAGACATGATCACCTCAGAAATAACTTATTTTTAGACGATTTTCACTCGTGACACAAGTGAACAAGTGAAAATTTGCTTGTTTCATTGGCAAAATTTGTTTCTTGTTTCAAGCTAATTTTCACTTGTTTTAAGTGAAAATTAGCTTGAAACAAGTGAAAATCGTCTAAAAACAAGTTATTTCTGAGGCGGTCATGTCTTATTTTAAGTGTAATGAGATATTTTGACTAGAAATAAGACATTTTTACTTGAAATAAGTCAAATATTCTTGGTAAGATTTGGACTTTTTGCAGTGTGTTGATATATAGACATCCATTGATGATGTCATTGTCATTAATATCAGCTGTGGAGACCTGTGTGCTGCTTCAGGACGCCAAGAGCCAAAAGTAGTTTTCCAAGGGCTTTTAAGCAAATTTACTTGTTCACTTAACTAGTAAAAGTTTATTTTTTGTTAAGTTTATTTTCTGGCCAAGCAGAGGGCCTAGATTGGAACATGTGAACTGAGACAGTGTGTGACTGTATCAGAGCGTACAACGTGCCACCGCAGGAAAAAGCCCCGCTGAACGGCTCTGTAATTGAAAAACAAGGGGAAAGTCACCAGACATCTGTTAATCACACACAACAGCAGTGGAGGTACACGATGGAGATGCAGAGCAGAAAGGAAAGGCAATATTAGTATATGCTGATGAATGAAGGGGGAGCTCGGTACTTTACCGTGAAGAGTTTGTTTAAGTGGATAAGTTCATTTCCAAGAAAAGGAGGGACGTCATGTATTGGGTTAGGTAGGTCACATGTGTAGTTAACCATATGGGGCGGAAGAGAAAGGGAAGGATATAGCCACAGAGGAAATAACAGAAAAATAATGAGTAAAAGCAGAAGCATCATGTCGAGATCCAGTGCCCTATCAGGACGCACTGTCTAATTAAGAAGTAAGACCAAGTCGCTGTGAGTAACCTTAACCCCGCTAATTACGGTCTTTGTTTAAATGCCTTTGCTTAATATTTAATGTATTGATTTGCTTATTTACCCATCTCCTTTTTGGGTTTACACGGTACATTCTGTTCCTTGAGATGTTTGCATGAAGACTCTTTTCGTATCTATGCAAAAGTTGTTTATTGGATGGTTTGGCCTCACACTCAATGTGGTTGTGTTTGTTTGTGTCTTGCATGCACATCATTTGAATTGCATGACACTAAACTAAACAATAAACTAAACTAACCTAGTATCAGGAAGATAACACTTGACTCAAGTATATTCTGGGAACAGGTTGATTAGCCCTCGAAACAGTTGAGATACTCTCGACCGCCCCCCGGGAGATTTTTTTTTCACTTGTTTGGAGAAAAGCAAGATATTAACACTGATTATGAGATTAAATGACTTGTTAAGATGGAGAGTTTTTGCAGTGCAGGCACACACACACACAGGAAGGAGATGTTTCTTCCAGGCATGAATATGTGCACACATACCCATAACCCCCCCCCCCCACACCACACACACCACTTACACACACATATCCATGCAAATACACAAGCCCACCCCACACGTATCTTGTAACACTCCAACTTAATCCTCATAATTAGCAGCAAAGGAATTTAGTGTGTTTTGTGCGCCGTTCTGCATAACACTGCGTATAGCGTCTTTTTTTTTACCGCACATTGAAGTTTACATCGTCATCATGTATCTCTGCGGCTTTGTTCGTCATATCAAGTGATGTGTTTTGATCCGGGCTGTCTTTGAAGTCGGATGTAATAAATTTGCTCATCAATTACACTGTCTGGCTTGGGCTTCTGCGTGTGTGTTTTGTTTGGTGTCCGCTCCAGTTAATTAGAACAGAACGTGTCGTGTCGTCCTTGAGATAGCAGCTAATAGGTGCGAGCTGTCTGCATCATTGGTTCATAATGCCTGCTTTGCTCTCCGCGCAGAGAGGAGCGGCATGCAAAATGGTAGGATAATTCATTGTCGGCGGTGAATAATATACAGCGATGGCAGCGCTCCACGGCACAGGAGAGGACATGCTCTGGAGGTCATCTGTGCAGCAGGAGAGCAGATTCACGGATAGGTTCGTGGCCCATTCAAACGAGCCAATCCAACAGTTGATTTCCGTGCATTCCTCCACTATCACCTCCCTGCAGGGCGACTTTGAAGCGTGGACTAGTTTGGGATTCCTTGGATTGTTTAAGCCGCTCCACGTCCTTGGTGTTTGAAGTGAAGAGATAGTTTTAACGCCACTATCTCGTGTTATCAGCTGTTATCAGTCCCAGTCACCATTGCCCCACTACGTCTGCTCCCCATCACAGAGACATGTTAAAAGCCCCAGTTTACCCAAACAGGAAGCACTGAAAGAACTGGCGTCTGGAGCAAAATTAAGTACATTTTCATTTTATTATTATTTCACTCATGGTGGGATTTGCCAGCGGAGATGGTAGGGATTTCTCCCCTGGTCTCTGGTGGTTCATATTCATCCCCAAGTGAAAGCAAAACATTGCAGTGATGTATGCTGTTTCATCCATAGATCATATAAACATACATCCATGAAACATATAAAAAGCGTTTTTGCAAATAAACAAGCTCGTGGCGCAAACCGCAGCAAACATCAAACGTGAACTTTGACCAGCAGCGCTTGCACTCGCGTTCCTGTGGAAATAAAGATGCCACCGCCTCAGTGATCCATGCGCCGCTGGCCCTGATCCACGAACGGCTTTTCTGAATGTCACCAAGCGGCCGCGGCCTGTTTTACACGTGGAACCGGAGCGAGCCAAATGAAAGAAAAATGAAAAGGATTCAGAGTAGCGGATTGTCGTCTTTTGCAGGACGCTCGGTGAAAAAAAAAAAAATTGCAGAAATGCAGCTCAGAACGAGTTGAATGAGACTACGGGGCTTACTGACATTAGGCTGGAGGGACGGTGTAACTCCCAGGCTCACAAGCTAACTTTGTACCTGCTGAGGCTGTGCTTAGGGGGCTTTGGTAAATGGAGTGAGGACGGAGAACAAGACGCCTCCTGAAGAATACAAATAAGACACCTTTTTCTCAAATTTAAGTTACGATGACTGTTTTTGTTCCTGGTTTTATTGTCCCACTATTAATTCTTCACCCACAGCCATAACAGTCTACTAGTTCTGTATTAAGTCATCTCAAACCACAAAAAATCTTCTCAAATGGCAGTACTTGGGGACATAATATTATCAAATGGAGCTCTGTGTCTGTAGTGCGCCTGCATGCTGGAGAGAGTTTCCAAACTCCTGGCCGAGATGTCTGAATAGATCTCTGAAGTGCTGAAAAAGCCAAGCAAAATGTCAGCCTCGCTGCACATTCCTTGTCTCCCGGGTTGAATATTAACGTATTATTCTCACCTTTACGGCCTATTCACATCGAGGCGTTTTTTTGTTTCTGAGCACTGAGGACATAACGAAAGAACAGTGAATAGCAGTCCGCCCCTCCACGCCATATTCGCCCCTTCTGTGTGACCTTTAGCCCTCTAATTAACAACCTCTGCTCAGAGGATTGGACGCATTCTTTTGTGGCTGTGCTGAGCCTGTTGATCTGCTGGACAGACCTTTTGTTTGGGTGGTTACCCGTGTCTCGGCCTTTGTCCTCCCTAATAGCCCATCATCTGGGCACTGTCCCTCTGACCTCGCTCCTCTGACACCGGCTCTGCAAAGACACAATGAAGGCCGTGACTGTTTGATCCATCTTTTAATGCACTTAAGACTGCAAAGTGTGCAACAAGCCATTTCCGTGCTTAACTGTACGTGGGCATGATTTTGATTCTGTACAGGTGCAACGATGGGTTGTGTTAAATTCAGCATGGAAGAAAATGGAAGAACTTGTAAAGGTGCGACATGCATTAGTTTGTGTTTCTCAAAATCAAGGCCGCATTTCCTTTAACTGCTTGATGTTTTTACGAAGAGGATCTTGCTGTTTGTCACCGTCTCCCTCCCTGGTGTGTTTCCGCCATTGTTTGTTTTGAAGTAGCTGGAAGAAAGATAAGAGCCATTCACAGCTCTTGATCACAGTGAAACTATGCGGCTGCAATGGCAAAGTGGAATTAGCGATGCAGCTTCAGTCGTGTCTTTTCAGAGTGAACTTCCCTTTAATGACACATCAGCTTACCTTGACAGCTTGCTTCTGGCTGCCCTCCTTCTTCACGCGTTTGTTATGCTGCTGCTACAGTTTTGTTGCCATATTTAACCCAACTCCACCTGCTTACATCTGTTGTGTATATGTTTATGATGGGGTTATGCATATCCCCGTGAAACCTACTGTGTACATGTGCAGCAGTAATTCAATAAAGAAATCAAATGTACAAGCAGCAGATTGAGTCCACTGAGGTCAAAGTAGTTGTCAGCTGATAAATATATTTTCAGCATCCGAGTTGCACTGACTGAAATAAAAATGTGGAATACTTGCAGATTTAAAAAAAAAAAAGATTCCTATTTTGTGCTTTATGGCACATCTAATTATATTCTTGTTTTATTAATATTATTTGTATGTGTATTGAGAGCAACCATGTCAGGCAGTAGTATGCAAATATACACTCCTGGTCAAAATCTTAAGACCAGTTGAGAAATTGCAAGAATTTACATTTTGCACTGTTGGATCTTAGGAAGGTTCTAAGTAGAGCTTCAAAATGCAAAAAGAAGAAATGGGAGTGAGACAAAAAAAAAAGTTTGAGTAAGCAATTTATTGCAAACAACCATTAAACTGAAATAGGCTGTTCATCAGCTGATCAAAAGTTTAAGACCACAGCCTTTAAAAGCCCAAATCTTGGCTAAAAATGTGGATTCGGTGTTATTTTCTGTCAGGTATCTCACTTTTTGTCTCACTCCCATTTCTTCTTTTTGCATTTTGAAGCTCTACTTAGAACCTTCTTAAGATCCAACGGTGCAAAATGTAAATTCTTGCAATTTCTCAACTGGTCTTAAGATTTTGATCAGGAGTGTACTTGGCCGATAAAAATTAATTCTAAAAATGAATGAGATTCACAGTGCATGTATCAAAAGAAAGAAAAAACGAACTTTCCGGAGATGACGGTGATGAGGCTTTTGAAGCAGTTGGGATTAGTTGATGGCACTTTGTTGACGCAGCTCGCTTTGACAGGTTGTTCAATGCCAGTGATAACTACTGAGAAACTACCGAGTTTCAGCGAAGTGATGAGGTTCGCTGTGATTGGCTGAAACCGGCTCATATCATCCGTTACTGGCCGGTGCGCTTGACGTGTCGTCTCCGGACATAATCAGAGTTAATTAGAGGGATTTTAAATTCATGAGCAGCTTCTCCAAATTCGATTATCACAGCAGCGCCGCACACACACTCTTGACGGCCTTACCTGGGAAATTTAGTGTTTCGAAATTACTCCTGATAGGTTTGCCTGGTAGGTCCAATTCAGCCAATTTCCTACAACGTACCCGGGCTCAGCTTGTACAATAACACTCCTCTGGCCAGATGGAGCACTCTCTTACTCTCTGAGCTTCTCTGTCCTAGTTGGGTGAGTTCAAATCGATACAGGCCCGGGGGCTCCCAGTTCACACAATGAAAGAGTATCAGATAGACAGAGAGAAATGCAGTCGATAATATTGCATTTTCTGTGTGTGCGAATGAAGGTGTAAGACTGTGGTCAGCAGTGCCAAGTGAAATCATAATAGAGTTTCTGAGGGCCAGACGGAGTGTGTTATTACAGACAGGGGATGTAGAGAGGTATAAAATGCCTGGCTGTTACAGGTGTGTGTTTGAAGCGGGAGCCTGGCATCGGCAGTGCATTCGTGTGTGTATATGTGTGTGTGTGTGTGTGGTGAAGTATTCATTTGCCCCTGTCTGTATCTCTTCACATGTGGCTCACACATGTAAGCGAGTCTCTGCATATAGTGCATATCTGTGTGCATGTCTGTCTGTATCTGCATGTGTGTGTGTGTGTGTGTGTGAGCCAGAGAAAGAGCGAGACACTGGAGAATCCGTCCCTTTGCATGGCCTGTCAATCAAACCCGCTAATAACAATGCAGTCTGATTTGCCATTTACCAAGGCTTAATGACTGTCTCTCTGGCCTCTGCCTATTGTCCTTCAATCAAACTCTTCCCTCACATTCCTGCTGAAACCACAGCGCTCTTTTGATTTGAACCGTCTCTACATGTGTCACATTATGGAAACCAAAAGGCCAAAATTTGTTTGTTCACCTTTTCAGTGTGGCTTAATTGAAGTAGTGCAAACCCCTGGATGACCCTCCTAAAATGAGTTTGAAAACACAAGTTGCGACTAGGAGTACTTTGAGGTCAGTGCTGTATTTCTGTCTTTCTGGCAAAAACAACTAAGAGTTCTTCAGAGTTTGGGCTGCTTGGTGGAGCTTACAAGTCAGTCCACTAAGGCTTAGCAGCTGAGAAGTGCTGGCTGCCAGAGAGAAAGTGATCCAGACTGACAACTATGATCGTAAATTATAGAGCTGCTTTGTCCCGCACGGTCTCAGAGCCTGGCTGTGCACACATGCACACTTAGAAATGCACATATGCTTAAATAAGTTTATGCATGCAGAAAACCACAAACATGCACATGCACTTTATAAAAAAACCTCAATTTTAACGAGTCGTTTAGTCTCACACCCAGTCAAGAAATCTTCTTTAACTTGAAACAAATGTAAAAAATGGGATGGGGATGAGATAATCCCATTTGTTTCCAATGCTAATCAACTTGTTTCTAGAATTATCTGTAATTAAATGTCATTTTCTCAATGCTAGTGATTTGCCTGATTCCCCCTTGTTTCAACATATTTATACTTTACTATGTATTCCCCAAAAAATTCTTGAAATAAATGAAACTGCACTAGAAACAAGAAGTATGATCTCATCCCGCTGGCAGGGGGTTTTCACGTGTTTAACATATTTAGTCTTAAAAACAAGATTTTTGAGGCTAAAAACATGAGGTTAAATAACTTGTTGAGATGGATTTAGTAAGACTTAACAGTAAGGGTATTGGAATTATAATGAATACATGATGAGCTCATGCATTAAAAAGAATTAACTGTATCTAATGCATGCATACACATGAGAAAAATACATCAATTAATGCAAGAACTAAAGTATTTCAGTCATGATCTCAGGGTTATTAAGCATGGTTGTGTCTTCTTCATAGTAGACTGCAGGTGAATGGAAAGACCTAAAACCTGGTCAGTCCCGTTGCTCATGACTTCTGTTGAAATCCAAGTACCGTTTGTGGCCCATCAACTAAAGTGGTGCATTTGTCTTTAACACCGGTGCTTCTTGTATACTCCTGATTATTCATGAAGTGTTACATGCATGAATGAATGCTTTTTCTTGCATGAAATCATTCATAGATTCATGATAATTTATGTACCCTTATTATGAAGTCTTACTATGGATTTTTTTTGCAGTGCAGTGTTAAAGATATGTGCACATCCACTCTCTCCCCCCCACACACTCTGTCTCTATTTCTCTCTCTGGCATCACATCCAAGTTGACAGTCCCACAGCAATATGAGCGTATCAGATGCTACCTTCCCTCGGGCACTGAACTGTCTTGATTCCACCACGGCCTCTGATTTGATATCGGACACAATCCAGACAGCGGCTGTCAACCTCATCAACTCGTCAGCGCTGTCAGTCAACGTGGTCCCCCAACCCCCGCCCCTATGAAACTAAACAAACGGAAAAAAAAAAAAAAAAAAAAAAAAAACTTCCCGTTGCCTTTTTCTCTGTCCGAGGTCAATCCAAGAAGCATATTCCTACTGAGAGCTCTTTCAATGGTTGAGCTGAATCTTCTCAAACGTGAAAGAAGCGACTCAATAATAAGAGCTGCCTGCCGTGACCCTCCTGTGACCCTCTCTTTTCTCGGGGAAAAAAAAAAAAAAAAGATTTTCTATCTCACCCTGTAACCATCTTCGTCTCACATTCCTGCATTCCTCCAAGTTGTGTTGTCTACGTATTCAATCCTATTCCCTTGGGAGTCTTAAGAAGCCCTGCTGCCCCCCTCCGCTCCCAGTTTCAGTGGGCCATCCCAGAGCAGGCATTAAAGAGATTGGTGGGGTTCAGCTATTCAGCTGAATTAGACATGGTCAATGTAGCCACGGCTGGACCCATACCCCCTAAGGGCAAGAGTAGCAGCGTCTGAATAGGATGGGAATATGGTGGCAATATGCATCTGAAGGGGGGTTGTCAGCTTTTATCATGATGCTGGAAAGTTGCTTCGATTTGTGGCTGACAAACACACACTTACGGACGGAGACACACGCGATCGCACACATACTGTACATGCATGAATGGCGATTGTGCAGAAGTGCTTCCTATTTATGACTCATTCAAGTGAACACAACTGATGGTGAGATAAAATGACAAGTGTGAATTGAGCTGGAGTGCATTTTGTACTGTGAAAAACCTCCTTGATTTATAATCAGAGGCATTGATCTCGTGCTCAGTTCCTTCTAGAAAGAGGTGTTAAAGTCCTTCTGTTGAAGTGTGTGCGTGTGTGTGTGTGTGTGTGTGTATGCATATGCACGTGAAAATGTCTGTGAGGTTTTAGATGAGAAGGTATTGGTATTCCTGCAACATAAAGTTAATAATAAGCGTTGGGAGAATAGAAGGAGGTTCTGTAGGAACAACACATTTTTCATGCACTCGTGGCTCTGGAGGGGCTTAATTTGAAATCCTGCTAAAAGATGCTTAACAATCACATCTAATCACTTCTAACAAATCAAAGGAGAAGAGAAAAGATTCCCCCATTGAGACCTCTGCTACAGAAATTACCAATTAGTTTTTCAATCTTCTGTATGCAATGACTAACTTTTTTTTTTTTTTCCTAAAAGCAACAAACATTGATTTCTTTTTTTTTTTTTTCTCCCCCTGGTCACACACACTTTCTTCCTTAGCCTGCTGTGATATGCATAGAATAGCCATGCTCAATAAGCAATTTAATCAGTGTCTTAATGTACTCTACTGAGATTCAGTTGAGGGAGTTAGTATTGAGTTGTAATTAGGGGAGCCTCCTCTCCCACCCAGGATGGGTTGGAAAAAAGCAAGTGGCTAGAAAAGGTGTATTACACTTTGGAAATGCTCCGTCCACAAGCAAGAATGGCAAAGACAGGAGATGAAAAGAAGCAGGGGGAGTGGAGGGAAGGAGATGGGAGGAGAAGAGAGGGTAATCAAGTTGGAGGAAGAAAAACGAGGAGACGGTTAAAAGTGAAATAGCACAGTTGAAAAAGAGGGATGCACTCCCACCCTTTACGGCTGGTACGAGGAGGACTGACACACCTGCTGAGAGGCCCTGCTGTCCACAGGAATGCTATGGGCTCTGACATTAGGAGGGGCACAGTTTGAAAGGCAATGTTTATGGCCCCCTGCCCGGACCTCCTTTCCCCCAGCCTTCGCCTCAGCTGAAGGGTAGAGGTAACATTTGGAGAGAGGCTGTAAAGCTGAAATGGCATCTGAGACCTCCGCTCCAGTTAATTGAGAGAGGAGAAAGAGGATGGAGTCTTGACTTATTTTTTTATATAACCCTCACTTTCCCTCACTTTTTAAGGCCTGGGCTTGGTTCTACATCTACAAAGCTTCTGCTCCCCACTGCCCCATAAATCTTAATCTGATTTTCCATTCCGATGCAATGGCTCTCCTCACCAGATTGTGTTTTAGGTAGTGCTGCCCCTGAAGGTTGACAAATCAAATCATTAATCACAGACCCCCGCGCGGTCGACTGATTTATGACGAGCGTTCGTTTTGCTTTCTTTTACTTTTTTGTTTATTAAGACAGTCAATTTGAAACATTTTCATCAGTAAACAGATTAGTTTCCTACTTATGCCCAGACACACGTTCACAATCTGAACAAAAGCAACATGTGGTCACGGACAGAGCAAGAGATTTACACAGACACACTGTAGTTTTCCCATAATATTGCTATAGTAGCTCAATAGTGTCGCTGCTGTTGAAAATACACATGCTCAACGTCGCTGTAAGGAAAAATTCTGGGGGAAATACTGAAAGTACCACAAATTTAAGCCTATGTAGGCCCAAGTTGGTTAATAAATTAATTGGTTACAATTCCTGATGTAAATAATAATAATAATAATAATAATAATAATAAATGTTATAAGAGCTTAATTCAGCCAGAGATACCCTTAAACTGTCTATTTTTTTTCTGACAATGCCACTAATTCAAACAGGCCGGCAATTGAAATGTTTACCAATTTATGTCTTTGAAATGCTCAAATATGTTTATTCAGCATTGCATTTGATTATGAGTGCTTTGGTTATTTTTAATGTGGCCTATCAATATTGAAACGGGTGCCAGTGCCACCGAACTTCTGTGGAGTAGAACGGTCATTGAAGTGTTTAGTCATTTGACTTGTACCGAACAAAATGACGATCGTGGTTTAGTCGCTACAGTGACAACGCACATCAGTCGGGCCGTGAGGTGTCACTAGCCTGAAAGTTGAGAATACATGTTGTGCTGTAGCTGCTCGGTAAAAGTAGTCATCAACATTAATAGTTAACATTACCACCAACTGGAAAATGGAAGGTAGCTCGGTGTAGTGGTGACAGGTCTTTGCAATGGCAACGATGCACATAAAAGTCACCGCTCCAGTTCAAGTTCTGTAGCCGGTGTGTTTTCTCTATAAAAAAACATCATCATATTGAAAGCCAAGTCGGATTCAGCTCGGGGAATTTTGAGTCAGGTCCGGCTCTAGTTTTAGCTGCACCAAAATACCTGTGTTATTCCTTTCAACTGGCTGATATGTACTTGCTTGCAGCGTTCTGATCACAACACCTGACCACTTCCACACACCGTGTTACATCAGCGGGCAGTCTTCCATCCACCGGCCCCCAGGAGACCTTTGAGGTCTGTGCCGATACACGCTCAACTTGTTTCCCGCTGCTTGACTACCACGTTGCCGCTCTGTTGCCATAGATACAAGTTGGCATCGGCAGGAACTTAGCTGAAATGGGGGCTTGTGCTCGGCGAGGGCTCAGATTTACCGACTGCTACCTGGATAGATAGCTGTAATGACTTTTTCTGGAGAGGGATGCTCACCGTGTCGCTATCGAGGCTGAGATTTCCACATTATCTTAAAGCTAAAGTCGTCGTACTTTTCTTCATGAGCCACCGGGTGTGTGTGTGTGTGTGTGTGTGTGTGTATGTGTGTGTGGGGTGGTTGAATATACCTGCTTGTGTAGCGCTTTGGGTTGTTTACAACAAGCTGCAACATTGCTGAACCGTCCTGGTGAGATATCAAGGCAGTGCACCTGAACAGGAAATGCAACGCCTCCAGCTCTCAAACATTCAGGTCAAATTGGGTATGTCGATGGAGCCTACTGTAAAATACCAGAGTACAAGCTGCTAACATCATCCCCACAACAGGGCAGTGTATCAGCGCCCTCACTGGTATTGACAGGGGGACGTGCTCAGGCATCTATTAGGCCAATCCTCCCAAGTTCCCTGTAAGTCTTCAGCATATAGTCCACCTGTAATTGACTCATTGTCCCCTGGCAGGACGTCTGACAGGCTGACTGTCAGGAACACAGGGGTTCAGTGAATCTCCTCCAAAAGATCCACCGTGTGTGCGTCTGAGTGTGTCTGAGTGAGTGTGTGTGTGTGTGTGTGTGTATGGGAACAGCTCCCCCGGTGCTATAGATTGTCCTGGTTTCCTGTCGACAAACTGAGCCGCTAATCCAGCTCGCAGCATGAGGGGAGATCGGACGGGCTCTATCAGGGCACTGTGGAGTGGCCATGGTTGTTATGAACACACACACACACACACACACACACACACACAGACACACAAGTTGGCACACTGGTCTGTGCCAGTTCTGCCCACTTGCTGTGACCCAACAGGGAGTGTGGCCAGCTGTTCATCGCTGGATTTTGCCAGTTTTAGGGGCTAAGATGTGTGTGTGTGTGCTTGTGTGTGTCTGTTTTTGTGCTTGAGTGCATTCATTTTTTTGTTGTGATTTTTTTTTTTTTCAGGGTGTGTTTGTAGATGAACAAACTCACATCTGTCAGTCTGTGCTTCCTGTGGTTTATGCACATGGCTGAACCCCCTCCCTGCCACCTCTTCCACCTCCCTGCTCTCCCCCACACACACACTCACTCACACACACACACACACACATGCACATACACCCACGCCTCCACCACCACCACCCCGCTGCTGACAGCACAGATCCCTCTCTCTGTGTCCATGCCAAGTTAACAAGTCCAGCTTTACTGTCTGAACTACAGTGATGCCCTGGTCATCTGTCCTGATCTCCAGCCCTGCTCGCCCTCAGTCCAGCTTTTAGACTAATAAGAGGATTTGTAGAGTCGCTCTCTGACTTTCAGGATTCAGCAATTCACTGCGAGTCACGGGCCTGTCAGCTCTCATCTCGACTGGCTGATGGAAATATAGTAATAAGTGCAGCTTGCGTTGTTCTCTGCACAGCCTAAAGCCAACACTTGTTACTGCATTTGTATTCTCAAAGCTTTTCCTTCTATCAAAGTTATATATGATAGCTAAATTTTAAAACTCACGTTCACAGTTTTGCTTCTGAAATGGGGATAACAGGGAATGCTGTTGCTGCTGAAAGTTTTTTCCACCCAGTAACAAAACCAAGGGGAATCTGCTGTGGCTCCCCAACACCTAAACTCCACCCCCCACTTACTACCTGCAAAATCCCTGCATGTAAAATGTTAGAAAAGCGGTATCAGCATTAAACTACACCGAAATATAAAACGTAAATGTATTCATTGTGAGGAGTGGTTCCTTTCAGAGTGATGCATTAACCTGTAAGAAGTGTTTTAATGTTGTAGGTCTAATAGCTCCATATACCGTTGGCTAGGTTACACTCTGACAATGCATCAGATTTTCTTTTATGCATGTGAAAGCTCATTCTGCAAAGTAAGGCTTCAGATGTAGTGCGCTAAAAAGTACAATATTTCTCTGAGAAATTAAGTGCAGTTAAATTGGGGCGAAATTAAACAGCGCCAGTGCCTCAAAACTGTGCGTAAAGTACTAAATACCGAGGGAATTGACTTGCTTTCCATCTTTTTATGTATGCATATGCATATTTGAGAATTGATTTATCTTGGAGCATTTTGCTGAGTGACCATGCATGCCCTCCGATATCAGCAGCATTCTGACTAAACATATGGCCTTGTCTCCCGGTAACGACTGCTCTTGTGAGGAGTGTTTTGAAGTGTAATCCCCACGAAGGTTTGTTCATTAATTACATGCATTTCTCAAAGCAGCCCTTTCAGCAAGAGGGAGCCCACTCGAAGTCGCTGTGACAGCCTCCGTTTGAAAGGTGCTGAGATGTCTGTTGACTCGGTTTCATAATAACTCTCATAATATAACTGTTTATAAGTCGGGGGATGTTGTGCAAATAGCATTGAATACTAAACAAGAGCGATAGAAACACAGCAGAAATATTGTAATAATACTGTATGCTTAGAATGATTACAAGTCTACCATATTAAAGCGTGAAGATAGCTTACATCTTGAAGTTATCTCATATCATGCAATAGACAGACACATGTTCGTGAGGTTAATGTTAATATATGCTTTCCCCCGATTTTCCTGTTACGCGAGATACTTGGCCTCGAGCAAAAATTAATAACTAGCCTCGGATTTAGGAGTGACAATTCTTATTATATCCTCTTTGAACAAGACAGCGGTCAATTTGAATGGCACATTATCCAGGTGTTATCGCAATATCTCTGTCTGGGTCAAGGCGCCGCTATATGACCGAGCGGAGGATGACGACGAGACGGAGAAAGAGGAGCAAGAGTGACTGGCAGCCAAGAAATGCACAATACATGAGTGGCTTCAGAGCACGTCAGCGAGTTATTGAAGATTTCCTCAGGAAATAAATTTGTCCCCTCTTCAGAAGCCCAACACTCCAGTTGCATCAATCACAGCTCCCACCTGAGGGCTTGATTTTTCTTTCTCCGTCTTCTGGGACATAAAATATATCAAATGAAGAAAAAAAAATAGACAATATTAAATCGAAATATATATAAAAACATCTTAATACGTCTTAAAATCATAGGTTAATTTTTACAGTATTCCAAGGTTTAGGTGCTTTTATGAATGATGCTACATCTTATCATGATTGTCGTCGTCTTAGCCTTAATGTTGCATTGAAATCGGCACAAGAGGCCACCGTCTTCACTGTTTCCTGCTGTCTCGGCTTCAGAGCAGCTGTCATGGAGCAGCGGGTTCCTCAAGAGCACCTTGAAAGGTAGCTGTGGAGGGAGGGGAGGGCGTCACACATGTAAGGGAGAATGTGTCGCCGTAATGATTGTTATAGTGACAGTGCAGAGCTGTGCTTAATCCTGCTTACACGGCTATATTAAAAAAAAGCAATAATTTGACACAACACATTAATTTTGAAATGAATGTATAAGCCCTCAAGACTCAGCTAAAACAAACCATCCACAGATTATATTTGCCTTAATCATATGTAATATTAGATCTGGATGGTTAGATGCATTAACTCTTCCACCGGCCTGCTACTCATTACAGTCCATCTAATGTTTCATGTTCGCCTTAATAAATTAAAAGTGATATTCATGCTATAACGGCTACGGCAGGTGCCGTTAGCGAGCGTCATTAGTGGTAAATGGACTGAACTTTTTGTGTCAAATAAAATGTCAAACCTCCTTGAAGTGACCGTTTGTGGCGTTCATCATTCAGAAATATCACACCACAGAGGGAGCGATTGACCAGTCAGGACTGATTGTTCCACGGAGCCGTACTTTGACCACATTTTCTCAAACGATCCGAGGATTATTGGCACTTGCATGTGCTGGTTGGGAAGGCATTTCTGACTTGTAAAGATGTAATTATGAAGTCTTTGTGGTTGGAAACTAGTGAGCTACGCTGATGTATTTTGGTCACTGGTGTCTTTGTAGCGTTTCCCGCCACTGTAAAAATACACATAACGCAACCAGCGGTCATAGTTCCAAGCAAATTTGTAATAGTCTAATTGGAGGCTATTAAAAGAAATTTGTATTTCATAAAATAAGGAGTTGCATAGCACCAGCCACTGTGTTTTCCTTTGACGTGATGAAATGGTAAAAACCACCTCAAGTCAGCAACTCACACTCAACTCGCGCTACATCTGATAGTTCGCGAGGGCAGGGTTGCAATTTTCACAAGCCCTCTTCTCAACCCATTAGACTGCTGTCGCCTCCCTGCTCATGCAGGCTCTCGATTACTCTCCTGGTCTGCCAATAACAACCCAACAGTGAGCGCTGTTAGAGTTGAGCTCCGTCCAGCTCGGCTGAGTCGAGCCCATTGCAGAGTGCATTGAAAGCTTCCGCCCATTTTATCAACAGTATGTTTGTTGGCAGTAGCTGGGGCCCTGTTGACTCCACTGTATTGTAATGACAAACATCGGCACTCTGTACATTTGCCTAATTAGTTACCAGCTGTAGTGAGAGGGATAATTGATTGCGGGGCAGTATGGTTGATTTGCAACTCAACCAAGCTAATAATTTGTTATTGATCGAAGCATTAGGGAGAAAACACTACACGGAGACCTAACCCCGCCAAAGCGCCGCAGAAAGTTGATGCTCTCGGTTTTTAATCTACTTTAATGATATTACACCTCACTAAGCTAACATTGTAAAGAGCGCAAGGCGGGAGATGATGAACTGCTGGTTTCAGCTCGGCAGCAAGGACTCATACGTTATGACGGGAGGAGACTGCATTTCCTCAGGAGGCGCATGTGTCTCTGTGTATTTTGTGCAGCGGTATTAGTCTGCCTGCCCTCCGCACATACGCACTTAGCCTTTAGGGGGTCACTTATTTTTGTATTAATGTACATCACACATTATGGCATGTGTAATAAAAAGGCCTTTTAATGCACGGGGATCTAAGAAAATAGCTGCGCCGACAATTTTCCGGCACATCTCCACGAGCCGTAGATTTCAAGTGAATGCCGTTCTGCTTCATTGCCTTGTGGAAACTTGTGCCCCATTGAACAATCCACCATTGTATTCAATTTTCCAATTTTAATCAGCCATTAAATTAACTCCCAGGGTTTAATTGGACATTTTAAATAATTATCCTGGGGTTAGAGGTTAGATGCTTCTTGGAGATGGCTCGCTGCTGGAGCGTACGGCTTTTCGGTGCAGTTTTTCCACTCGGTGCTCATCTCGCCCTCCTCAGATCTCTCTCCTTTACTCCTTTTCTCACTTTCTTGCTCGCTGTCCTCTATTTTTCTTTCTCTATTTTTCTTTAACTTCACCAACCCCCCCTCCTGTACTCGTTCTTGACCTCTGTGGGCAGGTAACTTCTCATTTTCTATTTCACCTCACAGTTATGGTGTCATGTATTCCAGCATAATATCCCTTTGTATTCCTTTTTCATTCTCTTGCTGTCAGCCTAACCTTCTCTGCTGGATTCTGCGGCTGAGACCCCCAGGAATTTATTTCACCAGCCCTCCAAAGTATAAATTATTTTGACGAAGTGACTCAGAGAGGGCTTCTTTCTTTGAAGCCAAGTCAAGTTAAAAAAAAAAAAAAAAGGTCTGAGGTCCTGATCTTGCTGTATCTGTCTCTCTCTCCCCTTCAGCAGCTGTATCCCAGAGGCCCACCTTGGCAGTTAGAGGAGAGGTCATCACCATGACAGCATCCTCGCAGGACTCCGCCCCCTTGTCTGTGGCCGGCCTCCTCCTGCTCCTCCTCCTCCCCCTACCGTCTTTACCCAGAACCCTTTGCTGTCTACGACCACCGCCCCGTCGTCAGTAGACCCGCTGTTCCGACCGGAGTGCACCAAGAAGGAACACCCAAAGGTCTCCATCCAAGGTCAGACATCATCGCCGACCAGCTGGGTTTTATAAACATCACATGAAATAATGAGCGTTTAAAGGAAAGATCCACCCTAAAATGCGTTAGGATTTGAAAAGCAGCAGTTAGTTGTGTATCGTGCATTTGTGGACCGTTTGCTGGTGTATTTTGTCGTACTCCTGCAGACAGCCGGACAAACTAGACAACATGATGTGATGCTGAGGTTTTGCTGTCAGAATCAAAGAATAAAGCGTCTTTTTCTCGACTCACCGTTTTGCACCAGCGTTCAACCATCAGACAAGGAAAATCCATCATAGTGGAGACAAACATACCAATTTCTGCACTGACAGTAGCCTCAACAGACCACAATGCAGTACAACACAAAACATGTTGTGCTGAAAGGGGTGCAACTCTTGCTTTAGCCTCGCTCTGCTATTTCTTCTGCTCTCGCCGCCCACACGTAAAACCCACAGCTTGCCGGGGCTGTTGAAAGGTACTCTGGGAAATGTGGGAAATCCTTAAGTAGTAGTAGATGAGGCGGGTTGAGGGAAAGTGGGAAAGAGAAGAGCAATAAGCTTGAGGCATGCTGCGTATTCTGCATGTACACTGCAAAAAGTCAAAATCTTACCAAGAGTATTTGTCTTATTTCAAGTAAAATTGTCTTATTTCTAGTCAAAATATCTCATTACACTTAAAATAAGACATGATCACCTCAGAAATAACTTGTTTTTAGACAATTTTCACTTGTTTCGACAAAGACAAGTTATTTCTGAGGTGATCATGTCTTATTTTAAGTGTTATGAGATATTTGACTAGTAATAAGACATTTTTGACTTGAAATAAGACAAATAATCTTGGTAAGATTTGACTTTTTGCAGTGTATAACCAATCTACGGTCACCTACTCTCATTATGTGCTGTTGTTTATTTTTGTGATTTTGAAGCTTTAATATATAGTTACACTATTTCAAGTCAAAATGTCTTATTTCTAGTCAGAATATCTCATTACACTTAAAATAAGACATGATCACCTCAGAAATAACTTGTTTTTAGACAATTTTCACTTGTTTCAAGTGAAAATTTGCTTGTTTCATTGGCAAAATTTGCCAGTGGAACAAGTGAAAGTTCACTTGAAACAAATGAAAATTAGCTTGAAACAAGTGAAAATTGTCTAAAAACAAGTTTTTTTTAGGTGATCATGTCTTATTTTAAGTATAATGAGATATTTTGACTTGAAATAAGACAAATATTCTTGTGTTTTTGCAGTGTAGACACTGCACAAGTTAATCCCAAACACTTTGATTGTACTTTGTGCCACACTGGAAGCCCTCTCTCCCTCTCCCTTTTTTGATATGAAGGAAATTTGGCTCACTAAAGAGCTGAATTACAAACCTCACCACAAAATATCTCCGGCAGTGCATTAAACAGCATGCAGTGATGACTGTAAGTATCTGAGGATGCATCCTCCCTTTACCCAGATTGCTCGCAAATTTGCAAAATGTTTTAAAATCATTCCCATCAGCTCTTAATGTGGGCCATAAAATGAATTGTGCAGACTTTGCTGGTTTTGAAGGTTATGGTTTGATGCGGTGCGGGGAGCTATTGTGAGCGTGTATCTCAGGGGGACGGCTCTCTGTATAGACATGCCCTGGAGCCGCCTCACTTTTCATATCACCGCCTGAGATGCTGTTTACAGATCCTTGCTGGGCCTGACGTAAATAAGCTGTATATATAAGGAAACACACATGCATGCACGCCACCGTTTTTCGCGGTAAAATAAACACTTTTTTGTAAATACATGCCCGCGCCAGGTTCAATAAAACCACAGTTTGGCATCCAGTCAGGTCAGGATGGATCTATAAAAGAATGACAGAGAGAAGAAAAGAGAGGAGGAGGTAGAAATCGTTGTGCAGAGTAACGATGCTCACTATCTCGCCTTTTCATCTGTACAGCGGGCCAAGAAACAAGGTGTTCCTCACGGCATGAAATGGAACAGAACAGTTTGGGGCGCAGACTCACAGATAGATACGGTAGAATGAAGAGTAAACACGCACAAAATTGCTGTGTATATTTCTGAATAGGGCTGTTTGTGTTCTTTTCTACCAAGAGCTGTGACTGTGATTGGAGGACCAAAAAAAATTATTGGTGGGGATCGAGGGCAGAGCACACAAAAATTGAAGTGGTAGCTGGAGGGTTTTCTTGTGATAGGAAATATACCCAAACGTCTCAAAAGCATACTGCAGATATTTCTCCAACTCCTCCTCTGTTTTTTTTTTTTTTTATTGCAGTGCAGTATTGTTTTTCTCCACGGGACCCTCTGTTTTCTGGGGCTCGCCTGTTTTGTAGGTCTGGGCTCCAGCGAGTGAGAGTGAGGAGGGACCCAAAGAGCTGTTGCACCACTTAGTCTTGTTTTCTGTGTCGATCTTTTGCTGAACTGTTATCGATCCAGAGGCAGCAAATTTCATTCACGGCTGCAATAATATCTCACCTGTAGGCCGTTTGAATCTTTGGCTTAATATTGATTCAGTTTGATTCACGATTCACTTGTTGGCGATCCGATGTAAACACATTTCTCTCTTGTTCTGAACAATTCGACAATCAATTCAGCTGCAGACTTTGCAAAACAAAATTTGAGTCGATTTAATTCAATACTTGTATATCCAAACTTGTATATCCATTCAATAAATGTGCAGTAATGTGAGCCTCACATAGACGTTGCACTTCACAGTATTCTGCTAGATCACCAAATCATGATTTTTTTTTTCAAGAATGAATGAACAGCATAAATCAGTTCCAAGGATTTCATATCAATTCAGTTCTTTTTTATTCCTTTAGCAGTCTGCTTCAATTTATAATCAATGCATGGATGTAGTGAGTGAAGCATTACATCTGCACTAGCTTGTGAAAAGGCACATACATTGTGCAAACATTTAATTTAATTTTGATTGCACTTTAATTGTTTAATAGCAGGTTTGATTGTGATAATTGCAGGCTCCCTCATTTACTGTTACAATCCATATGCACAAACCAGAGGAATGGCTGTTTTCTGTCCCCACAAATCCGGCTGAGGTCACCTATACGCTGCTTCTGTGCCTCCTTTCAACCCGTCGTTCTCAGCCGGGCCTCCAGATGTCCAGATTAGCTGGACCTTTGTCGGTGCCTCACTTTCAAAGGCGTGCCACTTGAGAATGGCTCTCACGGCTGGGAAGCCGCAGGGCCGCTGGCCTGTCAAAGCAGGCAGTGCTGGGCATTATGTGGAGGCAGCCGTATAGAAAGTCCAGCACAATGAAAGTGTCAGCGAGAACCTGAGATTAGCCTCTGTGATTGATGAGCGTTTTTATAGTGGCTTGTTGAAGCGCTACCTCAGTCACCTGGAGGAGGCCGGGGGAGCGGCTAGGACGATAGTGCATGTGTGGGTACGTGCTTGTTATTTATGAGCGTGCGTGGGTGTGTATGTGTGTACCCGTGTTCATGCTTGCATGTGTATATGCCCACATGTACTATGTGTATATGTGTGTATGCTCGACTGCCTGTCTAAGTGTGGTTTTGTGTGAGAATAAGTGTGTGTGCAGTTGGGTGAGTTTTAATCCTGGCGCTGTGTGACTGAGCAGGGCGGACGGTTCAGAGGTCTGCCTGTCCCGGGCCCCTAGACGGTGCCCTCCAGTGGTGCATGCAATCTGCATTTGGGGCCCGACTCCATCCTCTGGCTTTTAACCTTTTTCATTTTGAGCCCCCAGGACATCTTGACAAGCCCCCTCTATCATTTGTGATGATTTAAAACAGACCTGGATTTGCAACATTTTGAGACCGCTCCGTTACTAATCAATTAGCTTTTTGACTAATTTAATATGGTGGATTATTCCCTGATTAATTTCTAGCTCGTTTATATGAAGTCAGTCTGTATATGCACTCTTAACAAAGGGGCTTTTGCATAGTCGCAGAAGACGCATGAAATATCAATCAGCAATGCTGAAATAACTTTTAAAGGGTGACGGGAGCCCCAGTTTCCGTTCTGCTCTGCCTACCCCGCTATTTTGAAAATGCAATGCATTAGGCAGGGAGAGCAGAAACGGAGAGGGAGGGGTTGGGAACGAGTGGCTACTGAATCAGTCTGATTACACAGAGTTGAATTAAAGCAAGACTCTATGAAACATGCAAGTGACATTCACTCACGTCTGATTTTTAATCCCTGGAAAAAGAGAATTGTTGTTTCAGCACCTCAAAGATCAGGATTTCAGTATGTACCGACAAATGGAGGCTGTTATTGTCCTCTGTCTCAAGCAGGTGTCTGAGGCTTTGGTGCATTGTGTGTTATTAGGATTTTCTTTTTTTTAGATTGTTCTTCAGTTATTACATTTCTGTAGAAACAACTCTGTGTCTGTGTCTGTGTGAATGGATGTATTTGTGCTCTAAGTCCATGAATTTAAGTGGAGATGTAAATATCCACCATGTATGTCCTTTTTTGGATGTTTGCTGCACTGTTGGTCCACCCCCCAAGAGAATTTGTTTGGGAAAATTGTTAAGCATCGCTGCAGGTTGAGTAAATAGAGGCTGGGGGTGGGAAGATCCGTGACGCACAACCTCACGGTGTCATCTGGTCAATGTTGGCGACACCAGTTGCAGGTATCACCAGAGGACAAGCAAGATAAACCTCTGCAGCGATGACTATCACCCTCTCTCTTGCCTCTGCAACTTCACACTTTTTACGCTTTGTACTCCTCCATTCTTGCCCTAATACACTATGTATGGTGTGTGTATGTGTGTGTTTGTGTGTGTGTCTGATGTTCCATAAGATGTGCCAGCGTTTTATATCAAGCATGCCACAGATCAGAGGGAAAAATACGACTTTGGACGCACGCAACCTCCATCCACAGGCATGTTCAGTGCCGCCAAGTCATGATTAGATGGATGATACTGGCTCGCCGCACGAGGCTGTGGTTCTGATAACAGCCTGGAGCAGCGGAAGCAACGGAATGCTCACACAGGGTCCCTACACTTCCCAGACAACCTGGAAATCCTGGAAATTTAACTTTTTTTTCCAGTCATTGAAACACCTGGAAAATTTGAAAACTTCTAAAATGTCCTGGAAATAGTCATGAGATCCTGGAAAAGTTAAACCTCTCGACAACATGCTATTTAAGATGTCAATTTCATGTAGTTTGAGATATCTGACCACTTTAGTTTATTTGACTTATTTTAAGATGACCTTCTGTGAGCAATAGTTAAAATGTAGGTCACTGAATATTAGAGTTCTCATCGGGCCTGAAAATTAATACCCTACCCTAACCGGCTCTACTGGGCCAGCCTGAGGCCCTACCCTACCCTACTAATTAGCCGAACTTTAGGCCCGACAGCCCAATAAAGCCTGAAAAAAAAAGAAAGGAGAGGAAAAAAAAAAAAAGATCGCCAAATCGCCATTATTGGCTCAAATTCTAGTAGCAGTGAGAGAACGGACATAATAGTTGGTTGGTTGGTGAGTACATGTCGACTCACCTCAGTATTGAAATCAGCTGGTTTGAGAGCGTTTTTTTTTCTCGAATGAGCTGGAGAGAGGGGGTGAGCGGGGGAGGCTCACATTTTGCTGACCGCATTGCCAATGATTTTAAATGTTTGGTTCACAGTTTTTAACAATAAAGGTATAAAATGCAGCATCGGGTCATCGCTTTATTGACAGCCAGCCAGTGAGTCAAGCAGGTAAAATTCCCTCATCTTAGCCTCTCGGCGATATCAAAATGTTTGTAAGTTAGTAAAGTTACTGTAGTTCTGCACAAAATGGTTTAATTTAGCACTAAACTGTTATCCCCGTTCTTCTTCTCTCTCTCTCTCTCTCCTTCTGCTTCATGCCTGCGTCATTTATATTTTGTTCTTCAACGGCGACAGTAAAACACAGAACCCGACCCTACCCGAAAATGTAGGGTAGGGTCGGGTAGGGTCGGGTAGGGTCGGGTTCGGGCAGAATTTGAGAACTCTACTGAATATGTCCTTGAAAAAAAATATCTCCTGAAAAGAGTGGGAACCCTGTCTCAGTGTGGATATGGGATGTGTTTTTGGATCACATTCAGATCCATGGAGTAGGTAGTCTTTTAGGTTGGGTGCTTCATTTGATTGGTCAATGTGTGTTGATAGAATAATTAAAGCGCCTGACACACCAAGCTGATGGTCGGCTGTCCAATGTCTTTGGGCCGTCTGTGTCCCGTGCAGTCGTCTGTAATTTGGTGTGGCGTGTCGTGCACCATAAAACCTCATCACCCTTGTCAGCAACTCATCAGACAGCTCAGCATGTTGAATCGCGATGGAGGCCTTCAGTGACAGAGAGCTTTTTGATTGGCTTTTCTACCTCAAGGCTCACCTACTCATAATTACAATGAGGCAAGGCCACCTGAACAACAACAACGACAACAACAACAAAAACAAAGCCTCATACAGCATACAGCCTTAAAGCTTACATCACTCAGTGCCAAAGATTGGTGTCTGCACTTGGATGCACTAATGGGAAGTAATATTTAATGGTGCTGTGATTTTTCTTTCTCCCAGTCTTAAGCAGTCGATGTGAGGTGACACAAAGTGATCCAACTGTCTGTTTCGGACGATGCCGATTCTTTGAAGTCATTTTTGTTTGTCTCAGCCGGCACCTCCATCATAACCAGTGCAACAATATCCATAACAGAAACATCACTTGCCAGATTGATGGGTGGCAATAAGGTGCTTTAACTTAAGTTTCACTGTCTCACTCTCAGAGTGCAGGGGGTAAGTTTCCTGTGGGATTGCTTCAAGGTCTGGGTCGTCTGCTCAAATCACTGAAATGGGCCTCTTTCCGAAGTGAGACAAAAGAGCACAGAGACGACTGGTGTCCTTGCTCATTTTCGCTCAGGTTTTCTCTGTCCCGCTTGTTATTTACACCCTCCATGTCCCCTGTTATCCACCCAGCACGTCTGTACAATCCCCTATACATGTCTCATCTTCCCCTCTTCTTTCACTTCTCTTTCCGTCTTCTCTTTTTTTCCTCCTCTCGTATCCTTCTCACTTTCTTCTATCACTTCCACCTCATCTCCCACTTCCCGTCCCTCCCTTTCTCCCTCTCGGTAATAGCCAGAGAAATGTATTGTGCACCGGACACAAGTTCCTCTATCTCTCTCATCTTCCAGGTAATGGCGCTGTCCTTTAGCAGTTGTGCCACCGTCCAGAGGGCCCTCGAGAGGCGATATTCCTCTAAGGCGGCGATAAGGGCTCGGTCGAAAGACAAAGTATGAGACTTGAAATTTTGGGCTCCTATTTCTCCTTCTGTCTCCGTCCACTTCTCGCTCTATTCATGATTACACTGGACTTAATTGGGCTGTGCTTTCGCGGCTACAGTGTGTTTGCAGCCATCAGTCAGGCGGCTGAATGGTGCTCCATCACTCAGTTTAACATGCCACTGGGACAAACCTCTCACCTATTGATGGCATGTCAGGATATCAGATGCAAGGCCCAGGAGAGAGGAAAGAGGATCGGAGAATAGAAAGCATTTAGGGCTTTATTGCCACTTTAACTGAATGGCGGGAGAGGCAGCAGGCAATTGCTCTCTTGCTTGGCTGTGCCCACACTCTCTCCCCCGCTGCCTGTTGTATCCCATCCTATCATCCCCACTTTTTCTTCCTCATCTTTTATGCTCCCTCTTGCTTTCTGAGAAAATCTATCATTGTCACCGGAATTCATAACGTGCGCAGGAAAATTCATATCAAAAGAGTCACGGGGTTGATCCAGTCCAACCAGTGCCCGGCGGGCTCTGGCAAATTGTCAGCGGCCGTGGTTGTTGCTTCGCTATTGGTTTTTGAGAGAGGCAGACAGACATCCCTTACCGGTCACTGACTGAGAGGCTATTAGCCTCCTGGCCCCCAGCGCCACTGTGGCTGCTCAGTCCCCTGGCTCTCTCCAAGTCCTTTCTCAGCACTGCCCGTAACCCGCAGACTCCTCTATCAGAGTTCAGTCAAGAGTAAGGGGGGAATGGAATGGCGGAGCGCTGAAAAAGGACGGAGGGATAGACGGAGAGTTGTGCTCCACTGAGGCACGGCAGCCTCTCTCTTTCAAACTATCACCCTCTGCAACTCAGGAGGCGGCAAAAAAAAACGAAAGTCAAGTCAGAATGGGAAAGATAGTGAGGGCCCGGGGTAGGCGAGGCGGGGGTGGAGATGGGGGTGCCAGGGGCAGGTGAAGGGAGATATGAAGACCAAACAAAACACATTTCAAGGAATTTTGGCCAGATAAAGCTGGGGGTGTGATTAAGATCCGGGAGCTGCAGGGAAAGGTTTGCTTCTCCTGACTAACACTGGGGAATGGGGGGAGATGTGGCCATTATGGCGCTACCTACATTTCCTCAGCACATTCGATGTAAATGTATATTGTAAAATGGTTTAGTTTCAGATGAGAATGTTATTTTCACATTTGCACTGTCAACTGAGTCAAATCCATTTGGGATATGCCTATCACATGCTGTGTAGGTAACTCAGAAGAGATTGTCTATTCACTGAATTATCTTCCAGATGGCTTTTTTCCTCGCAGAGTGGCAATGAGTCGCCATGTCAACCCGCTCTGTAACAATATCGGATCGACCACCTTGCCCTCAAGATAACCATTTTCAATTTTAACGCTTTTCAGTGAGTCCCATTTGCAAAGACAATGTGTTCCTCTGTAGTCCCCGAGGATGAGTTGGATAGACCTACCTTTAGTACATATGTGTCCATTCATAGCTCATTAAACAATACAGCTCTTGAGGGGAGAAATCAACAAGATGCTCAATTAGAATGCTATGATGAAAAATGTTGATTTTTATTTTGTATTACCTAGCAGGATATAATTAAGTGAATACTTTGCTGTCAGAATTAAAATGGAAAAGCAAGGGGTTTAATTAAAGATAATTAAAAGTTTTGACAGACTTCGGCTTCCAAGGTTATCTGCCCTTTGTCCTCCGTCAGTAGTTTGCTCTGCACTTAGAAGATTTCATCAAGTCAACAGTCAGCATTTACTGCCAGGGCCCGGAGAGAGATTTGAAAGGAGCCATTTGATGACCCTCGCTCACTCTAATTAAACTGGAGTCATTTGAATCCCAATCGCCCAATCTGGGCCTTTAATGGTGCTGATTCTCTCATTTTATATGACTGCTTGGTCTGTAGATCTCCTTCTCTTTTCCTCACACTCTCTTTTCTCTCTCTTAATCTTTTCTTATGTGAGAAAACCCCTGTCTTTCCGTGCCTTTCTGGGTCACAAGAACATGCACAGCCATGGCGGAAGGCATTAATTGCCAGGGCTTATAAACACTGCTTGACTCTTTTCGTTGGTTTTTCCATCTCTCTCCGACTGGACACTATCCTCTCCTCTCAGAGAAGGACACAGTCTGATGGCATGGCCGCCCAGCCCACCTGCCCAAAACTCTTAGGGATTAGATCGAGGCAAGATTGGGTTTTTATCGGATGCCCTTTCCTGTGCAGTCCACCTGGGGGAATCTTACTTCCATCAGATTTTAAACGGATTGGATTGGGCTTTAGCTGTGTGGTTATGTGTGTGTGTCTCTGTGTGTGTATTTCTGCACATGTAGTGTTTAGATACGCATTATTGTGCTTTCATCCCCACAGTTTTCTGTCTACAAATTCCACAAATTTGTGGCATTTGCCAGCTTTGACCACTCTTCAGCCAGACCCTGTCTTTTAGTGGCTTCCAGCATCCGTCGGATGCTACTTCAGTTGCCTGCATGCTGTTTTGTGGGAAGAAGCTCCTTGTTTAAAAACTGTTAGATCCGGAAAGATAGAGAGGTTATGATTCATGTTCCCCTCGAGACGAATGTCTCAGCCACTGTCCTCCTCATCCCTCTCCTCATCCCTTTGGCAACCGCTAGCTAATGCATTAATCCGTCTGCCTGCCGATTGCAGAAGGGAAAAAAAGAATGCAATAATCATCCATCAAGTCCAGCTCGGGGCCCAGGGGCCAACCATGAGGGAGGAAGACTTTCATATTCATCCTGCTTTATTGTCCCTCCATCGCCTTGCCACCCGGCCAGACAGTTATGAGGCAAAGGAGCGAGCTGCGCATATAAAACCTCTTGTAAGCAGGGGGATAAATGTCAGTCAGTGAAAGACCCCTCACTGTCAGGGAAGCTGTCTAAGAGAGTAAACCAAGCTCATGGTTCACAAGCTTTCCTGCATGCCACTGAATCAAATTTAGCCTTGCTGTCTTTTTTTGCGAGCTCATGGAGAGATATTCATGATGTGGGGAAATGTTTATTCGCACGTAATGGTCTTGGTTGAATTATGTGATTTATGTTCACGTTAAACTGCTTGAACTGAATGCTAACGGCTCTTGTTTTGACTGTTGGTGTAGTATACTACTTCTGTGGGAATAATTTTCTTGTTATTTATTTCTTTATCTCATACACCTATTTTATGATTCATGTAACTCTTCTTTTCTTTAAATAGTCTTATTTTATGGGGAGAATAATTCACTTTGTAAAAGTGTATGTCGTTTGTCAAATGACATCATTTTCTATTTCTGGATGTTTTCCAGACTGGATATGAGGTAGCATTGGGGGTCTGAGTTTTTCTTGATAGCTGATGTAATTTGCTCCTATGGACACTGAAATTAGCCTTGGGTTATATCTTCCACACTTCCACCCAGCTCTGTCCTCTGAGCTTGGCCGTAACCTCGCTCTGCCCCGTATCATCTCTCCCCCTCTCTCTTTTCACCCCTTACTGCTCTCTCCCCTTCTCTGCCCTTGCATGGTAACATGATAAGCCTGTCCAGACAGCATGCATATTTACACATGTAACATATGCTGGCGGAGGTCCTATGGCACCCTTACAATTATTCCACTCTGTCACGGCTGCTGCAGATTGCTTTGACACTGTTTAAAAGAACATGATGCAGAGGATGTTAAATGGTCCCCTTATACCATTTTGGGAGTTAGGATTATGTAGTTTACGTTAACTTACTTGTAAACGCGTTGTAACCTTTGAGTCAATTTAAGGTCTGTTTATATAAAATTGAGAGCTGACCCGTGCTCCTTGCCACTCCCCTCTGCCCCTTCAGGTTTGGCCTGTGCAGCCATTAATCAGACAGCGACATGCCGATCGTCCTCCTCCTCCTCCTCCTCCTCCTCGTCCTTGTATGGTTTCTGCCTCTACACTGCAAAAATGTTGAACTCATAGTTGCGTACGTAAATGTGAAAAATGAGAGCAATGTGTGTGTAAGATAAACAGGAGAACTGGCGTGCTCAACTCCAAAATCCTCCAATCCTCCAAAATCAAAATGTGTGCCAACTTCCACAGCACAAATTGCAAATAAAGCCATCAGCATCAACTAGTATATGTTTGGTATGTATTATGTATTGAATGAGCAATTAATTTGCACAAAAACAATAAGAAGATGCATCATCATTATGCAAAAACCTCCACAGAAATTACAGTTGCATACTGTATGCATCACTATCACCCATCTGTATTCATGAAAAGGAAGACCAACTCAATTCCTTACTTAAGCCTTTGGTATATTCAGTCTGGAAGTGATTAATCCAAGCTTCTTCTCTTTGGAGAAGTGTCCTCTCCCTGTCCCCTCCCCTCAGCAGCACCCAAACAGCCTCAATACCCACAAACCTGAAGCTGCAAACTTCCCTTGGGGTTAATGGTACTTTTTTGTGTACAATGGAGGTTGCAAGCTTATACACTAGTGTCCCCCGTAAGGAGGGGTTGGGGGCTTTACTTGAATTAATTCTGTGAAACTGTCTGAAACAGTCCTGACTGAAAATTATTTCAGGTTTGAGAGAGTTTTTTTTTTTTTTTTTTTTTTTTTTTTCCTGCAGAGACAGGGAGTCTCGATGGATAGTCATTTCAGTCCCAACTATACTCACATGTTTATGGGAAAAGTTTTGAGGTGGATCATCTTTACAGTAACAACCCTTATTTTTCTCTTATGTCTTATGTGTTGGTATAGATGTATTGTAGACTTGTTTTTTTGTGTTCATTGCTACACTTGAGGAACTAGAGGAATTTAAGGGGTATCTCAACTCTAGATATGACATTTACAGTGGAGTGAAGCATTCAGTGTCATGGATGTGAGAGTAAAAAAATCTAAGTTACCACAGATTATGGTCTTTTGCAAGAAAACTGATTGGAATAACTACTTACACTCACTCACTACACTTGAAAAGGAGTTTGCCTTGTAGTCAAGTATGGTATAGTTTAGATTAAAAATAACTTGGAGCTCTGAAGAAGAGTTTGAGACACTAGTGACCAGTGTGTCTGTTTAAAGGAAAATAATTATGACCAAAGAATCTTAGATGCATGTTTGGCTATGGCTCATGAAAAAGATAGAAATAGCTCCTCCTCCTAAAGGCGGCCATCTTTGCACTGGTTTCTCAAATGTTTAAATGTGGCATGTATGGTTCAAAACTGAATCATGTTGGAAAAAAAAAAAAGAAAGAAAGAAAACATATTTTTTTCATGGCACTATCCGTCATTCGATGGTGTTGTATATGTATCGGCTGATTGTAAATCTCCAGCAGGTCCCCGGCTGCTGATTAATAGGGGTCACACCCACAATATCTCAGAAATGCTGAGGAAAGCCAGGAGCTGAAAAGCATCCATTTTCTTTGCTGCTGTGTAGATTAAAAGGTGTTATCTACTAATTTGTGAGTGCTGACAGATTTATTTGCAATTTGTGTGTGTAAGGTAAATATTTAGAGAGTGAGAGAGCGACAGCTTCAATTGCCTTATTTGCTTGGTACGAGCGTTGGGTTTGGACTTCCAGTGATTACAGGGTTATCAGTGATTTTAATCCTGTGAGGGTAAATTAACTCTACGGCAGGTTATATTTTGACTCTGTATTTGATGTGTTCATAAGATTTATATAACACTGTCATAACAGTGACATGATATCTGTCATGAGGTTGACAGCATGGCAGCATGACAGGATGAATATTTATGACTGTGATCATCAAATGTCATTCAGTCAGTTGTGTCCCTTTCCCTGCAAAGTTGAGAGTGTCTTGGCTAATGTTGAGTTGTCACACTGCAAAAAAATAATTATCGAAACAAGTCATTTACAGTTTCATATTCAATGTTAAAATGGTTCCGCGAACAAGTGAAAAAAATCTGCCTCTGGATGTGTCTTTTTCTTGATCCTAGAGGGCTGATCAGCCTTATTTTGCCTCGTCTCAACATATTTATAGTTGCTCCAAAAATTCCTCAAACAAGTGAAAACTATTGGAATCAAGTGGGATTATCTCATCCCTCTGGCAGCTTCACTTCACTCCTTTTAAGAGAGGCAACATTTTAACACTGAATATGAGACTAAGATGGACATTTTTGCAGCGGATGACAAAGATAAATGTCAACTTTGCAGCAAAAATGACATAATTGACTGAATGGCATCTAACAGTCATAAATATTCATTAATGTTAATGACAGCCATCATGTCACGGTTATGACAGTAATATGTCAATCTTATGTATGTCACAGCTTCAAATAACATATCGCCAAAAGTTCTGTGTGCTTTGACTATTAATGAAACATGATGTAGTACCCAGTTCATTGAGTTGACCTTGCTTTATTCTCCAAGGAATTACATCTGTTATTGAAACACTTAACCATATGTATAATTTTATGTGTGTGTGCAGCATGGTATCCGCTCATTTTTATGTGGTATGAGCAATGCCATTCTGTAGTGGAGCAGCAGGCACTCCGTCTTCGGATCAGTCATAACTCTACTTATGTTTCCAGATGACACGGCCATATGGGCCCCATCAATCCCGCAGCCCATTCCTTCACATGATGGAAAGACTGTCTCGCTGCACTCGGTGACTTCCTCCAGCACTTACACGTAGTCTCCCAGCCACAGCCTCCAGCTTATTCGAGCAGCATTAATGTTTAAAGAAGATTAAGGTTTAAGGTTTTAAATGTTTGATGACTGCTTCCCTAATGAATAGGATTATCAGTGGTGTGTCCTAATGTTTGCCTATGATCACCATAAGCTATATATCTTATGCCTCTAACTTGACATGCTTGTTCCTGCTCCCGTGACATGGGGGCAAGTTTATAATATACGAGCGGCTGCTGTGGAAATTTCACTGGAACTAAAAAGTGAGCAGCTTCAGGGTTCTGTCGATTTTTTTTTTTTTTTTTAAGTCAGAGCCAATGCTTGGAGAAATGGCCCCTCTTTAACGTAGCCTTTCTGACTGGTTAAAGAACTGCTGTGATATTGTGTACTACATGGGAAATATGGCAAATCCCCTTTTGCTGCAGATTCTCCCATGTGGCAAAATCCATTTAATGGTCCACACCCGGGGTCAACGCAAAGACCAAAGAGAAAGCGCTCTTTTCCTGCAGCTTTTAATGTGACGTTAAAAACGCCGCCAGCCGCCTGGCCCCCCCTCTTTGCTCCGCGGCTTTGAAATTGTTTTGATTTGTAAAAGCAAGTGTCAAACAGCGCTGTGATTCCAGCCTTGTGTGCCGTGGGGAGCTGTGTTTGACTGATGTCGGGTTGCATTAGGATCACTGGACTTGATGTGGGCCCGGACAGCTTTGTCCCTCTCTGCAGGAGACGCCCTGCCGTGGTGCATGGCAGTGTGTAGCGCGGCACAGCAGACAAGCACCGGAAGCTTTGACTCACACTCTGCTGGACTTTGCCGTGTAGCATCAATACACCCACACTTGAAACCTAATATACTCAAGCGCACTCAATGAAATGGCTGTTTGGTAGGCTTTGAAACTACACTGACAAGAGAGCACTGTCTGCAAACGCCAGTGCCTTTCTCTTATGATTTAAGACATGGTTTACATGCTAAAGTCACTTCTAAACCCTAACCTCTCCCCTCTCTCTCTCTCTCTTTCGCTCCCTCAGCCCTCAGTCCTTGGATTTCGATTTTCTCCCACCCCGGTGTAAGAGATTTCTCTCAGCTAACCCTTGACCTGACTAGGAATGAGCTGATCGTGGGCGCCAGGTAAGAAACCGTAAATCCATTCAGCCTTTCACCCTTTATCCACAGCCCACAATGCTGAGAATCTGATACCCTTTCTGAGTCACTCATACAATGCAGTTTTTTGAGTAATGATTGCTTTTTAAGTACTCTGCTGAGGCCTTCTTGGATGGAGCCAAGCTTTGGATTTGGCAGAAGGAGTGAATTTGAAAAAAAAAAAAAAAAAAAGAAAGAAAGCATCATGCCCCAAGAGCGTGTGTGTGTGTGTGTGTGTGTGTGTGCATGTTTTCATCGGCGAACAGGACTTAAGCAGGGGCCTGGTTTGACTCTGTAAAAAAAACACATATGTGAGCACAGACACACACGACTGCGATGACTCAGACCCGTAGCAAAGCTGGAAGCAATCTCATGACTGATGGACACTTACAATCTAACGTTCATTGGCGCTGCCTCTGGGTGACAACAGCCAAAATTGCATCTCTGTTTTGTAATACTTTATCTGCATTGTTAAACAAAAGCTTTTTTTTTTTCTGATAAGCCATATTGTGCATGTGAGTGAGGAATCGCCTCTTTCTCTCTTTTCAACGCAGAAACTACCTCTTCAGGCTGGACCTCAGCAACATGTCGCTGATACAGGTGTGTGTATCTCTCCTCTGCATCGATCCCTCTCTCCTTCTCTTTCTGTCTCTTTCTCTTCCTTTTCCACCACTTTTAAGTTTGCATTCCTGCATCTGCTGCTCCTCCCTGGTTACGTGTGAAGCCAATCCAGCCTAGCCTTCCTCCTCCTCCTCCTCCTCTTCTTCCTCCTCCTCCTCGTCTTCTCCCTCATCCGTTGCACAACAGCCTTGTCTGGACTCCAGACAGCTGCTTTCCTATTCTGCTGATTCTCTCTGTGATGTTTGTCGTTTGGTTACATGGTGATGCTGGATCACTCAGAAAGGTTGTGGGACAGCATTGGCATTTGGGGAAGGAGGGGGGGGGGCAGCTGAAGGATGAATTGCCCCCAACAATTATTTCTGCTTGAAACAGCACATTATTACTCGCTCCGCAATTTTTTAGAAACAGTTGGGAAGCAAATCTTGTGGTTGAAAATGCATCCCTTCTTCTAGTGGTTTGAAACTCCATTTAATGTCTTTCAAGGCTATGAGACAACAAATTGGACTGCTCCATGTTTCATATTTTTATTACTGTTTTGCCCTTCAGTTTTGCAATGTCTTGCCGGACACTAAACGATAACTCATTCTCTCTCATACCTGCAAACTCTCCACATGTAAATTCAAATATTGGATTTTAATCCTGCGGATGAAATGAGGAAAAATGTTGCATTTAGGCTACGGCAGCATGTCAGTGTGTCCCCCACTAAAGCAGAAATTAAATCGACACCGTTGTGGGACGTGAGGATGTTTTTTGCTTGTTTTGGCTGAGTGAGGAAAGTTGTTGAGGAAAGCTTATGCATGTGTGTGTTTGTGAATGGTGAATAGTATACACATAGAAATTTGTTAACTGGTAGAGGTTTAACAATGCAGTTTCTACTTTTGCATTGAAATAGAACTGGGCAATTCCATCCTTATTACTGAAAATCTGTGTAACTCGTAGCAAAACCATCTAAAGGTGCTCTCTTACCGGAGAGTTTTTGGGACTTTTTAAGAGGAACTACCCGCTGCAGAGGTTCTCCGTGAACTACGAACCTTAAAGAGCTTTGTGATGTTTGCACTCACACCACCAGGATCGCTGAAGTGGTGTAAGCCGATGGTTACAGCCCAGTGTATTTTCTCCATGGTTAGTATACCAGCATCATTTCTGTGCACCATACAACAACAAGATGCACTGCAAAACTCAAAATCTTACCAAGAATATTTGTCTTATTTCTAGTCAAAATATGTCATTACACTTAAAATAAGACATGATCACCTCAGAAGTAACTTGTTTTTAGACAATTTTCACTTGTTTCAAATGAATTTTCACTTGAAAATTTGCTTGTTTCATTGGCAAAATTTGCCAGTGAAAAAAGTGAAAATTCACTTGAAACAAGTGAAAATTGTCTAAAAACAAGTTCTTTCTTAGGTGATCATGTCTTATTTTAAGTGTAATGAGATATTTTGACTAGAAATAAGACAAATATTCTTGGTAAGATTTTGAGTTTTTGCAGTGTGTGTTTGTTGTGTGTTGCAGGTGTCCAGCCTGCACTTCGCTCTGGGTCCATTTGTCTGTGTTCTGTTTCATTTTTGAGGGCTAATGCCTCAGTGGTTATTGTTGTACACATTTTTTAAAAACGTCGGTTCCCGTATACCTGCTTTGGTTCATGTGTTCGACAAATGGCTGTACGTTTACCTCACTCAAGGTTCCTCCTCTGCTGGGAAAGTACCGACCCAGGAGTAGGAGCTAAAAGAGTTCCTCAAAATGTTGTTCCAGGAATTATGATCAATTCCCAGCTCCTTAAGTGTAAACATACAAAAAAAGAAAAAAAAAAGAGTAGTTCCTCCAACATTCCTTAGAACTATGAAATGTTCATGGAAAGGTCCTAAAGTCGTGGGACAGGCCTGCTTTACTGCACCACCGTGTTCGTGTGTTGACATCTGTCAGAGGAGACCTGTCCGGTAAATCTACGACCAAATCTGATATAAACACGATTATATTACAACTTGTTGAAAACCGAGTGGTGCCAGATTTATTTGTTGCCATGGACCTGGAGAAGTCTGATATATCAATTGTCACAATGCTGTTTGGATTTTTTTAAATAAATGGCATTCGTTCAATTTGTGAGTATTTAGTAATTTTGTCTTTTGTTTTAATTTCAGCGTAAAGTTTACATGAAATATTATGTTTGAAATGAGAGGACTCAATACTTAATGTTTGGCAGAATATCCTTTATCTGCCAAATATTCATCTGTTGGGGCTGTTTGTGTTTTCAGCCTAGAATAAGCCTTTTCGGAGAGTTCTTTCATTCATAAACCATTTTCAAAATTAAATCACAAGAAAACTGCCATGTTGCAGAACAAGCTGTTTTCTGAAATTATAAAATTATTGTGACATAAAATTTTGGCATATTGCCTACCACTAGGTGTGTGTATGTGTGTGTGTGTGTGTGTGTGTGTGTGTGTGTGTGTGTGTTGCACTTCTGTCCTTATGTGAACCTGTTTGAGTTTTAGGCCATGGGGTGAGAATATTTTTCATGAATGAAGATATTATTGCTGGTCCTTTCTTCTTTAATTCAGGCTTACAACTTAAGGCTTTAGGGTTGAGGTTATAGTTTTGGCATGAAGTAATTAAAGTTAAGTTTAGCTGTTTAGGAATGAATGCAGCAGGTCTCAGAAAGTCCTCATAAGGAAGATAAGCGTGTGAGTGTGTGTGTGTGTGTGTGTTTACTTATTCTCGCAGTGTCTCTGAGTCTGGCATGGAGTAACACAAAAGCAGATCACAGCCATCCTTTACAAGGTTTGGAGCAGCTTGATGACATCCGATGGGCATGGATATCTGATTAGACACATCGGGAGCCGCTGAGAGCAGATTTGTGATTGATTGCTCAGAGGCGGAGAGCCGCCACGGCCAAAACAAACCTCTCCGAACACAGGCGCCGCGTCGTAGCTCTGATGGACTTTTAAAAGAGAGGAGGTTCCTGCAGCTGTTTTCCTTCCACCTTGTATGAAAACTCAGGAATAATGTATTTTGGAAGCAGCAAAACATTAAGCTGACCTTTGACCCGACTGTCTTTCGCTGTTGTCCAACTCGGAGATGTTAACGTTAAAAACCTTTCATGCGTAATCCTCAGGTAACATGAACATAACACTCCTTTTGTTTACCTAGAAGTCAATTTTGACTGACATAAATCTGTCTGTGTACAGTTGTCCCTCGCTATAAAACGGTTCACCTTTCGCGGCCTCACAGTTTCGCAGATTTTTTTTAGCGCAATTTTGCATGCTTTTTTTTTTTTTTTTTTTACTGGACTTATTTTCTACGAAGGTTTGAACTTTGAGAGTGTTTAAACAAGAGAGAAAAGTGAGAAAATGTTAATGCCTGTCAGAGAAAAGTGTATAAAGTGTGTAGTGAGGGGTTTTACAGCCTTAAAACATCTAGAATAATTGTAAAAAATAAAGCTGACTACTTCGCGGATTTCGCCTATTGCAGGTTATTTTTAGAACGTATATTATATGAAGATCGAAATAAATACATTGATGCTTTTCTGAAAAACATAATTGAATTTTTGACTACACTGCTGCTTAATTACCATATAACCATCATCACCTTAAGGTCATACATTACTCTTTGTATTTACCAGGATATATTAAAAAAAAAAAAAAAAAAAAAAAAAAGTCATGTAACCTGAATATGATGCTGCTTACAATATCGTATTGTGGAAGAAACAAATCACACTGCATTGAGCTTCCACAGGTAATAGATTAGTGTAGATTAGGTTAGTGTGGAGTAGTGGAGTCGGGTTTAATGCGCATGCTTAAACAACATACATGTCTGTGTGTGTCCTCTGCCTCTGGGCATAATGTGTGTGTGTGGGTGAGAGGCCCACAGTGGTTTGAGCTGCGCTCAGCACAGGAGCACTGGTACAGCCCAGAGTGCTAGCTCTGGGGCAGAGGGTTGCCTTATGGTTGCATCAGACGTCACAGATGACAAGCCCGCGCTCTCTGTGGGCCTCTTTCATCTAAATCTGTGCATCACTGTCAGCGAGGAAATGGAAGAAGTCTTTATATAACTTAAGAGTTCACGCTGCAGTTAATGTGCTTCAAAAGGTCTGCAAGAGATTTCCTGGTTCGACCATAATTTTAACGCCTTCCACCGCATTAATTTGATTTTATCGTACATGAGCTATACCGAGGCTAAGAATGGTTTCCTTTGACTCCTATTACAGCAGGAAATTTGAACAAGAGCACATTGTGGGAAGTAGCTGCAGGGGAGGAGAGGGTGACATATAACATAACATATTGTAAACACTAACCCCTGGGAACTGCCCAAAATCAACACAGTCCTATGATTTTGTCCAATCAGCAGGTCCAGAGGTGCCGTTTAGGTGTAAAGGAAAGGGATTTCTAACACAAGGAGCTTTTTTTCAGTTTTTGATAGCTAGAAAACACACAAAGCCTCCAGTATTGTTCTGTAAAGGCCCTTGATTAATGAATTGTAGCAGATTTTTTTTTATGGGGTGTGATGCAGCAATGTCACTCATATTGTCTGTAATTTTGTATTTGCATATTTTCTTGTTTTTTTTTTTGGATTTTTACTTGACTACTCATGTGTTTTATCCTTCTTTTTGGAATCAAAGTCCACCGGTGTTTGTTGTCACTTGTGTTTTTGTGTGTGATTTTTGCATTTTGTGCTCTCCGTTAGACAGTGCAAAACTTGTAGGAGTGAGAGCCTAACCTGTAATTGTGCCATCCACTGCATACCAACAACGCTGGCACGCAGCAGCAATGGAGGCACGGGGAGTTTGGCTGGTTTCGCAGGTAGCTGGCTGGCTTACGTCTGGCACATAAACTCACATTAAAGCGCAAAAGCACAAACAATAAAATAACCCTCACCTCGTGGAAAACTCGATGAAACTCGGGTGAAAGCAGTTCAAAGTGGTGCAGAGCGAGGAGTCTGCAGGAAAGTCGGTCAGCAGCTCAGCCTGCACGCCGACAGCGGTGCCAGTCGGATGCGCTCGTGAAAAAAAAAACGGTGTGTGTGAATCATTACACCAGGAAGCAGAGAGGATATCTGCAGCTGTTGACTCTGCTGGACAGTCAGAGGGCATTTTTCCTCAACGCTAACAGTTATTATCGTTTGGGTGACTCTGCATCAACAGCTCCTTTGTTAAATTATACCATGAAATTCAGAAATGCACATCTCATTGCCATCAGCCTTTGAGTATGCTGCTCAAGGGCACATCAACAGTGTTTACTGAGGAAATGAGAGAAACTCAGTCACTTGCCCGACTCAGATATTGCGTTTTAGATCACCAGCTTGTGGAGGAATCGGTGCTACACTGCAAAAAGTCCAAATCTTACCAAGAATATTTGTCTTATTTCAAGTCAAAATGTCTTATTTCTAGTCAAAATATCTCATTACACTTAAAATAAGGACATGATCACCTCAGAAATAACTTGTTTTTAAGTGAATTTTCACTTGTGACCAAGTGAACAATGTGAAAATTTGCCTGTTTCATTGGCAAAATTTGTTTCTTGTTTCAAGCTCATTTTCACTTGTTTTAAGTGAAAATGAGCTTGAAACAAGTGAAAATCGTCTAAAAACAAGTTATTTCTGAGGTGATCATGTCTTATTTTAAGTGTAATGAGATATTTTGGCTAGAAATAAGACATTTTTACTTGAAATAAGACAGATGTTCTTGGTAAGATTTGGACTTTTTGCAGTGTAAAATCTCCTGCACCGTTGCAAAGTGACCGGACGCGCTGTAAGAAACACGAAGCTGAATCATTCCGAGAGTGACAGTGTTGCAGGTTTTTTTGCGGTTATTGCTTTATACTGTACATTTTGTCAAACGATTTAGTGCGTTCTGCGGCGTTGCTTACACTGTTATTTCAAAGACAGGGCTGCATCTTTCTAAACAGCATTCCCCGCAGGATGAAAACGCATCAGCACGCTCAACTTAGTCTGACAAAGTCCCCTTTGACAGCAGTCACAACAGAATGGCAAAATGTGTACAGCTGCCACCCATGTGTCACCGCCAGTATCAATGCACCCTTTGTCTGCTTGTCCTAGTTGTCTTGTTTTGGAATAAGGAAATCGACTTATGCGGTTTTCCATTTGTTTCTACCCCGGTTGCGTTGCTTTCTCTGCCGCTCCATGAAACCGCTCTCTTTATCCTGAAATAAGCATCTGCCATCTTTTAACATCTGTGCACCATGCGGGAATAAGCACAGGTATGCAAGAGTGTGCACACACTCTGATGCAAGTGCGTACGTAAAAAAAAAAAAAAAAAAAACACTTAAACACACACGACTGCAGACTCTTTTTCTCGCTAAATTTGTCTCTGTGTGCTCTCTCTTTTTCTCTCTGGCTACCACACATGCACACACGTACACATGCACACACACCTACACACACTCCTTTTGGCGTATTGTGCGCTGCAGGGATAAATGAGGCAGATCTTTCTTCGTTCTGGCCAATGCGGAGGTGTCACCAGCGATGCCAGGGCTGAAATCAATGAGAGCATTAGACGGACTGCCCAGTCAGAGAGAGAGAGAGATGAGGAGCGAGAGGAGCGGGGAGGAGGGTCTGCACCCCTGTGTCGATTCGCCTGCATGCCAAAACAGCCCCGGAGAGACCCAGAGGAGGGAGGCATCTCCAAAATACTCCTTCCTGTTGTTGTGTAACCCAAATGGAAAAACAAACCCAAATCGCCCACTTGCCAATCCGAGTTCTGCCTTAACATCAAAAAAAAAAAAAAAAAAAGACATTCTTCTCCGGGGGTATTGAGTGCAGATACCTCCGCCGGCGCGCGCCACCCTCTACTCCTACGCTTTTGAGACGTCCACAGAGGAAAAAGTGAGACCAAACTCCCTCTCGGACGGCTGCGCTCGAGAACTGAGCGGACCCGCGAAACGGACCCCGCCCGCGGGACTCCGGGGGATGGCTGGCTCCGCTTCGGAATGGAGGTCAGCCATTGAGAGGGGTGGTGAAAGTCATACTGATGCCGTTTAGAAATGACTCGCTGATTGATTGAAAAGCAAACCAGAGAGGGTGGCCCGCCCGCGGCCCCGCCACAATGCCGCATTCTCTCCTCCGGCCATTCATCTCTTTGGAGCGGCCGGCCCGGGCCTTCCAAGTAGGCCATTATCATCGCCTGTAACCGCATACCGCCGTCGCCGTCACCGTCCTCCCCCCCTTTTAGCAGTCTCTGCTTTCCTCTTCTGTGTGAAGCTATTAGAGTCTGTATGTGTTTGTGTGTGTGTGTGGGTGGTGGCGGCTTGTCTGTGTGTCATCCAAAGGGCTATCCATGACGGAGCCAAATTAGTGAGCCAGCCCGGTCCAGGCTGTCTCACACCCCGAAGCCAAAACAACCGCTGCCCGGGTGCGAGCAGGAGAGATGAAGAACCGGACTTATTTTGCTCGCACCGAGGAGGGAGGAGAGCTTTATATGTGTGTGTGTGTGTGTGTCTGTGTGAATGTGTTGCGTGTATGCCAGCTTTTCAGCTTTTCACTGGCAGAGAGGGGGGGGGTTCTGAAGGCGGACCGTGCCAGGAGGGAGGGCCGCCGAGGTGCTGATGCCAGGGCTTTTAAAGACTCGGCCCGGGTTTCTGTTCAGGCACCTGGGAGAACACCTGCCACGGCCATTAGTGAGCAGGCAAGCATGGAAGAATGAATGCGTATGGGGAGGGAGAGAGAGGGAGAGAGAGGGAGGGAGAGAGGAGGCAGAGACAGACAGAGAGACGGGGATAAAGAGGCGGAGAGATAATGATAAAGGAATAAGAGAGGAGCGACAAAGGGGAACCAGAGGCTGAGATACCGATAGAGAGAATCAGATGGAGAGAGTGAGAAAAATGAGAAAGAGAAGAAGAGAGTCTATGAGTGAGAGAGAGAGAGAGAGAGCAGCCTCTTATACAGACAGCACCAGGAAGCAGTGAGGGAGGTGACAAGCCTTCAGTCGGCTCCAGCTCGCCGTCTCCTCTCCGGCCCGGCACGCTGGCCAGTCTCTCGGCACGTCTCTCTGTGAAGCCAAACACAATAGTTCCCCCCGGCGTGAAATACCTGCACGGGACGCGTCCGTCGGGACTTTTCAAAAGCCTCCGAGACGGAGACGGATGCCTCACACACACATCAGTCCCCCCCGCTTTTGTCTTCCGCCGAGGAGGGGCTGATTTCGGCCCCCAGGGGGTTTTCAAAGGCCGGAGGAATATTTTCCTATTATCTGATCACTTTTAAAAAACGAAGAGGAAAGAGACACCCACGCGCTCGCACGGAAATAAATGCACGTGTATGTACGTGCAAGCACACAGGCATGCTAGACATGCGCGCACCTCACACACACACGCACACACACACACACACACACACTTAGCCGAGAGAGAGTGGAGGCAGACGTGTGAATAAATGATGTCTTTTGTTAACGCCGCCAAAACACATGCATGCACACACAAGATACACTCCCCCACTTAGCCGCTATCACCATTCACACACACTCTCACACACTCACACACACACACACACCACCCACCCATGGACCCCCCAGTGGGAACGCTGCACTAACGTCTGATGCTGCTGCATATTCTTAGACACCGGCATCTCTCTCCTCCACCCTCGTCCCTCTTCCTTCTTTTTCGTGTAATTCTCAGTTGTTCTCTCTCTCTCTCTCTGTGTTGCTCGCCCCCCTCCCTGTCTTTTTGTAGGATGTGTGTGTGGGGTGGGGGGTGGGGGGGGTGGGGGGGTTGTGATTGCATCCCGCCCACACGCTCTGTCCTAGCAGCCCCCGCTGAGAGAGCTCTCTCTCTGATGTGGTCGGCCTGTTCGGAGAATCAGCCGGCTCGCCACAATAATCAAAACAGCAGGCGGAGAGAGAGAGGAAGGAAAGGGAAGGAGGGAGGGAGGAAGGGGAGAGGGAAGAAGTGGAGGAGGAAGGCAAAGCAGAGACGCAGGACAATAATAAGGAAGAGAAAGGAGAGGGGAGAAACGCTCAAAGGAGAGATGGCAGACGGAAAAAAACAGGGACACGGAGCGTTAGAGATGTACAGTAGAATCAGAGAAACATATTTCTTTGTCTGTCGTCTGCTCTCTCTTCTCCCTGTTTTTTTTCTTCGAGTGGGATTCAGATCCGGCAGATGTGCTGTGAGCCATTCCACTGATGTCAAGAAAAGAAAAGAAAAAAACAAGTAAAATAAAATAACGCCAACTTCTGATGGGAAAGTTTTCTCCGGGTCACGTCCGTGATTGGAATGAATGCTCGGCAGACTCTGTTCCTCGGGTCTCCAGGCATCTCTCTCTCTCTCTCATCCTCTGCCTTTTTTTTCTCACCTTCTTTTGTAGCTGCCAACGTAATAGAAACTAACACAAGGTGAGCTCTATTTAGATAGCTCTTTCATTCTTCCTCGTGTTGCGGTGGACTAACAGGAGATGGGTTATTGATTCGTCTCCCGCTAAGTGACAAGTCCAGGGAGCTGCAGAACTGTACTGAACATCTTTGTCTTTGGCTCAATTGCTTTTTTTTTTCCCTTTTCGGCCGATGTTGACCTTGTCAGTTTGTTTCAGACGCCCTACAATCTTCCTCTGTCAGACATGCCAAAAAAAAAAAATCTGGCGTCTTCACACACTGGAGTTAAAAGCTCATTTCTCATCCACACGTGGTTGCACATGCACATACGTACCGCGCACAGACATGCGACTACGTATGCATGCACACATCTCTCTCTGTGACTGTCTGACACACACACACACACACACACACACACACACACACACAGACACAGTATTTGGCAGGGTCAAGGCTTCCAAGGCTTTGCTATCAGCCTCAGCCCTGTTGTGAGAGGGCGGCGAAGAATGTAATTCCTGGTATCAGCCCGCCACTTGGTACGAGGTCACCGACGTTTTGACCCAACTTTGTGATTGAGCTTAAGTAGCCCAGTGGAGCTGACAGACGTAGAGGACGGTGTGCAGGGAAACAGGGAGAGGAGAGGGAGTTAGGACCAGTGGGAAGGTGCAGTGAAGCTGTCACTTTAACAGGAGATGAAGAGAGGAAGGAGGATGTGTGATTACCGATGGGAGGGAGGGCATTTATTGGGAAAAGAGCGGCAAAATATCCTGCACTTTGTCGAAATTTCAGGAGAATCACTGGCTTAAAAATCTACTTCAGAAAAAAAGGGTAAGAAGTAGCTCATTAAAGATTAGCGACAGCTGTGGACTTTGAAGACAGCTGGCGCGGAAAAATAAAGGTCTGTAGAAAACTTATGGAGCAAAATAAAATACTTATTTATAACACTTATAATACTATTTACTTATATACAGTGGTCCCTCGTCTATCGCGGGAGTTATGTTTAAAAATAACCCGCAATAGGCGAAATCCGCGAAGTAGTCAGCTTTATTTTTTACAATTATTCTAGATGTTTTAAGGCTGTAAAACCCCTCACTACACACTTTATACACTTTTCTCAGACAGGCATTAACATTTTCTCACTTTTCTCTCTTTTAAACTCTCAAAGTTCAAACCTTCGTAGAAAATAAGTCCAGTATTATAGAATGAACCATTCTGTGCTGTACAGGAGACACGGCACAGAGGAGATTGATTGACAATGGTCTACAGTCCCTTAGCCAATCAGGACGCACAACACAATGCGCTGTAAAAAAAAAAAAAAAAAAAAAAAAAAAGAAGAAAAAAAAAGAAAGAAAAAAGAAAAAAAAAAAAAAGCATGCAACATTGCACTAAAAAAAAAACTGCGAAAGGTGAACCGCGTTATAGCGAGGGACAACTGTACTTATAATTTCAATGTATTGTTTTAATGTCCATGAGTATTGTGAAGTAGTAAAACCCCAAAACAGGCACATTCGCTGTCCATACTTCCGTCTAAAGTCCCAATCGGCTTGTCAGGTCGCACCCATCCTGGTCGACGGTGCCAATAAAGTCTTCTCAAAGCAGCCGCAACACCAGATTAATCAGCCCCAGGCGTTCCAGCTGCAATCTCAGACCCACACAGATTAGCCAGCGCTGCACAAAATATTCTCTGGACACCCCAAGTGAAATACAGAGTGTTAGTTACTGTGAATCTGAATCACCTGTGCTATTTTACTTCTAAACTTAAACACACCAGTAAATAATATGTTCATGCTTATACCTGGACATTAACAATAATAATGGTAACTGCAATAATAATAATAAAAAATACTTGTATGGCACCTTTCATACAAGAAATGCAGCTCAAAGGGCTTTACAATACAGAAATTACATGCACTGAGCACTTCACATGTAAATAGTAAAGAGTGCCATAAGTGATGTGACATAAGATGGAAAATCAGCTTTTCTTCAATATGTATCCTCACTTAACAATGAAGGACGAGACAAACACTGTTGTCACACTTGAAAATAAAGTTAAAAGATGGAGTACATCCAATAGAATGCATAAACATAAAAAACTATGACCTTTTCACGCTGCGAAACACGAGATGCTCACTCATCTTTGCTTGGTTTGCCACTAGGGAACAACAACGTGCAGTTACTAAATTAAACTTCATGTAAAAGTGAAATTATTGACATAAAAAGACAGTTTCCCCCCAAAACACAGATGCACAAAGTTGTGTGTTTTTAATTACAGTAATAAGAGTAAATGTCATTTGTTACCTCCACCCTTGGCAGTGTGTGTGAGAGAGAGCGAGCGGGGAAGAGGTGAGGAGAGGAGGGAGGTCTGTCTCTGTCAGTCCGGCTGATTATCCCAGCAAAGATAAGCCAAAAGTCCTGGAATGTAAACACCATTTTACCGTCTGGGTCTCCCACCTATCTGTCTCCATGCATCTATCTTAGTCTTAATCCACCATCTCTCTCCCCCTCTGTCATACCTCTGCATGCTTTACATTCCCTTAATCCCATCTACTGTAAAACCACAAGGCCCGGATGACATTTCACCTCTCATCAAGGGGGAAAATCGCATTTGCTCCAGATCTGGCTCTGCCCTCGCATTTCTTTTGGGTTCATTTCGCCGCTGAACCCTTTTCCTCCGCGCCCGTCCGTTACGTCACACGCCACCGCTTTCCCCCCGCCGAACGGAACGATCAAGATGTACGCCGGCGTGCGGGGCCTTTTCCTCCAAGCCTCCCTGTACGGGCTCGCTTAAACACTCGCGGAGGGATAATGGATGTGCGCGTCAATGGCAGTCACCGGAATCGATGCCTCATGTCGCGAAAACAGCGATGTAGCGGAGGAATGAAAAAGCCGCACGGAGAGGGCGCGGGCCAGACTAAAATTGTGTTTGGTTTGACTTTTGCTTTGCGTTTTTTTAAGCTCCAGAAGACGCAGCCTCGCTTTGATCCCGTAGGTGTGCCGCCGTTGAATTGCAGCGTTCCATGTGGAAGAGCACAGCCGAGCGTTTCCCTCTGATTGGTTTGCCCTTTTTCTAAATGCATGGTGGTGGTGGGGAGGAGGAGGAGAAGGGGGGGGTAATGGAGTTGTGGAAAGGGGTGCCGATGGTTTTTCTGTGATTTCACTTTCTTTCCGAAAATACAGTCTTCCGTTGTTCCCCATCGCAGAGCTGCCCAATTTCAACAACCATTATCCCTGATATGAAGGAACCCACGGCGGCCCCTTGATTTTTTTGTCTGAGCGAAACTCGCTTGCTCTTGAGGTCACCTCTCTATTTTCTGGTGTCCTGATTTTTCCAAGTGAGAGCGTTTTTTTTTTTTTTGTTTTTCCCCCGGTGCCCTTGCTGAGAACATGTCAGGCGTTCTGAGAAAGAAGCGGTCCCCGTGTGTGTTTCGGGCCTGGGATCTGTCCTTACCGCCGTGTTGCGTTCGGGGATGCTGGAGATGAGTTGTGTTCTCTGTTCAAAGCCAGCTGATGATGAGCGGCCCCCGGTGGCCGTCCTGCTGTGTGACATGATGGTGTCTCTCTTCAGAGCCAAAGACCTCTTTACCAGATGGAGGCTGGGGATGCAGGCTGACAGTGGAACTCAAGCAAAACTGCACTGTGGCACTACACGGTAAATCTTCAATCTTACAGGCAAAGGTGAAACAAACAAGCTCCATTTACTCCGGTTGGTCATTACTTTTGGAGTCCAGCGATTTAACTTATCCATGTACCGCATGTTTTGACTCAATATTGTACTTCACTGTATTTAAGATGGTATTTATTATGAAGTGGCAGCTCAAATTTGGTATTTTTCATAAATATTGCATCAAAAATGGGCCACTTGTAAAACTGCGTCTGCATCAAATCCTATGTTGATGTCAAATACTCAAATATCATTCAGATTCCATTATTATCCAAATATCCACAATAACATGACATCCATCCACTTAACATATTACTGGTTTGTGGTCTAGGTACTTTGCTAGCCTTGTTAACAAAAAAAAAAAAAAAAAAAAAAAAAAAAAGTTAAAAGACAAATATTGTAATAACATAAAGGGGTTGGATTTTTTTTTTTTTTTTTTGCTTTTCACAGATGAATAATATGGATTTCAATGCTAAATGCAGTCCACACAACAAAACACCAACAAAATAAATGCCATTTATTCATATTACAATACATGTATAGACACTACATTGTGTCATTTTGTCAAAAGTTGCATAACAGGTACATTTTGTCGATATAGAAAAGCCACAGCTCTCAATAGGAATCCAGCTCCGAGCATTTTGTTTTGTTTGTTTTGCTTTGTGATTGCAATGAGCGCCTGGCAAATTCATGGAGGATAAAACAAAAATAATGAGTGAATAATGCAGTTGTGTGAAGATTGATGCATCCCACAGCCCTTTGGATAACCAGGCCCCCCAAATCCTGAATTGATTCAATATTTAGGGCAATTTCAGTTTGTCTTTGTTTTCAAACAAGATAAGTAGCTTGATCTCTCTCCTCCTATGTTTGAAATGAGCTACTTTTTATTTTTTTAAACAACTTCTCATAAAGTAACTGTAGGATTTGTTTATATTTGCCATTCTTTTCAGCTTCTAAAAAAGTAAAAGCTGCTTGCCACCGGCTGTGATGCGGCGGCACGCGCTGTTGTCATTGATTTTTGTATGTCACTGCTACATTTTCCCTCTGATAATGAATACAATATTGATTAACTACAACAGCAACAGCAAAAAACATGCCAACTGGTGTGATATGATACCATATGCTCACCGATCACAGATCCCCCTGCTTTTCCTGATACATCTCCCGCTCAACAGAAGCATTTTGTATTTTTGAGAAGCAAAGAGTAAATATCCCCGAGGCAGGGTTTCTGTTCCAGCCTTTCGGGGGGGAGCAGCTTGTTCGGAGCATTTTGTTGCTGTTTGGTCCCAGGGCGCCTTGTTTCCCTCGAAGGCTGGGAGAGGCCAAGGTCAAGCGAGCAGAGGCGACCTCCCAAGGTGAAAAGGTCGGCGGCCTCCCGAACTGCGGCTGCCGGTTCCCTTAAACAGGAAGTGGCTTGTGCAAACTCCCTCGTCGACAGGGATCGTCGGAATGCTTCAAGCACACCGAGAGAAAAATAAATACATCGTTGTTGTTGGTGCTGTCCTGCGAGATGCTAGGAATTCTGTAGGGGAAGGCGGCGCTGGCATTTGCCTACTTCGAGGACACTCAGTTGCTCGGAGACATTGAAATGCAAAGATGGCATTTGTATTGACTTTTTATCTTGGATAATAAGGCGGGTATTATTAGCTCTCTGATTCACCGGGCCGCCCCACATATCTCCCTGATTCCTCGGCTGTGCTTGTCACATGGAGCCGCGGTCCTGAATGCTCGAAGGCCAGTGTGGGTACACGAAGAAAGCAGAGAAACCGCGGATCAAAATGAGAGAAAGGAACGGCCTTGGACGGACATTAAGCCGTCTCCTTTTAGATATTCACACCCCTGATTCACCCGCCGCAGCGAGCTCCACTCTCTTGATCCGGGTTTGATGAGTCATGCCTGATTTCATTCACTCTGTTCATTAATTTTTGTGCTGCAATCCAGCCAAGATTTAATTATTGATGTGGTCTTTGTCAGAATGGAGGGATAATCTGTGAGCTACGGAGCTGAGAGCAAGAGGTGGCTACTTGTCATCCTGTAATGTGCTCCAGTGTAGCCAGCCTTGCTAGGAGCGAATAATGATCCATAATGGCGTGTGTGTGTGTGTGTGTGTGTGTGTGTGCTCGAACGTGTAGGTTAATGCGTGCACATGTGGAGGTACATTAATGCATGTTTGCATTTACGTGCCGGGTTCACGACCACTTTGGCCCGTGTGAGCGTGGGTGCGTGTGTGCATGCACTGTAATAATGTAATAATCAGCACTGTTGGAGCTAATCATGCGGGGACTTTCTGTTTTTTTTTTACCCTGCCAGGCTCTCGAATGTAGAATTACAATGTGTGGGAGGCAGCAGCAGGGCGAGTGGGTCACCAAGTACAGGTTGTTACCACATACTGAACCGTTCCCCCGCAGATGCAAGCGAAGAATTTCGCCCCAGAATGAATTTATTAAACAGCTTCTGGTCATCACGTCTGATAGGCTGAATCATATTTGCAGTAAACACCCCATAACCGTTAATTTAAATATTAATATGCTGATTGAAAAATCATCATTCATGCGGTGTTACAACTATATTGGCTGTCAGAAGAATAATATTTAATCATTAGCCTATTATTTAATTATAACGGGATTACATTTGAATTCTATTTTAATACCGCCACATCGGGCCTCAACAGTACATTAGCTATTCTAAAACCACTAAAGCATGACATGTTATGCTCGAAAATGTGAGGCCTGCTTTACCAAGCTATCAGAGAAAATACAACTCCATTGTGGCACATTACTCAAATTTTTTTGGCAATTTGCTGTCTTTTTTTATTGCTTAAGTTTGAAATTGCAACACTTTTAGGCGCTCAATCACCTGCCTCTCTCGGAATTTACTTCATATTTGAAGCTACAAAGGATATGTACTGTTTTTAGGATGAAACCATTCACTAAATAATGCCTTTCACGCTTCAAGACAGGGTGTTACAGGGAGAGTTGTCAGAAGTGTTGGTGGAGGATTGTTCATGGATGGATGATTGTCTGGATCTCTCCGCTCTTGTTTGTTGTTCATCTGTCTTTCTGCCTCAGTCTGTCTGCTTCTGTCTCCACCTCTTTCTCAACTGTGTCAACATTTAGCCGAAACAGCTGGCGCACTTATAAGATAGTCTGTTGTGTGCTGAATTGCAGCCACGCCGCACACACACACACACACACACACACACAGACACTCCTACTCACTCTTCCCTCCACATCCTCAGCAGTGCGTAGAGGAGGTGGAGGGTTAGTGACCTCACGCTACATTGGTTCAATTTTTCAGAAATTGTGGTGCATGGCAGAGAAAGGCATGCCGAGAGGAGCCGGCGGCGTGGGGTGTGTGTGTGTGTGTGGTGTGTGTGTGTGTGCATGTGTGCGGCGCATGAGTATGCATATGTGTGTGCGTACTGTGTGCATCTGTGTGTGAAAGAGAAAAAGAGAGCGAGACAGGGGATGGAGGGGTCTTGTGGGGGGGTGTAGCACGGGGTGTGTACCGTTGCTTCCTGTGCATGATCAGTGTCAGAGACAATGAGGCAGGGCCATTTAAAGTCCTGTCACATATGCGGCTTTGGCGCTGTGCACGGCTGTGTGCATACATGAGAGCACATGTGAGTGCAGGTGTTGTATGCCAATTAACTGTGGAGCAAGGAGGCTGCAGAACTTAAATAAGGGATTAGGCACAAGGGCAGAACAAGACAGAGTGGATGTGAGGGGAGGACGGAGGACAGTTGAGGGATGGAAAGAAGAAGGAGGGTCTGCAATGGCGGGCGCTTTGAAGTGAGGAGACCCTGGAGAGTACAGAGATAGATGATCTCTCTCTCAGTGAGGTGGTGGATGAGTATGCAAATTTGTCCCCCTCCTGTCCCAGAGGTGAGGAGGGAGAGGGAGCGCACAGTTTGGAGAGACGTTTAGAGGAAAGCCTGCAGTCAAGAGCAGCAGAGTGACTGGAAAACACAGGAGCCAGGGCTGTGCTGGGATTGTATCTACATGGTCACCCTAGATTTGTGAAACTCTCGCACATTCTTGCGCGTGCACAGTTCCTTCAGCACAGTAGCGCTTTACTCTGCCCGAACCTAAACCTAAACATTTACTGCACTCACCAGAGTGGACTTACCATCCATACAGGACCCCGTGCTCGCTGGACCCGGTCCCTAGCAATGTTTAGTTGTCACCACTAGGAGGCTCCAGTGGGTCAGTTCTGAAAAAAACCCTCACAAAATCAGTAAATCAGTAAGAGATTCAAATTGCTCGAGCTGCTAGGCCTTTTTCTCTTACTAGCACGAGTCCAGCAGTAATCTACTTATTGGCTATTTTTCATTGGCAATTTATTTATCTGTTTATACTGTTTATAGTGTAAATTATGCTTCATATCTTGCTATCCACTTTGCTGCTGTAATACGTGAAATTTCCCCACCGTGGGACTAATAAAGGAATATCTTATCTTATCTTATCTTCTTCCACCCTCCAACTCACTGAGCATTTTTCCGGTCTGATTCTGTGTGGGGGGGAGAGATGGGTTATATAGCTTGGAGGCAGCAGCATCCTGGAACACTAATAGGTATTTTACCTTCTGTTTTGGAAACAGAAGTGGTGGAAAGGGATTCAGCAAGTTTGGATGTTCACCGTGACACGCTTGTCCGATCAAACGTCTGATCACGCTGCAAACGGCTTTTATTTGCATAAAGTTAGCTGAACTTCAGTTTGGATCCCACCGTTTCACACTCACTGCAAGCTCGGTACACGACACACGGCATACAATGAACTCCTGTACAAAACTAATTCTAAGTGAATTGTTGCAGAATATTTGCCTCCACTCAAAATAAGTTTGGTGTGGCCGCACAGCCAGGAGAACATGAACATCACAGATTAAGGAGTTGATTCTGTTCAGTGATCTATAAACCAAACTAGGGCTGGGTGGTATGGCTTGTAAGTAATATTGCAATATTTTTAGTCTATAATGAGTCTAGTCATCCCTGTAACATATGTCTGCATTAAAACATTCTTGTTTATATTCAGTAGTGGTTTCTATTGTCAGTCAGAGTCACGCCTGGCCATTAGTTATTATAAAGTAGAAAGAAAATAGCTCTGTCAAGCCATAAGCAAAACAAAGAAGAAAATAAACAAGCAGGCAATGAAATATATGTCACCGAAAAAAAACAGCATCGCAACACAATAGACCACGTCAGTAATAGTTACATCGGGCTCTCATGCTTTTACAACGAGTTGGCTACAACGACACGGACTTCACAACAAGGTCACCATCTGTTGCCAGGAGAAAAACTGGTGTATTTGTCCTCCACTGGCTGAGCATGTGTGTGTGACGTGTGTGTGTGTGTGAGTCTGTGTGAGGGACAGCCTTAGGAGAGAGCGAGAAATGTGAAATGTCAAAGCGAGTCTCATGCCGGTGGCTTAAAGGAAATGATGTGACAATTTGGAATTGATCGTCATGATATTGTCATTTACTACATCCCATACTGAACAAGACAAAAGTATATACAGTACAGGCCAAAAGTTTGGACACACCTTCTCATTCAATGTGTTTTCTTTATTTTCATGACTATTTACATTGTAGATTCTCACTGAAGGCATCAAAACTATGAATGAACACATGTGGAGTTATGTACTTAACAAAAAAAGGAGAAATAACTGAAGACATGTTTTATATTCTAGTTTCTTGAAAATAGCCAGCCTTTGCTCTGATTACTGCTTTGCACACTCTTGGCATTCTCTCGATCAAACTGTTCTAGAAATAAGAATAATGGCTTTATGTTTACATAATGTTTATATAATGAAACCTTAAAATGAGCAGTATTTAATCTGCAAAACTGATTGACATGTACATGACATCATCATCATCATCATCATCATCATCATTGTCATTATAATCTCAAACTGTGCGATTTCACTGTTACAGAGACCTTCACTGGTAAAATCTTCAGTGTGTGTCCATCCCCAGTGTTTATGTACGGAAACATCTTGTTAGTGAACGTGTGTGTGAAGGTGTGTAAGTGTGTGTTAGTGTCAGGATCGGAGAATGACAGCCGTCCTCGGTTCCAGTCCAGATGAACTCTGATCCTCTGGAGCTTCCTCTTCACGGACAGAGGAGTGAATGGATATGATGAGGAGTCTGTGAAGTATTGGCCACGGAAGCCTATTCTCCATAATCCAGATCGTTTGAGTCCCTTCCTCTCTACGGACTCTGCTGCCACACCCACTCCCCAGTCTGTATTGTCTCCAACCTCAACGTCCCAGCTGTGGGTCCCCGAGCTGAAGCCCTCAGATCCCAGGACAGGGCAGCGGCGGTCAAACCTCTCTGGGTTGTCAGGAAGCGTCTGTCTCTCTCCCTGTCTCACGCTCGTCAGATCCTCAGACAGGATGAGTCTTGGATCAGCAGTGTTGGGGTCCATAATCACAGGAGTGTAGGAGACCACCTCCTTCATCTTGTCCCAGACGGTGAAGCTCAGGTTGCCCAGGTGTTTGGCCTGGTCTATCAGAGCACCTGAGAGCAGCTGTGGGTCCTCCAGCAGGGGGCGCTGGACTCTCTCCACTGTTGCCTTGTAGTTCTGCAGGAATGAGACGTCTTCAGCTCTCAGCTTCTTCTCTGTGGCTCTGATTGTGTCTGAAAGGGCTGCTATCTCTCTGCTCAGACCCTCAATCTTCCTCTGTATCGTCCGACTCTTCTGCCTCTCTTCCTCCCTCAGAGCACCGATCCTGCCCTCCTCTTCCTCTTGGAGAAACTGATGAAGCTTCTTGAACTCCTCCTTAATCTGCCTCTCTGTGCGTCGGGCCTGGACCTTAATGTGCTCTGCAGTCTGGTCACAGTTTCCTTTAACTTCATTAAAGAGCTCCAGTTTCTCCTGTAAGGGCTTCAGTGATTTCCGAAGTTTCTCTCTGTAATCCTGCGCTGCCTCGTTAATGGGTCTGAATCTGTGGCTGGTGTGCGTTTTTGAATCCCGACAGACGAGACACACCGGCTGTTCGTGGTCCAGGCAGAAGAGCTTGAGTTGCTCAGAGTGCGAACTGCATCGAAGCTCCGACCGCGCCGAAGATCTCTGATCTCTCTGCAGTAGGAAGGCCTCACACAGGTCCCTCAACACCAACGCAATAGGTGGATCATCCTTTGAAGATCTTCTCTTACACATTGGACACAGTTTTATTGGTTTGTCCGTCCACCAGCTCTGCAGACAGGCCTTACAGAAGCTGTGGCCACATGACAGGATGACAGGCTCTTTAAAGATGTCATGACAGACAGGACAGCAGAGGTTCTCCTCTGATCTGGAAGCCATTTTGTCCCTGCATCAAGATAAAACAGTTCAAACCAGTCAGTCAGTCAGTCGTGGCTCTATGAGGACACACAGCTGGCTAAGGTTTAAATCAGGTTATACTCAATATAGGGCCATGTGCTATTTCTTAGGTGTGCACAGGTTTGCAGCTGATCCTGTCATGGACATGGGCAGCTGAAAGTACAAATTGCACGTACGTTTGTGGAACCGCCTAGTTAACATGCCCGACTCAAGATGGATAAAATATTTTTTTTATTGGAATAAGTTTTGTCAATCCCAATGATGCAAAAATATTTTGGCAGTATTCATAGTGGCAGACCTACAGTATATGTATATGTACTCAAAAATCGATAAACATAGAGAGAACTGGCAGCAACAAGTAGCAGATAAACCTAAATTTATAATCTGTACGGGAACATAAAAACAGTCTGTGGTGCCACTGGATGAAGATTTCAGGGCTCCCCTGTCTGAAGCTAAGCAGCACAAAAATCCTGGGTTATTTTGGTCTGATGAAATTGCTAAATCAGTATGTGTTTTTCAGTGTGAAAAGGTCATTAAGACTACTAATTATCTAATTAATTATCAATTATGTAAAGCCTGGGAAAGGATACAAGCTACGAAGCTGCTCTTTGTTTAAATGCCTTTGCTTAATATTTAATTTATTCAGTTGTTTATTTACCCTATTTACCCTTTTTGGGGTTTATACGGTGCATTGTGTGCCTTTGGATGTTTGCATAAAGAATCTTTTGTTATCTATGCAAGACCTGTTTATTGAATGCTTTGGCCTCACACTGGCTGTGATTATGTTTGTCAGTGTCTTGTGAGCCCATGTGGACTGGACATCGTTTGTGATGCATGACACTAAAATAATCTGTAAACTGAAAGTGAAACTAAAATTCAAGCTATTTATTTTCATAGCTGTATAAAGTAATTTGTGTCTAGTTGTGCTGCTACAACTACAGCAGACCAATTTATTTATTTATTTATTTATTTTTCCATCTATCCATCCATTATTTATCCAGGAAAGTCCCATTGAGATATATTATCTCTTCTTCCAGGGAGTCCTGGTCAATAAAGAAGCAAAAAAATTCACTCCTAAAACAAATATGCTTTCACAAAACAAGAAAAAAAAAAAAAAAACAGAAAAAAGAGCAGAGTGATCTGTAATATCAAAGACTGCAACATGATTCACATTGAGGTGGATAGGCGGTCAGGGCCATCGGCAACAACTATCTTTTAAAATACTAATAACTAACATATTTTTATATTTAGGTATTTGAGCCTGAGACATTTGTATCTCTCTCTCTCTCTCTCTCTCTCTCTCTCTCTCTCTCTCTACTTTTCTCATTCTATATATCTTTTCTGCTTCATAAAAAAGTAAATTTGAGTTCCAACAGATTTTACTTTTGGCTGTCAGTCTTCATCATCACTGTGAACTTGCTCATATTTTATGGCATCATATTGCTTGTAAAAAAAAAAGAATCTCCAACTTTCACAAATACAGTATGGCTAATGGATTTTTTTTTTTTTTTTTTTTTTTACCATATTTGAGTCTACATCAAAATCATTTTTTTCCTAGTAGGTTTTCTTATCCTTCCAGTGGATTCTTCTTGACCATGGCCTTCTCACACTTGATTTAGAGAAATTTTATTGCACCTTTTTTGAAATATGACGTCACCTGCAGTTGTCAACATGCTGAATGAAACAAGCTAACAGCTACATGGCATCTCGCAGCAATGTAAACATCTCATAGAGCAAATGTGCACCATGCAAACAGGTCACTCTGTATAGCTAATTAAAGATAATGGGCAGAGGTGGAAAGAGTACTACAAATTGCTACTCAAGGTGAAGTACTGGTACTCTGCTGATATTTTACTTAAGTAGTAGTATAAGTATTGCAGTAAAAATCTACTTAAATAAAAGTAAAAAGTGTCTAATTTAAAATTAACTCAGAGTTAAAGTTTTTTCCAAACAGTAACTGTGTCAGATGTGATCTTTTCCATGCAGTTAGAAAAGGAGGAGAGTAAACGGTTCAGATGAGACTCTTTTAAAGGGGCATTCTGCAAAATTTTGGACGGTTGATTGAAGTGAGGACCCTGTAGACTCAACTGACAAATGTGGAATAAGCACCTAATATGATGGTTGAGTCTATATGGCTTTCATCCTCAGGCCAGCTCTCTGATGTTTTTCTCCTTTTTTTCCACTTATATGACATTTTTGCTCACTGAGTCTGAATGAGCCTCACTTGCATCGAACATCTGCAGTTTTTCTATCGTGCACTTTTTCCTGGAAGTTGGGAACAACTACAATTAGAAATAAGTAGAAGCAGATTCCTCATGTCATCTTTTCTGACTGAGCTTTTATTGTTTTTTTTTTTTGCTTTTTTTTTTTTTTGCTTTTGTTGTGTTATTTTATTGAGCTTTTATTCCACAATCCGTCACTGATCATTTGCACTCTGTGATGGATTTTTTTTTTAAATGCAGTGAAGTGCACTCAAGCAAAAATGTACTTTAGTACAAGCAAAATTACTAACTTTAAAAAATACTCAAAAAAGTACATGTACACAAAAAGCTACTCAGTTACAGTAACAAGAGTAAATGCGATTAGTTACCTCCACCTCTGATAATGGGCTTACATATAGTGTATAGCTAATGGGTTGTGTTTTTGTCCTTCAAATGGCTTCAGATAGTGTTGAAATTGTCCAGAAATACAGTAAACAAGTTTCCATTTCAGCAGCAGGGAGCTGGTTCTGCTCCCTGCTCTAGAAAGTTCCCTGAGAGTTACTTTCACTTTCTCGCTGTGGTTCCTCTCGAAAGGAATTGGCAGAGCAAACTCACCGTCAGTTTTTTGAGCCAGGAGCAGTGTTCCTCCCGTGGTTCGTCCCTGGCTTTAGTGTCAAGGTGAATCTTATCGTCGTGTGTGTCTCTCCTCTCAGTGAGAAACGAAAGCATGAAAACTGTTTCACTTTCATGGGAGGGGGGAGGGGCGTTGTCAGCTGTTTACTGGGCAAAGATTTTTCTCCACAGCGTTGCTCTCTGGTTGTTGTAGTCCTAACATGTGTGTGATTTGGATTTAACATGTGTGTGATTTAATGGTGTCAGATGTCATACTGAGTGATCAATAAATGGTTACAGTTATTTTTCTATGTCTCAATGAACTCTACACTGTCCTTTGTTAATATTTAACTCATTATCAACGTATTCGTTTGTTTGCTGAATTTTACAAAGGAGGCAGTGTTGCTCATTAACTTCACATTAACCTGTTCAATGTAAATTCACAGCTTTGCCCTTTTGTTTGGGGTTTTGAAGTTGTTCCGTTTTCTGATTTCTCCAAAGTGAAACATCTTTGAAATGTGCATTTGCATTTGTTTTTCTTAATCCAGAGCACCCAAACAACTTTCCTGCGGGATGAATAAAGTATCTATCTATCTGTCTATCTAAGATGTTTGTCAGGCTCGTCATAGACCGGGGCAAAGTTTCCTCACACAGCATTGCCCTCTGGGTATTGTAGTCTGAACTTGCATATGATTTGGATTGGAAGAGTTTGAATCCAAATTGATTTTTCAGATATTGTTATATCGTCTGAGAGATGTTTATATATTGAATTATGAATTAAGGGTATTGTCTTTTTTTACTTTTCCAAAGTGAACGTACAGCATCTTGGAAACTGTAACTGGACTCTACGTGGACGATGTGTGTGGACCAAACATTAAGTAAGCAGTCAGCCTAAGTGCTAACAAACATATTAGCCTGTTCTATTCTCATGGAAATTAAGGTTCATACCTTCACACCTGGCAAAGTTTCATTCATTTTCATTCTGATTGGTCGGTTAGTCTGAAATTTAATCAAATAATAGGCTCCATTGACTATGGTAGAATCACAGACGGTTATTTACTCCACTTCTGCACACCTCTCTAGACTACTGCTGTTTAATACTGTACATGTAAGTATATGTATTTATATATATTTTCTTATATTTTGCTCTTTTACCTTTATTTCTTTATCTTTTTATTGAAAGCACCTGTAACTTCAGATTTAAATGGTGCTGGATAAGTAAAGATTTACCACATCTTTTACAGTGTGTACCAAGATATACAGTGTGCACACAAATCTATCTTGACCGTGACAAGTGCCGAAAACTGGCACTCGCTCACGCAGGTCTTATTTTAACAACCATTGCTCCCTTGACACATTTATTTACAATTATTCATGAGTTATAATTAGTTGTCACACATGATGTTAGCAATGTGTCCGTAAGAGACAGCCTTATCAACACAGTGCCACATTTAAGGAATGACCACATTTCCAATCGCCTCCGCTCGCACACCCCCGTCTGCTTCATTAGTATTTCCTGCTATCTATCTCGCGCTCTCTTTCTTTCTGCCGTAAAAATAGAATTCATTTCCCAGCCCAACAGCCATCTTTCTACGGTAAAAGTGATGAATTCTCTTCCTGCTGCTAATTGTATTTTCTGCAATTTTATTTGGCAATGAAAAATTCATGATTTTCTCCTCTCCTCCTTAAAGAAAGGTGCCGGGGGCACAATATTCTTATTGCGTCTAAGAAGTGGCAAAATTGCAAGGAATGGGGTGTCAGGCTTAAGTTTGGAGGGAGAATTGATGGCAGGGAGTGCACATGGTTGTGGCCTTGCTAATACATGGAAATGAACTCTGAAATGCATCTGAGGCTGCAGACACAAATAATAAACAGGTTCTGGGGCCTTGGGCCATATTCCAGCATGAAATATGGACTATAACGTGCTGTCAGAGAACAGCAGACAACACTTTACTTTCATTAGCTATCATTTTATAGATCGCGGACAGAGTTTTTAACGCCACTCTACCCTTTTTTTTTTATTTCCTATAGCTGTTTTGTACCTATAAAATCTAAGAATTTGCTATTTGTCCACTGAATAATGTGTTGTAGTTTGGTAGAAAAACACGAATTTCTTTGTTATATTGCATCAGGACATTTGTCAGTGGAAAAACAAACACCCAGACTGCTCTGACACACATTTCCCGCATCCTGCAGACACATTATGCAGCTTTTAGTGGTTTTGTTGATGGCAGGCAGACCATTCAGGGCTCGGTGTGGTGCGAAGGTATTTGAGGGAGAGGATAGTGAGGCTGAATTGGTATTCTCAGAGGCACTGTGTGAGCATGGCTTTGTTCCAAAGTGGTGTGAAGGAGGAGAGATGGACACACACACACACACACACACACACACACACACACACACAGTGAGAGAAAGAAGAGGGGGGGTGGCGGTGGTGGGGAGGGGCTGTGCTTTGGTGAAGGTCAGGGGGTTAAGCCGATGGGATCCTTGGAGACGGGGGCCTGCCGAAAAGATGGTAATGACCCAAGCCATGATTCATCGCAAAGGCATCCATCACCCTGCGTGTGTGTGTGCGCGCGCGTGAGTGCGTGCGTGTGCTTGCTCAGAATGACGTCACCCCATCAGTCCCGGAGCTGTGCTGTCAGGGGCTGACAGGCAAGGGCTGTGGAGGAGCGAGTGTTTTCATCTGAACAGGCAGAGTGATAGACGGCTCGGGAGGGGGCGGGGCCGCAGCCGGAGTGGCAGGTGCCATGTTGCTCGCTGTACCCATGGGAAGGGGATTTGAGGTTGTTGTTGACTGTCAGGGCACTGTTAAGCAACAGCGTGAGCAGCACGACGAGACGAGCTCCGGCACACCGCTCTGGCTGCTTTTTCTATTTTTGTTTCCTCTGCTGGCTTCGTGTGCAGTGTTTGAGCTCCGGTTTCGATTTAATTACAGTTTACTTAATATAACTCCTCGGTCCCCCTCCTTCCAGTGCGGGCTGAAGCAGGTTAATTGAAGAGAGCTGCCCTGGGAGACGGAGAGATAAGCTCTAACTGTCGATGTGGGCCATGCAGGGCCTGCTTCCTCTGCTGGAGCTAAACATAGCTGCTTCATGGCTGTAATGAACGTGTCTCAGTCCTCGTGTGTGATTACTGCAGCGTGGGGCCTGCTTCACTCACATTGTTGTGCTTTAGATTAATTATAGTTTAGTTCAATTTAGATTAGATTAGATTAATCATAGTTAGGTTTAATTTAGTTTAGACCAGATTAGATTAACCATAGTTTAGTTTTATTTAGTGTAGTTAAGCCTCGCCTTTAGTTTAGTTTAGTTTAGTTTGCTTTAGTTTAGTTTGATTAATTATAGTTTAGTTCAGTTTAGTTTTTGCTTTGCCTTGTTTAGTTCAACTCAATTTGCTTTAGTTTACTTTAGATTCATTTTAGTTTAGTGTTGATTAATTTTGTTTAGATTAATTTAGAGTAATCATAGTTAATATTATACTTTAGGTTAGTTGAGCTTAGCTGAGTTTAGGAGTTTAGTTTAGTTCCGCTGTTTTTACTTTAGTTTGCTTTAGTTTAATTTAGCTGAATTTACATAAAGTCTCAATAGATTTGTTTTAGTTAAATGTCTTTTTTATTTTTATGAGAATGAATTTGGACAGGTTAAGCCGTTTCCATTAGCATTTATGGATTTTTGGCTACAACTGCACTTTACATTAAAATAAAAATCATATTAAACTGTATAAATAAATCAGTGTGCAAATAAGTAAATGTATTTTGTTTTGTTTAATTGACAGTCTGACAAACAAAAGGGTCAATACAGTGTAACACCAAAAATGTGGAAAGATCATTTCCCCTGCAGTCTTTGGCATAACAAAGCACAAAAAAGGGAATCTGGCAGCGCGATCAATTACACAGTCCAATCAGCGAATGAGAAAAATCTCTCTATCGATGCAACCATAAAATAAAAACAATGAAATAAATCCCAGGATGGAGCACCGGTGATGAAAATTTGACTAGCTCATTAGTCTGTGGATGATACTGTTCAGTCTGGGTTTTCCCTCATTAGCCAGAATTTATGCAGAAGATATTCCTCCAAAACCATGAACTTCCATTCCTGCAAGCACAGTTGATATGCATCTCCATGACCCAAACCACCACGCATTAGCATTAAATATAATAAAAAAATGTCTAAACCTTGAGCTTAAAGGAACTTTCAATGTATTTAAACTCCATTTGTCCCCGGACAGAGTTGTGCAATTCTCTTAAGTTCTCAATAAATGTGGTTATAATATTTTATCTCCACTTACATTCCTAAAGAGCCACATTCACTCTACCACATAAAGGGGGGTAAAAAAAAAACAAAAAAAAAAAAAACGTATTAACTCCAAAACTGTATTTTCCCAGCAGCATTCCTCGCTGATTCTTGAGGCTGTGCTTTTTTTTTTTTTTTTTTTTTTTTTTTTCCATTTAGCCCATTCCATTGAGCTTTAATTAAAGCAAAACAAGGATCCAAAGCATTTGAGTGATATCACTGGAGCCTTACTCACAATAATTCTCACGAAAAATTAAATTGTCAGAGGCTGTTTATAGTTTGGGGGCTCGTGTAAGATGAGATACATGGTAAATCAGCTTTTGTTTTTCCCTCAAGTTCGCTGTTTGTGTAGATTCCCCTCGCCCGCCCCCCCGCCCCCGGGTGCTGTAAGGAATACTGACCCAGTTTAGTGTTGACTCTTGGTTGGCCTCAGTTGGCTGGCTCCACTGGATCCGGGGTTATGACACTGTCCCGGTGCCCCCATCAGTCCCAGCAAGGTCGTTCTAGGTAATTACCTACTCCGGGTCCTCTTGGAGATATTGCGCATGACAGGGATCCCTCTGGGTGGTAGATTGGAGAGAGGCAGAGAGAGATAATGGATCCGACAGATGATGTGTTATAATGGCAGATTTTTTACGTGGGTGAGCGGAACAACCGTCCCACTTGGGCACGGAGATCAGAGCAGAGGAGGAGCAGGGGGAGGACGAGGAGCAGGATGAGGCCGGAGACACACAACAAGGGGCTTCTCTGGCCCCTTGGACAGGACGGCCCACGCCTGTGTGCACCACTTCCAGCCTTTCTCTCTCTTTCTCTCTCTCTCTCTCTCTCTCTGTTTCTCTCTTCCTCTGGGTCAGAGGCAGGGGCGGTTTATTTTTAGTGAGGGAGACTTAAACACAAAGTGATGCCCATGAGAGAGAGAGGGACATCTCCCAAGCCTCTATACAAGAGCCAGTGCCGCTCCGGTAGCCAAGGAGCATGTGTGTGTGTGTGTGTGTACGTGTGTATATATATATATATATATATATATATGCATGAGTGTGTTTGCAGTGCAGTCCCGCAGTGCTGCTGCCTGCATCCATAATTAAGCCCAAGACACAACGATCAAGAGGAATATAATTGGCCGGTAGGAGGAAAGGGGGCGCCGGAGCGGAGGCAAGTGCTGCAAACTTTTTGCTTTGACTAGAGCAACGGAGAAAAGGAGAGAGATAGAGAGAGGGCAATGTGAGAGAGTGAGGGGAAGAAAGGAGAAGATGGAGGGAAAGCCATTTACATGCTAATGCTGTCCTCGGCCCTTCAGCTGCCTGCTCGGGTACCTCGCCCGCCACCCTCAACAAAGCTCTTGGCCAGCACGCCGGTCGCCATGTTTACACAATAAACAAACAGCAATGAGGTTAACGTCTTTTCATGCATCTTTTTGTGCGCACCTACAATATTAGCAACAGTCAAGTGTTGCGTAGCCGTTTTGTTGCATCTGAAGAACTCAGCTGACTGCCTTTGGGCCTTTTTGTCATCCTCTGGGCTTTTTTTTTGTTTGTTTTTGTCTCCTAGGCGACAGAGTGGGCACCGGACGAAGAAACCAGGAGGTCCTGTCAGAGCAAAGGAAAAACGGAGGTAACCTCCATCGTGCCCCCAATTATAACACTTCATGACAGTGCTGCCTGGCTGGCAGAGAGGCCATCTTGCTATCTTCTGGCTGTTGTCGGGGTCCCTATGGGCCTCATGGGACGGCTCTATATAGACCAGCGATTCCAGAGCCTTCAATCAGGAGTTGTTTTCTTCTCGCCATGAAGGGAAAGGGCATAAGGGAAACACTCCCACACACAGATACATTTACACAAAGCCTTCCAGGGCTGAACAGTAAGACAGTCAAGAAGACTTCCATTTAAAAAAAAAAAAAAAACTCTGATAACCAACACTGTGATGCATTTTTTAAATTTTCTGTTTCTTGGTATGGATTGATTGCCGTTTCATTTTTTATCTGCACTGATGCCTATAGAGAGAAACAAAACTGAGCACACAAAGCAGGCAATCACTTCTCTCTAAAAGCTGCGTTACTGCAATGACCTCAATTCTCCCCCGAAACACAAAGCGGAGAAATCTCCCAGAAAATGATACTTTAAGCGTAACAATGTTTTAATACCAATAAATCCATTTCATTCCATTGTTAAGACAGATTCGACTCTATTCACTGAAACACATAATTGATGGCTTGTAGACATATTTTACAGCTTCTGCCCAATTTCATGAATAGATTTCCATTCGGTTGCCAGCAGCATCCCTGTGTTGGAACAATGGTCTCGAGAGTGAAAGGTAGCGGCGTTGAATTGCCTTTTTTTTTCAGTCTCGGTGCCAGCCTGATACCAGAGAACATCGGCCATTGTTCCTCTCAACAACACATCTGAGAGTGTGTAGTTAAACCTGCCCGTCACCTCAGCTCCTCTCTGCTGACTCTGCTGTGCTGCAGCATTCGGAGAGCTTCTTTATTTTGCCTAACCCTCTCCCCTCTACCGCTCCCTGTAGGTCGAATGTCAGAACTACATCAGAGTGCTGCTAGTGAACAAGACGGAGGTCATGACGTGTGGAACCAACGCCTTCCAGCCCCTGTGTATCACCCGAGAGGTATGGAGATATATGTGTGTGTGTGTCTGCGTCACCCTGCGTTTGAGTGTGTGTCCATATGTGCCTGCACTCCATTATCCATGAATCTGAGGGAGAACAGAGTGTGGATGAGGGAGGTGTTACGATAAGGCCTGGCTCCTTGCAACATCAAGCCGACGATAATGCACCTGCTCTCTTTGAGGAGGAAGGAAAGAGGGACAAAATCTCTCAAATCTCTCCTTTTGTCTCTCAGTTTCTCTCTCTCTACCTGTTTGTCCGTCCCATTCCCAGGTGGGCAACATGAGCAGCGTGCTGGAGCGGGTGAACGGCGTGGCGCGGTGTCCGTACGACCCGCGGCACAACTCCACGGCGGTGGTAACGGAGAGCGGCGAGCTGTACGCCGCCACCGTCATCGACTTCTCCGGACGCGACCCCGTCATCTACCGCAGCCTCGGGGGGATGCCGCCGCTCCGGACCGCCCAGTACAACTCCAAGTGGCTCAACGGTAGGACGGCACGGCGAGAGATGTGAACATAAAACCGCAGCTCACACTAAAAGCATTAATTAACTGTGTGGTTTCCACTCTCATGTCCATTAGTAAGATTTCCTCCAGCTCAGGTTGTGGATTTATTGTCTTCCACTTTGCTTGTTTCACTTTGTGGTCGTCCAATTTCCTCTCTGACCACATTTTAAAACATTTCAGATAAGGCGTTTTAAAAATGTGACTGCAGCAAATGTGTCTCACAGGGTCGCCGCCTCCTATCAAGCGTGAGAAATCTAATCTAATAGGATTAGTAATCTGATCGCATCTGAACTCGCTTTGGGCCGTTGAGTAATCCACACAAGGCTAGGTTGTAAGCCAGAGACTTGTGTCAAATAATCAGTGAACATTCCTGCTGTTACTTTAAACATTTTCCTAGGATCGCCTGAAGTGGCAGATTGGCCGAGTCGGCACTTTTGGGTCCAACACAATCGACCCTTTTGTTACAGATAAGGTTGATCAGTCCCAGATGGGGTGTTTTTAAGGGATTACAAAGACTGTTTGCACCTGAGGTTGCACACGGAGCACCTACACTATAGGGTTATGGCGAGGGATTGTCAGAATTTAGGGAACGCCAGAGAAAATGAAACCCCGTCGATCCTGCCGAGGTCAGTGTTCCTCAAGGTGTCAATAATCTCCGTGCTGCTGATGCTGCGGCTTTTCTCCGAACACGCCACAGCAGAAATACATCCAGAAACGTCCTGACTCCAGCAGAAATTTAGATGGACGTTCCGCAGGACGAGGCGGTCATCGGGTGTCATTCAAATGGCAGGCATGCTCAGATTCCTGAATTCATGGATGCTCGGGTTTGAGCGAGGTCGGAAGAGTCTGTTCAAGCAGAAGGGGAAAAAGGAATATGAGGATGGGACACTGGGATGCAAGCAAATGATCTGAGGCTGAGAAAATGTTAAGGACTCTGTATTTGTGTGTGTGTGTGTGTGTGTGTCTGCGTGTGTAGATGAGAAAATGCGAGGGGCAAGGAGGAGAAGGAGGATGAGGCAGAGGCAAAGCAGATAGACTGAGGAGTCAGTGAGCGATGTAATTATTCCTCACGGCAGGGAGAGGGTGAAATTGCAACACACAGCATGCTTCACACCATGCAGGGCCATCCAGCCTGTATATGCGTGTGTGTGTGTGTGTGTGTGTGTGTGTGTGCGTGTAGGTGCTTGTATATGTGCATGTGAATTGCATGCAAGCATGTGCCTCCATGTGTGCCTGAGCTGTGTGTGTGTGTGTGTGTGTGTGTGTGTGTGTGAGAGAGAGAGAGAGAGAGAGAGAGAGAGATGGTCTGGGGGAGGGAAAGAGATGAGTAGCAGAGTAGATTGTGTGCTCATCAGCATAATCACAGCTAGCTGCAGACACACACGCCCACGTACACAGAGTCAAACACACGTTTTGCACTCCACTCTTGCTTCCACTGACACACACACACACACACACACACACACTCATGCCATCACAGACAAAGCCACCTTTGCTTCATGTCCTGATTCTGTGAGAGTTATGGAGTGCTGCTCCCAGTGGATTCAGGGTGTGAATGAAAATCTCATTTCCAACACTAAGCCTCTCCAGTTCAGGGGGACCCACATACAGGGGGGGTGGGGAGGCTGGTGGGTGGGGGGGCTGGATCTAATCAATCTGTTCCCATATTGGATTGGCAGCCTGCCAAGTGCTGACCAACTGTTTCACATCGTGCATCTGAATGACGCGTGGAAGATATGGACTCGGAATAATATAGAACAGGTCCTGTGTGCTTTTGTCCGTCTCCTGCAGAGATGGCAGCACATGTGGCAATACATATTTCTGTCATCCTCTCTTCCTCTCGTTCCTCACCTCCCTCCATTCAGGATGCATTGGCAGAGGCAGGAACAATAATATTGCCAAAGCAAGTGCTATGAACGCATGCATACACACACGCGCGGGGGCAGTTTTCAAATCTCTGTATGACCATCAAATAGCCGACCCTCGTCTACATGTATTTTTTTTTTTTGCAATTATTTTGGCCCAAAGCTCAGTGTGTTCTTATCATTCATAACTTCACCCTTCCAACCCCCAGCCAGCCTGCTAGATTGAACAATCTGTTTACCACTCAGCGGGGTGCCAGAAAGACTGCTTGTCACATTCGCACCCACGCAGCTTCAATAATATTATGCAGAATCTGTCAGCTCAACCTGCCCTTTGTTGACACACACATATGCACAAACAGGTATTCACACACGAGGACGCCTGCGCGCATTCGCACGGCAGCTAAGGCATGCCTGTGCACACACTTGCACAAATCTACATGTACCCACACAGCGACACAGTCCTACATTCACAGCTGTGCACATATTATACACACACACACACACACACACGCGCGCGCGCACACACACCATTAGCTCCTTCACATGCCCTTTAGCTATAGTGAAAGCAGCACCGATACATTATGATGGCTGTCTCTTCAGCCTCCGTCATTGTAATTGTCAATGACCCAACAGGCACGACACCACTCACACACTCTCATCTGCATGCTTGTTAGCACCAATTAACTGGCTGCATTGGAAAGTACATTAGCTACCATTTGTCAGCAAGTGTTTGGTTTGACAAGTAATTTTTTTCCCTCAGGTGAATATAAATAATAAATGATAGCTTTGGGTGTCATGCATAATAATAATTAGGAGTGCGCTGTGTAGCTCGGCTGGGTTTGTGTGCAGGACCGTTTTATTTAGCAGCGCTTAATTCATCAAGCCTCAGATTATAAATGCAGATCCTGGATAAAATAATAAGGTTAGCCACTTGAAGTTAAATAAAAATGGGAAAAAATGATTATCAAGCATGCCAAATGAGCTGTGGCAGAGGTGGCACACTTTGCAACATTGCTGTTTCATGTAGGATAAATACTGCAAACATCATAAAAATGACGGCACTTCTGCACTGCTTACGCCGCTACCACTCAGTGCTTTTATGTGCAATATCCCCGATAATGTGACAGCCAGTTACAGGCTCAGAAGGCAGGCAGCCGCTCAGCTGATTGGTGGTTTTGTTGTTGCAGAGGTCTTATTTCACCGCGCGCTTCTTTATCTGTGGCCAGTATAACCACTGGTTGTTTTTATTACAGCTGTGAAATGGAATTAGGTGGCCGCTCTAGCTGCAGACAGCGTTTTCAGCCCTTCCACGTCTGGAAATCTTATTCTTTTATAAATGGCCCCACTAGCCCCGGAGGCACTTTCCGTCGTGGCTGTTCACAGGTCATCCAGCGCCTGTGACTGTGGGCTTATTCCACAGTTAATATCTCCATTGTTTCAGTGCTTGTGTGTGCGTACGGGTGTGGGTGTGCAGCATTTGTGCGAATTCGGGCTTGTGCTTCCATTTTGTGCGTGAGCGTGCGTCTGCAGCCACCGTGTGTGTGTGTCTGTGTGTGTGTGTGTGTTTGTGTTTGCATGCGTGTCTGTGCATGTGTGTGATATCGCTTACGATAAATGGGTCCCAGAGGAAAACAGAAGCGACAGCAGTGGCAGTGTATATTTTCTCTGTTTCGTTGTCCCTGTACATATGAGTAATCCCTCACTGTAAGTGGAAAACACAGAGAAACAGCAAAAAAAAAAAAAAACGTCATTCTGCTAAAGCTACAGTCAGCTCAGTGTCAGAGCAGCCTCTCCATTTCACAGAATGCTCATTTCAACCTAAAACACCTGATTTTGATGAAGATGAAAACCAGCCGGTGCTGTTTGAACACATGCAGATATCACTTTAGTCATATAAATGATAGTGTGATGGTTAATTGATCCTTGAGAGAAATCGTATTTTTTGCTTGCCAACGTTCTCAGGGAGGTCAAAGGTCAGGCTCGTATTTCCTTGTCGTACATGTCGGAAAGCTTCCAACTTGATTGGTTGGATATCTCGGGCGCTGTAGATGTGGATGTGCCATTGGAGCGTAATTCGTCTCTATCATTCATATACTGCACTGTCAATCCAAGCAGGGTCACGCTCAACTGCTGACATGTAGAAAGCCCATTTAATCATTTTTGTGTGTTTCTTTAAAAGGATTAAATAAGGCTCTACTTTGATTGTAACGATATGGAAATATCCGCGAACCATATCATCCTGAAAGCATCAAACATGGACGGTGCTGGAAAGGTGTTTTTTTCAATGAATTTTACACAAAATACAAAGACCAAACGTCCAGCAGACAAGCGAAAAACAGAAATTCTGCCGCCAAAGTTGAAAGCAACCACTTTTGCCGTCTTGAAATGTCACAACTCGGGTATCGCGGATGTTTCTGAATTTCTCACGCTTGTAATTATGGCTTTTGAGGGGAGCGTTCACACACTGAGTACGCTTTCGACTCGCACTTGAAGGCACCAGCAGCCCTGGATCTGGTAAGAGATTCAGCGTCTTGCTCAAGGACACTTAAACACAGCAGATGTTTGGGACCTGAACCCAAGCTGTCGCGCTGATGGATGATCTTTCCACCCTCTGGCACCCCGTAATCTATACTGTCACACATGTTTGCTTGCCGGATGATAATGTTAATCTGTCCCATGCATTTTTCACGTTCGCCTTCACTCATGTAAAACCTCCAAAATATGCCACCGTGACATGATGCTGTCATGCAAGTTCAGTGTGTGAAATATGAGTTCCTTATCCTTGTGCGTTTTGAGCACATGATTAGTATTCTGTGATGAATCATGTGTTGACAATGGCTGACACTGGCATCACATATTATTCAATCTGCTTTACCTGATAACCAGCCTGGTAGAAAGGGCCATTAATCATGAGCTCTGTCACAGTTAGCAATAAAAAAGACACAGATGTCCAGTCAAACCGACATATCTCCATGGATTTACTATCAAAACATCACATGGATTTATTATTGAGCCATTTTTTATCCTCTCCTTTCCTCCTCCTACTCTCCCTCCACTCCTCATTTACACATTTGACATTCAGGCATTTAGCCAGTGCTTCTTTGCAGAACATCATAGGAGGAGCGAAACAGTACAATTTCCTTTTTTTTTTTTTTTTTCAATATGGCAATCAATACTAAGGAGTGTAAAAGTCTAAGCTGCAGCGCTGAAAAGATAAATGTTGCAAATATCCCTGTTTCCCTGGAGTGACCATGTAACGATGCTCTCCTCCTCTCCCCCGCCAGAGCCCCACTTCATCTCGGCCTACGACATCGGCTTGTTCACCTTCTTCTTCCTGAGGGAGAACGCCGTGGAGCATGACTGCGGTAAGACGGTCTATTCCCGGGTGGCGCGAGTCTGCAAGAACGACATCGGCGGGCGATTCCTCTTGGAGGACACGTGGACCACCTTCATGAAGGCGAGGCTCAACTGCTCACGCTCCGGGGAAATTCCCTTCTACTACAACGAGCTGCAGAGCACCTTCTACCTGCCGGAGCAAGACCTCATCTACGGCATTTTCACCACTAATGTGTGAGTGATACAAGCAGAAATGCTTGGGCTCAACACCTGCACACACATTCGAAGGATTGCATTTGATAAGGCTGTTGGTTTTGGGGGAAAAGTTATGATTTGCACCCAGAGGCTTAAGTTACTCACTAACTCGTGTTGACTTTTTGCGATCCGTCCTTTTGCAAGAGTACATGTTTTTCAACTGGCGGGGATCTCAACTTGGAACCCAGCTCTTCATATGCACACATTTTAAATACTCCATTTGAATCACAAATGAGAAATGGGAGACCACTTGAATGCAAAAGCATGTATTTATTTTGCTGAAATAGCATATAGAATGGCTGCAGGGAACATAAAAAGATGGCTGATCTGCAGTCCACTCAGACAGCCCTTTTAAAGCTAAAGCAACAACCAGGTAAGTGGCTGCATGTCACATTTCCCCCCCATCCTCTATTTTAGTGATAGAGAATCACTTACCTGTTGAACTCACTGATCCTTATTAAATACTCGATTTAACTACATATCACTCTTTAACAGTCAAGAATTCAAATGTTTCAAGGTTTTCCAGTCACACGCACATACACACAAACACACAGAGAAATGTTTCACTTATGCAGGCACATTGTGGATCTCACCACACTTAAATGTTATTATATGCGGAATGAACCATACACATCCACACAGAAATTATTATTATTATATATATTACTCATTTATCATTTCAAAAGGACTATCATCACTGAACAGTAGCTCATTATGCTACCTGTGACATTTTTCCTTTTCCACCTCCCAGTTTGCTGATTCTCTTCTCTTAAAAAAAAAAAAAAAAAAAAACCTGAAGCCAGCT